>NC_087270.1:4799921-5099921 GCF_015220805.1 Pogoniulus pusillus
TCCAGGAGAGGCAGAAGCCCCAAGTTTGCCCAACTGGGCAGAGGGATCCCCTTCCCATCATCACTGGTGAGTGCCCATGGCGGCGTCTCCATGGTGTGCACTGGGTGAATGGTGAAGGGGACAAAAAGGCCGGGGGGCCTGGTGGCCCCCCGGCTCGGTAGGGCAGAAAATTGGAATTCATGATAACATCACTCACGGGTGCTGGCTGAGCTCCTCTATGTTCAGCTGCTGGTTTCTGCTTACTTGTAGAACTGTAAAAATGGCAGGAATAAGTCTGTGGAATGCGGTGAGAAGCATTGAAGGACGCATGGAGGAAACGTCTGAGAAGCCCTGAGGAGGAAAATGGAATGAAACTCAAATCTCATTGACACTCTTTGATATCAGAGAGGCTAAAGCTCTGTCTTGTTTTGTAACTGAGTTAAAACTAGCTTTATTCAGTAGGAGGTGAAATTCTGGCTGTCAAGCCAGGTCAGGGCAGTAGATAACTATGATAGAATAATAATGTTAAAGTCTCTATCATTCATTGGCCTGCTAAGACGGATAAATCAGTAATGTATACACAATTTTGATCTCCTGGCTTTTGGGCACTGGTAGGTAAATTGTCCTGAGTGCAGAGCCCAGAAGGTGTGGAGCTAATGTAATAAGGTAAAAATATTTTATTTAGAGTGAAGATCTTTGTGGGTAGATCCAAATAATCACTTCTGGAAAGCCATTAGTTGAAGGCTGGTACTCAAAACTACTCTTTAATCTGCTTTCAGAAGAGTAGCTTCAAGTTCTGCATAAGAAGGTTAACTCTTCTCTAGGGGTTGACTTCACGTGACGATGACCACAGGAGGAGGAACTTTCCCACATCACTGAGCTGAAGACTTCCTTTGCTTCTCTTGTACTGCTTCCCTTGTGCAAGCCTCATTTCTCACCTTGGAGAGCCCAGTGTGGGCATGAGGACAATGTGAACACAAATCATCTACTGTTGCACAAGCAGATGAAAAGGAGCAGGGATAACACAAAGGAGAGGGGAGTTTTGGAGCAGCCCAGGACAGGATAACTGTAAGATTAAAAGCAAAGCAGTTCCTTTCATCTCTGATGTTTTGCTCCAGTTTAAAACCTCAGAGATAGCAAGTGTATTTTTATTTTTCTGTTTTTCCTTTGAGGTGACTTCTTTCTTTTTTCTTTCCTCACTTTCATTGCAAATGCTATGCAAATAGCTTTGCAAACATGACAGAACTGTTTCGTAATCACAAAACCCAGGTGCTTGTGCTGGTAGAAACTTGAGCAGCGAGATACGTCTGTGCCCCTTTTGGCTGTCTTCACCAAACATCAGAGTTTATCTGCCTGATGGGTAAGGCCCAGACACAAGATTTGAATGCACATCCTCCAAAATCTGATCTTAACTTTTGGATCAGCCTTCAGTGTAGCTCAAAATTATTATATTTAGCTGTCAGTCATGGTTGTGTAACTCAGCAAACTTGGGTGTGTTCTGGCAGTTGCACGGAAGAAAACACCCAACAATGCACCAAAATTTTGTCCTCCTTTCCCATTGAATTGAAGTAACTTGAACAGCACCTTCAGGGCTCAGGGGTGACCTTATTGCTGTCTACAACTACCTGAAGGGTGGTTGTGGCCAAGAGGAGGTTGCTCTCTTCTCTCAAGTGGCCAGCACCAGAACGAGAGGACACAGCCTCAGGCTGAGCCAGGGGAGATTTAGGCTTGAGGTGAGGAGAAAGTTCTTCCCTGAGAGAGTCATTGGACACTGGAATGGGCTGCCCGGGGAGGTGGTGGAGTCGCCGTCCCTGGAGCTGTTCAAGGCAGGATTGGACGTGGCACTTGGTGCCATGGTCTGGCCTTGAGCTCTGTGGTAAAGGGTTGGACTTGATGATCTGTGAGGTCTCTTCCAACCCTGGTGATACTGTGATACTGTGGGTGTTCCACCCCCCCACACACATACTTTGGAAATCACCCAGGCTAGACTCAGCCACCTCTGGACATTAAATGAAGCTTATTAATTACATCTTAGCACAATATACAAGCAGATATTTACTGTATATGCAGTTATATACAGAAATAGACAAGGTAAAAGGTAATAGAGAAACACAACAGCCCTCCCAGAAACCTGAGTCCCCAGGAGGGGCTCTCAACCCCACCCTTTCACCTTCCCTGTACCACTCCACCTTATCCCAGTCCCAAGGAAGAATGGAGGTTTGGCCAGGGGGTTAGGAAACAAAGTGGATGAATCAGAGAAATGGCAGAGAGGCTAGAAAGACATGCAGCTCAGAGCTCCCAAGCAGAATGAGTCACTTATCTATGTTTGGATTCCTGTTATATATCTCAGTAACCCTATGAGTGAGGTAGACATCACCATAGAATCAACCAGGTTGGAAGAGACCTCCAAGATCATCCAGTCCAACCCATCCCCCAGCCCTATCCAGTCAACTAAACCATGGCAGTAAATGCCTCATTCAGTCTGTTCTTGAACACCTCCAGGGATGGTAACTCCACCTCCCTGGGCAGCCCATTCCAATGGCAAATCACCGTGTTTCTCTTTTGCAGCCTGTGATCTACTCCTTCTCCCCAAAACATTCTAGTTAGCTTCACACTAGCACACTTTCTTTTTTTCTTCTCTTTTTTAAGCATCTTTTTTTATCATGATTAAGCAAGCTGCTGACACACCTAGTGCAGTTAAATTATTAAAACTCAGGAGCACAAAGGAAAGTCTTTTGCCATCCAGCATATCTAAAAGAAGCTTTGACTCCAAGCCATGGGACTATTCTTTGTGTCTTGTAAAATCTGTGTTGTGCTAGTTTGAAGCAAGCTAGAATGTTTTGGTAAAAGAACTAGATAGTGGGCAGTGAAATGAAAAACAATTGTGTCTCCTCTCACAGTCATGCTGAGAACTCTGGGAAGAAGAAGTAAACATTCTCCATTTTGTCTTTCACTTCTGCCTTTGCCTTCAGACATAGTCACATCTCATTAACCTTTCTCCCTAACCTCTTGGCTGCACCTCTCTTCTTCCTGAGAACTGGGGTAAGGTTGAGAGGGCAAGGGGAGATGTTGGGGTGGTTTGAGAGCCCCTCCTGGGGACTCAGGTTTCTGGGAGGGGAGTTGTGCTTCTGTATTGTTTATCCTTTGTATATTTCTGTATATATTGTAAATAGCTGCCTGTATATTTGCTGCTTGTAAATAAATAGCTTCATTCATATTCCCAGAGGCCGTCTGAGTTAGCTGGGGCAAATTCTAAAGTGTGTGTGTGGGGTGGGTTAATGCCCAAACCATCACACGTGTGCACCAGCAAAGAAATCTTTAAATTCTGTGCACATGTATCTTCTGAACCTTCTTTGCCAAAGTGACCTGATGCAATAATTAGTCACAGGGACTCTGCTAATGGGTGTCCATTCACTAAAATTTTGTGATTCTTTTTGAGATCATCCTGTTTCTGCCATTCAGGTGTTCACAAGCCCTAGCGAAACAGGAGTCTGCCACAGTCATCCTTGTTAAGCTTGCAGCCCATTGGACCATAGGCAAGGCCTTCTGCAAAATGTTTGCCCCTCTGAATGAACAAACAGGAATTGTCCAGTGTATCACCTTCAGTCAGTCTGAATGCCTTTATTCCAGCCTCTGACTGCACAGTATGGGGAGAGGGACCTCTGTGTCCCTGCTTCTTCAAGGTGGCTGGGAAAGATGGTGTGAGAGTCTAAATCCTCTCTCTTGTTCATCAGCAAAGATAAAGACTGCATCATCTCTCCCTAATCAACAAAGATAAAGATTGCCTTTGGTGACCTTTGGGACTCAGACTAGGTGCTTGGCTGAAAGCTGAGAGATGCAAAGCAACAGACAGTGCCTTGGAAACTCCTGGACCTCAGCCTGGCTGGAATGCCCAGGATGCCTGCATCTTATCTCAGCTATGCAGCCTTTTGCTGATGTGTATTCAGGGTATGGACAGGTACAGCCAGGGAGGGGGTGGAGGTCCACCCTCTCCCTGGTGGCACCAGACCCCTGTGAATGCAGGACAATACACAGGAAGATTTCCTGGGGAGCTGCACCTGGTCATCGAGCTAAAAACTGTATAAAAGGCAGGAGAAATGCCTGCCAAAAGGGTGCACTTCTACCAGACCACCAGGGGTGGACCTCCACCAGACTACCAGAGCTGCACCACCACCAGAAGAACGCCCTGACAAACTCCACAGAAGATCATCCCTGGGCCACGCACCCATTTCTCTCTCTTCCCCAATCTGTGACTGAGGGTGATATGATCCCAGCTCTTTGCCTTCCCTGCTTCTCTTCTTTTCCATTATTCTCTTTATCTCTCTGTCTCTCCCTTCTCTCTCTCTCTCTCTGTTTTGACCAACTTTATCCTTTAATAAATAGTTTTGTGGTGATGTATGATCTCGTTTGCACCTTAATTTCACAACACAAAAATCCATAAGAACAGATCTTACTCCTCTGGACAGAGATAGTGTTAATCTCTGTTCTCTGGACCTTGACACATGGCTTTGACCTTATGTATGTTTTACTCATGGTGTTGGTTATTAACCTGGTGGCAAATGGCCATGGAGCTCACAAAGTGACCAGGAAGAGCAAGAGGCAGAGCAGTTGCTGGTGGCAGAGCTATCTCATCCATTTTTCCTTCAAGTACAGTATGTGCACAAGCTCCTGCCCTCAGTCAAGTTTTCTGACTTGGCTTGAATCCCCTCTCTGTCTCAGGCTTGTGCAGTGTGTGAATGAAAGGAGAGAGTGGACCTGAAAAGATGTTCTTAACTGTTTATGACAATTGCAGTTGAAATTACAGTCCCTGGCCCAGCGCCCGCTTTTCCACTCTTATTTTCTCTTCGTGAGCTGTGTCTGCCTTAGGGAATATTTCTGAGGAGGACATGTTTGTTTGCTTTGCTACCCACTCATCTGCAACAGCGAGTATCTGCTGACTTCCAGGCTTGTGCTGCACTGCTTGCTTTCCATCGTGCTGGCAAAAACAGCCCACGCAGAGCCGCACGCAGCCGTCAACAGAGAAACACTCTTGCAAGTGCAAACAGAGGGCAGGCAGAAGCCAGTATATTTACATAATTAAGTACACCACTTAATGAATTCCCACTAGACTGTGGTGTGGAAGGGTGATTATGAACAGAGCTGGGGAATGTTGTTCTTTAAACTCCAATAGGGATTCAACAAGGAGCTGGCAATTAGCATTTGATGGCTGACTTACTGCCAGTTTACCTGATACTGGGTAATGATGTCTGTGTAGGTAGAGTTAGAGGGCTTTTTACTGATTTTTCACTATGAATGTTCATCCAATCCAATTTTAGCTTCTAAAAACTAATGCCTAAAAATACTATTGAAATAAAGGAGGGGGAAAAAATACTATTTTAAAAGTAAAGGCCTGAGAATTGGAAGGAATCAGCACTTTTTAATGTTTATAAATATGTAAAGGGTGAGTGCCAAGAGGATGGAGCCAGGCTCCTCAGTGAAGGACAAGGGGCAATGCATGGAATTTGAGGCATAGAAAGTTTCATGTAAACATGAGGAGGAATTTTTTCACTGTGAGTGTGACAGAACCCTGGAACAGGCTGCCCAGAGAGGCTGTTGTCATGGTAGGTCTAAAAAGGCTAATATAGGCTTATACATGTCCTGGCTTGCCCAAACATGTTTTTCTGCTCTACCTCCATATGTTTTGGGGAGAGGAAATCGTGGTAAAGAGGACAAAGAACCTGGAGCCACTGAGTCTAAGGACTCTGGCTTGCCCAGACTTATACCTTGTTCACCACAGGAGCAAAACATGTAGCCTCTCCCTCTCCAGAGAATTCAATATCTGCCTGGATGCGTTTCTGTGGCATCTGGTATAGGTGATCTGCTCTGGCAGGGAATTTGGGCTGGATGATCTTAGAGGGTCCTTTCCAGCCCTTGACATTCTGTGATTGGTTTTCCTTCAAAAAAGTGTGTTGGGTCCTGAAGGGTGTGGAGAACTGTTTTGAAAATGTCATAGGGCCCCCTAATCTCTCAATAGTCATCAGGAAGAAAGAATGAAGGGGCACAGCCACGTACCCTTGTGGCCAAGAGGGCCAATGGGATCCTGGGGTGTAGTAGGAGGAGTGTCTGGCAGATCAAGGCAGGTTCTCCTCCCCCTCTACTCTGCCCTGCTGAGACCTCATCTTGAATAATGTGTTCAGTTTTGGGCTCCCCACTTGAAGAAGGACAGGGATCTGCTGGAGAGGGTCCAGCAGAGGGCTAGGAGGATGATGAGGGAACTGGAGGGCATGGCTGATGAGGGGAGGCTGAAGGACCTGGGCCTGTTTAGTCTGGAGAAGAGAAGACTTAGAGGGTATTTGATAAATGTTTAAAAGTATCTGAGGGCTGCCAGGAGCAGGGGGACAGGCTCTGCTCACTGCTCCCTGGGATAGGACAAGCAGCAATGGGTGTAAGTTGCAGCAAAAGAGGTTCTGCCTCAACACAAGGGGGAACTTCTTTACTGTAAGGGTCCCAGAGCACTGGAACAGGCTCCCCAGGGAGGTTGAGTCTCCTTCCCTGGAGCCTTTCCAGGCCTGTCTGGATGTGTTCCTGTGTGATCTGTGTTAGATAGGATTGTCCTGCTCTGGCAGGGGGGTTGGACTCGATGATCTCCTTGGGTCCCTTCCAACCCCTAACATCCTGTGAGCCTGTGACCAAAGCATTTCTTTACAGAAAAGATAAACCAGATGATAGTTGGAAGATTGGTATAAATGGGAGCTTTAATATAGGATTCTTCAGATGCAGTCCATGAAGAGCTCCACAACATGAGCCCTAACAACAAAACCTAAAACTTGAGTGTTTTTTAATAAGAAGCAGTGAGTACTTTTCTGAGAGGGAGTTGAAAGGAAGTAGTAGGAAGTTTTTTTCAAGCCAGTACATTTATTTCTAAACAGGAATTAAAATGCAGCTTGAAGCAAAACTCAGTTTGCCTGAAGTCACCAGAAAAGCTCCTGCAGTGGATCTTATGATGGTAGACAGGGATTTGATGCCATCTAAAATGTGTTGTACACCACAGAGGGAACACTCACTAGATGTTTCTTACATTAAGAAGGCCAGCCTGATTCAAAGCTTGACATATTAAGTAATAAACTCTCATGGAATAAATAACAAATGATAACTCTTTCCTGCTCTACTAAACAAAAAAATGAAGAGGGAAACAGAATGTTTCAGCTCACAGCAGGACAGGCTATTTAGCAGTGCAATTTTAAACAGGAGGAAGTGATTTATTATCTCAAGCAACCAATAGATTTCCTCTCCCTAACAATATGTATTATCTGCCTGTCACTAAAGGATGTCTCCTAGCCATAGTGAGTGGAGAGTCTGACACTATACACATGGTCTTCTCAGTATATAAATTGTTTAAAACCATTTTACCAGGAAGTGAAAGGAAACCCTGACCTTCTGGGGCAATAGAGATGCCAAAGCCTTAGTGAAGCCTTTAAATTCATTGTGTATCACTGAGTAGCCTGCAAAACACCTATGTTTTGAAGTTCATGGTGCAAATACTACGGATATTCCCATATCTGTGTGTCCAGGCAGAACTTTAACAGATCCTTTAATTTCTTAGCCATGAATGCACATCTTAGCTACTGACTCTCAGCTGAGGGAGCAGTTTAAGTGGGAACTGATGCTCCTCAATAAATTGTTTTCTTCAACCACTAAAGGATGTTATAATTCATTAAATCCCTATGAGGTAATGGCAAAGGAGCATTTTGCAATGATTCAGCAGTGAAAGATTATACCTCTGGTTATACTACTGCTTTAGTGACAAACCCTGGGTTGTCAAAATCACTTTTTGTTCCTCTGACACACACAGACACCAGCTGCCCATTATGCAAGACTTATGTCCAAACCCTGAGCCTGAAATTGAATGAGGACTTATAAATAATGCATCAATAAGGCAAATTATGCAAGATATCATTCCAGAAGGTGTCTGAACTCATCAACAAATTAGATAACAAGGAGGTATTTTTTTCTACTAACTTAAGCAAATTGAAATGGGATTTCTTCAAGAGCTTCCTCAGTGCTTTCATAGTAGCTACTTGGAGTTTCTTGGCAACTTCTTTACAACCAGAACTTGTGAAATCTATTATAAACCTGGAAAATCCACATTTAATTGTCCCTTATAAAATGTAATTTAAGGTACTTTCTTGCTTCATTGGTTGATGGCCCAGTTGGCATTGTAGGGGCATCTGTCACTCTTCTATTGTATCCGTCTTTACTCCATTTCATAGGAGTGTTGTGGTTGGCTTGATAGGCTCAAAATAGGCTGGTACATGTCCTGCCTTGCCTAGGCATGTTCTTCTGCTCCACCAGAGAGGCAAGCATGGAAACAGACACAAAAGGACCTGGAGCCACTGAGTCTGGGCTGCCCAGGGCCCTGTGGTGCAAGGTGCACACACTGAGCTTGTGCCTGCCTAGTGCAGGGCCTGTGCTTTGCCCAAGTTAGGGACAAGCCAGCCTGTGGCTCTGCCTAACATGGGAAGCTTTGGCTAACTGCCATCCTGAGTGGCTGTTCTGTGTCCAAAGGGCAATTCATCTCGGCCCACACTGATCAAAGGAGATGTGCAGGTGAACAACCTGCTTCTGCTTCCCTGCTTTGCTGCCCTGCTCTGTGCCTGCTCTCTCTGCTGTGCCCAGCCCTGCTGCTCTTGCACACTGCCTTAGTGCTGCCTGCTCAACTCCACTGCCGCCAGTGACCAGGAGCAGAGCCTGGATGCCTGCAGGCGATCGGCCTGTGTGGCCAGCGTGACATGGTGCTGAGCCTGCACCACATCTGCCTCTGCACCTGAAGGTGCTGCTCAGAATCCCTGCACATAGACACAGATGGTGCAGAAGCAGCCAGGAGACAAGGGCAGAGATTGTCTGCGTCCTGTCCCCAGAAGCCAGGAAGATTCAAGCCTCAACATCCAACAAGACAGAGTCCCCTGACAGCATTTGGGCACTGTCTGGACTGTGGCTGGCCCCTGTGGGGATAATAATAATAACCTGTGAGTAAATGCTTCAATGCCTCTTTGTAATCCTCTGCTGTCTGCTGCCATAGAGCAGAAAGAGCTTGAGCCCAGCTGCTGGGCAAGTGGCGTATTGACTGTAAGCAGTGTTTGACTGTGGGAACCTTCTCCTCCAGTTCAATTACTGTGTCTATATTTTGCTGGTTATATTAGATGTAGATATCATCCATAGAATATTTCCATGACTGTGTAAGAACTGAAATATTATTAAAATGAGTGGTGGGGGGTGGCAGAGTTCTGAATAGCAAAATTAATAAACTATTAATTTTGGAAAATATCATCTCACAGCAGTTAATTTCCCCTCCCCAACAAAGAGATGCACCACAGTCCTAACAGGCACAAGGCTGGAGGATTGTGCATTAGCATCTGTGACTCTTGCTCTTGAAAGTGATGGGCAGGCACCCAGGGTGACTGTGTAGATTGCGGTGCTGGGGGGTACTCTTCCATGACCTTGCTTCTGGCGTCAAGTGTCATTACATTATCATTACGCAGACTTTCATCTCTAAAAGCCTTTTTAGAGGGATTTAAGCATCTTGTAGGTTCATAACCTTATCTCCCTTTTTCATTTAGAGAGAGCAATCATTCCTGCTGCCCTTTGTTAGAGGAGAAATTCAGTACCTATTTCTGCAAACCATTCAGCACAGTTAACTCCTCCTCCTCCTTTTCAAGTTAAACAGCCTGAAATCTTCAGTAAAGGCTGTTTCCAGGTCTCAATTAATATGTTTAATTAGACATTTAAATGACTTCTGTAAAACAAATACAGCTGCTGTTGTAACAACGCCAAAAAGAGGTTGGAGATTCAGGTGTGTTTCTTAGTCTACTGATAGAAAGACTGGTTTGCAGTTGATATTGTAAGACACTTGCCCTAAGTTAGCAGTAGGTACACAAATTCCTCTCTAGCTTAGTAGACTTATACCTCACTTACTCCTGGGAGTAGCAGAGATTTGAGTCAAAGTTGCTGTGTGATGCCAGGATGGACCAGTACCTTCACTTCTGCTTGCTCTTCCTGTGGAAATTAAAATTCCATGGCTTCCCAGCTGCCTGAGGCCACTCTGGAGGCTAAGCAGACTCTAAGAGAAAAGAGGGAAGTTGTCTGACCAATGTACAAACTAATAAACATGTTATTATATTTAGGACTAGACAAGTAGATTCTTTATTTTACAAGCTGTTCTTGTAAGCAAAGGTGTAGCCCCTCTGTGCCACCCAACACATCTATTTTAGAATCAGAAAAGTCACTTTAGAGACATTTTTTCTGTGCACTAACTCCACAGAACTCAAGCTCAGCCTTTGGCAATGAATTTTTAGATGACTGACACAAGTGAGATGAACTTGATCCAGGAGGACAGGACAACTGTTCATTGTCTGACAGTGATGATTAACCCCCCCATATTTTAGCACATCATCTGGTTTCAGTGGACTGCAATTGGTATGCCAGGTAGTCTTCTAAGTGTTCAAGTGGTAAGGTGTTGTCAGAGGCTTCACATTATATATGTGCAGCTGAGCTGTGCTAGTAACAATCGTATTTCCTTCATAGTGTGCACTGCTCTCAGCTGTACAGGCTGGCATTATTAAAACTACTGGTGTAATGGATAGCAGCAGGGGATGCATTTGTATTAAATGATCTGTAGTCATTGTGCTACTGAATTGAGCTAATAGCATCACATTGTGGCACAATAGCTTGGAAGAACATCTTCCTAGCTTATCTAGCTTATCTAATGCAACAACCCCATGCAGAGATACAGGCTGGGGTCGGAGTGGCTGAAGAGCAGCCAGACAGAGAGGGATCTGGGGGTGCTGATTGATACCTGCCTGAACATGAGCCAGCAGTGTGCCCAGGTGGCCAAGAGAGCCAGTGGCATCCTGGCCTGCATCAGGAATGGTGTGGAGGTCATTCTGCCCCTGTACTCTGCACTGGTTAGACCACACCTTGAGTGCTGTGTTCAGTTCTGGGCCCCCCAGTTTAGGAGGGACATTGAGATGCTTGAGCGTGTCCAGAGAAGGGCAACGAGGCTGGGGAGAGGCCTTGAGCACAGCCCTACGAGGAGAGGCTGAGGGAGCTGAGATTGGTTAGCCTGGAGAAGAGGAGGCTCAGGGGAGACCTCATTGCTGTCTACAACTACCTGAGGGGTGGTTGTGGCCAGGAGGAGGTTGCTCTCTTCTCTCAGGTGGCCAGCACCAGAACAAGAGGACACAGCCTCAGGCTGTGCCAGGGGAGATTTAGGCTGGAGGTGAGGAGAAAGTTCTTCCCTGAGAGAGTCATTGGACACTGGAATGGGCTGCCCGGGGAGGTGGTGGAGTCGCCGTCCCTGGAGCTGTTCAAGGCAGGACTGGACGTGGCACTTGGTGCCATGGTCTGGCCTTGAGCTCTGTGGTAAAGGGTTGGACTTGATGATCTGTGAGGTCTCTTCCAACCCTGATGATGATACTGTGATACTGTGATACTGTGATCAGGAAAACCTACTCACCAACTATAACTGCATTGTTTACAAAATTCTCATACAACTATGAGATATTACCAGATGAAAATAGATTTCCCAGAAACATAGACTCTTAAAACAGGTGAACTGAAAAACCAACCTTCCCCCCCCCGCCCCATTCCTTTATGCATTGTG
Organism: Pogoniulus pusillus; assembly: GCF_015220805.1. Taxonomy (NCBI): domain Eukaryota; kingdom Metazoa; phylum Chordata; class Aves; order Piciformes; family Lybiidae; genus Pogoniulus; species Pogoniulus pusillus. The sequence goes on from NC_087270.1 coordinate 4,811,539, forward strand.
AATTAAAACAATAACAACAACAAAACATAAAAGTGCCTTTCCAGCATTTTAGCTCTTTCCTATGTTTGATATCCATGCAGGGAAACTAGAAGCATTTGTTCCAGTTGAACAGCAGGAAACAAACTGAATTTATCAGCAAAAGAGAAGCATGAGTTTTGGTTCACATTAAATTTGCTATCCTTGAGGGAGCCACACAGTGTATGCCCAGACACTCAGTTGGCTTCCAGGACAGAAAGTGGGTCTCCATTTATGAGTAGCAGAACATTGTGGTTCCATTTTTTGAGAACTCTTTTTTGCCCATACCAGGCAGCTCCATGCCACTTCTCATCTTTTCACATTCACCACAGACAACGAGATACCAGATACCAAATGCCTCCTCCTGGTACTACTAACCTGCTCTGTAACCACTCTTGTACCCAGGAATGAGATACCAGATACCAAATGCCTTCTCTCAGTACTACTAACTTGCTCTGTAACTGCTCTTGTACCCAGGAATGAGATACCAGATACCAAATGCCTCCTCTTGGTACTACTAACTTGCTCTGTAACTCTTCTTGTACCCAGGAATGAGATACCAGATACCAAATGCCTTCTCCCAGTACTACTAACTTGCTCTGTAACTGCTCTTGTACCCAGGAATGAGATACCAGATACCAAATGCCTCCTCCCAGTACTACTAACTTGCTCTGTAACTCTTCTTGTACCCAGGAATGAGATACCAGATACCAAATGCCTCCTCCCAGTACTACTAACTTGCTCTGTAACTGCTCTTGTCCCCAGGAATGAGATGTCAGATACCAAATGCCTCCTCCTGGTACTACTAACTTGCTCTGTAACTCTTCTTGTACCCAGAAACAAGGTCTCCAGGTTGCTTTAACTCATTTTTTTATTGCTGATGAAACTGCACAGAGGTGGCTTGTAACAGGCAAAAGAACTGTCTCTAAGCTTCTGCTCTTTATCAGGTTGTGTTCCACCTTTGGTATGTAATTTAAGTCCTCTCACAAATGGTTTTGGTAATAGCACAGGATAGCTCTCTGGATGAATCACTGTGAGGAAACCCTTCCCAGCACCACATGAAAGAGAAGCATTGAGTGAGATGGACACAGTGGGGTTATGGAAGATAAGGAGAATGAAATGCTTCCCATTTTCTCAATTTTGCTTTAAAATAGCATTATGTTTGTCCTTCCCTTCCCACTGCCTACCAGTTTAATCAGTCACACTGTCTTCCTTTCCACCTGCTTTGCCCAGGTGATTAAGAGTTATTGATGTGCAGAGCTTTTACTGTCCTGCATTTTCTCGTGTTCAAAGACCTGGTCCATGCATTACAGGCTAAAGTAACTGCATGGGGAACGTTCCATAGCTAGAAATGCATCTGGTAAATTCTCCATCTGGTCCAGCTATTTTGTTCCATACCTTTCCTTTTTTTTTTCACTAGTTTCTGAAAAACTCAAATTGTCAAGAAGCTGCAATTCCTCAATTTTAGACACCATACATCAATCTATTGAACATTACAAGCTAAGGAGACATAGAGGAGGCAGGCACCACAGTAGGGCATTTGTCAAACGATGCTCCTGCTTTCTGGCAGATTGTCAAACACAGAGGTGCAAGAATAAACAAATCTGAACAATAATTTTCTTCCCCCATATTAGATGTCTGCTAGTGCCAAAAAAAAAAAAAAAATCCTACATACTTCATTAACAGGAGAAAAATCTCTTCTGTTAGAGTAAGGCAGACATGGGACAAGTAGGGTCATAAAATAGAATAGTTCCAACCAGAGAAATAATTCTCTGATGCAAATCAGATAGAGTCTGTACCTTCATTACTTCCCAACCCAGAAAGCTATTTCCTCATCTTCTAAAGCATTGATGCTCTTGTTTCCCAGATCAGACAGAGCAGAGGGTCTCCCCAGGCTTCAACCTGTAATGCCATGTGAGTAGTCTCCATCCACAGTTGTCCAATCCATGTGCTGGAGAGTCCAGAGAGCAGTTCAGAACAATAGACACTTCATCAGTAGAAATTAGGACTTGTGAATGTGTCTGGCCTGTTCTGCATCATCTGCTCCTGATGATGCACTTAGAACAGACGGAAGCATGGGCAAAGCTGGAGTAAAGCAGCCAATTAAATCAGTCTTGCTCCCACTACACACTGATTACACTAGCAGCTGATCTATCATTCAGCTCTGTCTCCTGACACAGGCATTAGCTGTATTTGTTTGGTGAGATGTTGCTTTTTTAATAACCATTAAAAGAATAATTTGAACAAGCAAATAAGTGGCTTGGCTCTCCATTGCCCTGCACTTTCAGCCTATTTTTGACAACTACACAAAGCAGATGTGGAGTATTAGCACCATGGAGACTGAGGGTGAGAAGGATCATAGCCAGATCCTGTGCAATGGAGGAAGGCATGTTTCAGCTGAAATTAGTGTGCAGTTCCAATGATGGAGACTATAACAGCTTCAACAAGTTGAGGTTCTGCCTGCAGTCCTAATACCCAAATTGCTCTGCACATTTCTTATGTGAATGTGCCTATCCTTAGAGGACTGATAGGATCATAGGATCACAGGATGTTAGGGGTTGGAAGGGACCCAAGGAGATAATTGAGTCCAACCCCCCTGCCAGAGCAGGACAATCCTATCTAACACAGATCACACAGGAACACATCCAGACAGGCCTGGAAAGGCTCCAGAGAAGGAGACTCCACAATCTCCCTGGGCAGCCTGTTCCAGTGCTCTGGGACCCTTACAGTAAAGAAGTTCCCCCTTGTGTTGAGGCAGAACCTCTTTTGCTGCACCCGTTGCTTCTTGTCCTATCCCAGGGAGCAGTGAGCAGAGCCTGTCCTCCCACTCCTGGCAGCCCTCAGATACTAATAAACATTTATCAAATCCCCTCTAAGTCTTCTTTTCTCCAGACTAAACAGCCCCAGGTCCCTCAGCCTCTCCTCATCAGCCATGCCCTCCTGTCCCCTCATCATCCTCCTAGCCCTCTGCTGGACCCTCCCCAGCAGATCCCTGTCCCTGTTCAAGTGGGGAGCCCAAAACTGAACACAGTATTCAAGATGAGGTCTCAGCAGGGCAGAGTAGAGGGGAAGAAGAACCTGCCTTGATCTGCTGGACACACTCCTCTTGGTACACCCCAGGATCCCATTGGCCTTCTTGGCCACAAGGGCACACTGCTGTGCCGTGGTTAACTTGTTATCCACTCCTCATATGGCATTGCCTTGTCACACAAATGTAACGTCTTGTGACACAGCAAGAGGAGATTTGCTCTCAGCAGATGGAAGGAGGCACCTGAGAGGTGCTTTCTCCTGTCCATCTTTGGCATCTAGTCATCTTTATTGATCCTTGCACTGGAAGTGTTCCACTCGGAATGTAGTATTGTATAACCCTCTCGAATGACATTAATTCCCAGGTGACAGCTGACCCTGCTCAGACCTCTGTAAAGTCTGAACATAGCATCTGTCAAAGAGAAAGACCTTAAGAGTGTTTCCTTGGCTTCACTTCTGCTCACTTTTAACATCTCCAAGGGCAGAGCCATCCATCGATACCTTCCTCACATGCATAGACAGAACATCTACCAGGCTGCAGCCACTTTGCAGCGGCAAGAGGACCTCAGTTACAGGCACATCGCACTATATAAAGTCCACAAAGGAGTACAACACACATTGAATCTACCCAGGCATTAGCCACCACAAAGTGGTGTGGTTGGCTTTATCCTCTTGAGCTGATGGTGGTAGTTTTAGCAGGTAGGGAAAATTTTAGCTCTTACCAGAGTCTACAGCAGCAAGGTCTTCCCCAGGTTAAGGTGTGAGCCTCAAGTCACATCCTGGTCTGCTCAAGGCTGCTGTTTCAGTCATTGAGATGAGAAAGTGTCAATAGCTGAAAAAGAATAAAGATCTGCTAACAGTGTGGGAAAAGAAGGTAAATTCCACAGCAGTCAACCTGTCTGTCCTCATATGCATTTTGCTTCTATTGCACTGTTCCTAGCCTGAAGCTTCTGGCCACACTAGGTGTGGCTAGCTGGGGCACTCACAGTGTGGAAGCAGTGAAGGGATGCAGGCAGTAATAATATTGGCCATGTCCCAGTTGAGCTGGTGTGCAGTCACACAGCCTACATGCTCAGCAGCTAGGCCAGGACCTTTCTGTGTTGCTAAATACTTCATCAAACCCAGGAGACAAACTCTGCTTCATTGCTTCAGTTCCACCACTAGTGGTTATTCAAAAGGTTTCAAACACACCAGCACAACTGCTGGAGCATAGGGGTGCTGCTCATGCTGCTCATAGTCAAACCAGACATTCAAAACAGCCCCTCAGGTTAACCTTCTCCACTTGGAAATGAGCTGGTTCTTTATGATTCCACCAGGGAGAGGTTTTCTGTGTCTTTAGAAGCTTACTGTATCATACTAACAAAACAAAAGTGTCAGGGACAAAAATATGCTGTGCAAGGAGAAGATATTTGGTATGGGAGGGCTTTATAGTACCACTGATGAAGGGCTAATTAAATCCCATAGGTGGATCTCAACCTTGGGAATTTCAACTGCAAACACAACCTTGGGAATTTCAACTGCAAACACAACCATGTTTTTATAAGTGAGGCAAACAGAAACTGTTAACAGAGAAATGTGATGCGAGCTCTCCCAGTCAGAGCTCTTAAGATGGGCTCAACTCTGGAATCTCAGGTCACAGAAGCCATGTTGCACTTTAGATTTACAGGCATTTATGCTAGCTAATCTTCTGGTCTTACCCATCTTACTAAAAGCTGCTTACAGGCTGCTCAATTGGCTCTTCAAAGTAAGGAAATACAAACAATCCACTAAGAAACACGATTAGCATTTCCTTCCTTTTCATCCTGGTAGAATGTCTTTTACTGTAGCTCTCAAAGCATTACCACACTGCTGTCTGTTTGCCTCTGTCCACCTTGCAAAAATACAAACACAAGTTGTGGGGAGAGAGCTGATTAATACCTCTGGTGCAGCTGACATCTCTCAAGCACCCAATGACAGAACAAGGGGACAGTCTCAAGCTGCACCAGGGCAGGTTTAGGCTGGATGATAGGAAGGAGTTCTTCACAGCAAGAGCCATTGCCCATTGGAATGGGCTGCCCGGGGAGGTGGTGGAGTCACCATCCCTGGAGGTGTTTAAGATGAGGATGGATGAGGCACTTGTGCCATGGTTTAGTTAATCAGAAGGTGTTAGGTGATAGGTTGGACTTGATGATCTCAGAGGTCTTTTTCAACCTGGTTAATTCTATGGTTCTGTAAAAGCTATTCTCTATTTCATACATAACATATGGGATTCAACACAGGAATTCCTGGATGAAAATTTATGGCCTATGTTGTCAGACTGGATGAACAAAGCAAACTTTTATAGCCTTAAAATATCTGTGGAATAGCTAAAGTCTGCATATCATTATTAAAGTCACTGGAATTATATGGATTTACACCAGCTGTGAATATGCCCTGGGTTCAAAGCTGCGTGATAAAACTAGTATAAGCAGACAGTGAGCCAGCCTTTTTGCATCCTACTCAGGAGCAACCCTTTCTGATCCAGATGGAAATTCAGCCCATTTTTGAAGCAGTGGACTTTTTTTCTTTCCCACTTTGCTTCAGAGTTTGTCAGGCATTGTGGGGAAGGAAAGGCTGAGAGAGGCAGGTGCTTAGAGAACCGCATTACATCATGCACAGCTGAAAACCTGCAAAATGTATTTCAAGAGCTGCAAACTTACCATGTGTGACTGAAAATCACAGAGATAGAATCTTAGTTTCCAGATTAACTACTTCATCAATTAAAGCTGCACTTGCAATCCTTATTTGTCCGGCATCCTGCAACTACTGCTAATACAAAGCCATCATCATAATAGAAACCAAAGTGGATGTTTGATGCCATGTGCTTATGGGAATATACTTTTTTCCCCCCCTCAAGCATAGTAGTTCCAGTTAATTAGCTTTTTAATGGATTTGCATTTGTTTGTGGGATTCCATAATTCCTGTTAAGATGAGACAGGTAATCAAATGAGAAAATTGAGTCTTGTTATGTGCTGTGTGTTTACAAAGATGAGAGGGCAAGGTTTGCTGTTAAGATAATGTTGTAGCTGCTTAGACAAGAACAAAACACCTCCTGCTGATCCATGCAATTGTCAACACATTTTGCAAATCTTCTTCGACTCCCAAATCCCTCATGATTCCTGCTACCTCCTAAGTGTGCCTTCCAGCTCTGTGAGGGCTCAGCTTTGTTGTTGCTGTGCTGAGCCGTGATATATTTTGCCTAAATCTAAGCTACATTTTGCAGGCCTTCAGCTGATCTGAGGAAGCCCAACGGCATCAGAGAAACTCCTAGCGAAGGAGAAGTTGTACGATCGTAGGCAACGAGCAGGTCTGCAAAGACTGCAAGAGAAGTGGGCTGAGAGCGGCTCCAGTGATGCAGACCTGCAAGCTTGAAAAGCACACCTTGCTGGCTGCCAGAATTGCATCCATGCCCTCTGGACTGCATCAGGAATGGTGTGGTCAGCAGGAGCAGGGAGGTCATTCTGCCCCTGTACTCTGCACTGCTTAGACCACACCTTGAGTGCTGTGTTCAGTTCTGGGCCCCCCAGTTTAGAAGGGACATTGAGATGCTTGAGCGTGTCCAGAGAAGGGCGACAAGGCTGGGGAGAAGCCTTGAGCACAGCCCTACGAGGAGAGGCTGAGGGAGCTGTGATACTGTGATACATTTCTCTCTCACTTGTGCTGCAGCCCATTGCCTGAGTAGTGGAGCCATGCCTCACCCTATTGCAGGTACATCTGCAGTATTTCATTCCCAATATTGCCCTTTCCTCAAGGAAGGAAGCAATGGAAGCAGAAGATGTAGTTAAGGCTAGGAGACACTTCCGTTATCTGTTTGCATTTGGTTTATGATCCATTTGTACCCTCTGGTAGGCACAGAGGTGTAAATCCCAGCTTGTGAAGTCTCCCCAGTACCCACTAAGCCAGACATCATCCAGCAAAAAACTACAGTGCTGACAGTGGATCCTGCAAGGCTTTGAACATGCTGACAGTCCAGGCAAAGCTTTAAACTAGGCTTGAATGACAGGCCAGGGCTGCTGCCCATCAGCTCCCCACTGGCAACAGCTCCCAGCCTCCCAGCCAGAGGAGGTGAGAAGCATGAAGCATCTGCCAGGGCACAGTGTGCCACTGTCAATCTGAAGATCAAACCCAAGATGGTGGGAGAATAGAAGGAGAGCTACAGCCAGCTTCTACTGGTAGATGAATATGTCAGCACCTGTGACACTGAGCTTTTGCTAATTCATTGCTTGGTGCCCAAGGCTGCCTCTCAGTTCATTGCAAAGAGCTCTTTCTGGCACTTTCTTCAGGCATAGAGTTTTAGTCCCATTTCAGCAAACTATTACTTGATTCTGAAATAAGCTTTTCTATCTGCACTTGTACAAGTCTCCCTTTAAACTGATTAATTATTTTCTGTTGGGGTTTTGATTAACTTCTTTGGAACCTTTTCTATATCCTGAACTCCATACATAGAGATTTTTTGTCTTTGAAGTTAACATTACATATTCTACCTCTTTAAAAAAGACATGCTCTACCAGGTAGCAATACTGAAATCTCTGACTTTATGTCTCCTTCTTTTTTTTTTTTTTTAAGTTAATCAAAAGCATATTGTCTGGAATGGATATGTTAGGGCTATATATCTAGAAAATTGTTTGCAGCTCCAACACAGTGAGGTTCGTTAAGGTTTGGCAGGGGTGGGGGAAGAGCAAGGTTGAATTATTGTTGAATCATTCTTCTTCACAGAGAGAGATAATTCCCATTGGAATGGGCTGCCCAGGGAGGTGGTGGAGGCACTGTCCCTGGAGGTGTTCAAGAAGAGCCTGGATGAGGCACTTAGTGCCATGGTCTGGTTGACTGGCTAGGGCTAAGTGCTAGGTTGGCCTGGATGATCTTGGAGGTCTCTTCCAACCTGCTTGATTCTATGATTCTATGAAACATCAGTGAGATCTGAGTCCAATGAACAAAACATTCTCATAAATCCAACCATTTCATATGGTACATTTGGGAATTTTTTATCATGATGGGCAGAGTATACAGTACGTGGTCCTTTTAAATTCCAGCACAGAATCAGATGAGCTGCTTCTTTATAAGTAAGTAAATCACATATTACATTATTTGAGTTGCTCAAAACCCCACAGGCTCCTGCTGAGATTAAGCCCTCACTGTACAGACAAGTTGCAAGAGCTAATACCCATTCTTAAGAATTTATGATTTGCATGACCAAAATATTAAAGGCTATCAGCAGTGGAACTATTTCTGTTTTTCGTACAGAAAGCTGTGGAAGTGGCAGCTGAGAGGGTTTGATTTAATTCCCTCTCTCTGAAGTTCATCCATATCTTTAAAAACATTTGGTTTTATGTGACCTCATCAGAAGCCATCAAGGGTGCTCTGAGGAAGATTGGGAAATAATCCTGTCTCCTGGATTTTATGGAAGTGCAGTTGTTGCACCTCTCGGTGCCCTAGCTGAAGTGGGAGTCCTGCTAAACACCAGCTGTAGATGGGACTTATCAGGACATATTGAGTACTGTGTTCAGTTCTGGGCCCCCCAGTTTAGGAGGGACATTGAGATGCTTGAGTGTGTCCAGAGAAGGGCAACGAGGCTGGGGAGAGGCCTTGAGCACAGCCCTACGAGGAGAGGCTGAGGGAGCTGGGATTGGTTAGCCTGGAGAAGAGGAGGCTCAGGGGAGACCTTATTGCTGTCTACAACTACCTGAGGGGAGGTTGTGGCCAGAGGGAGGTTGCTCTCTTCTCTCAGGTGGCCAGCACCAGAACAAGAGGACACAGCCTCAAGCTGTGCCAGGGGAGATTTAGGCTTGAGGTGAGGAGAAAGTTCTTCCCTGAGAGAGTCATTGGACACTGGAATGGGCTGCCCGGGGAGGTGGTGGAGTCGCCGTCCCTGGAGCTGTTCAAGGCAAGGTTGGACGTGGCACTTGGTGCCATGGTCTAGCCTTGAGCTCTGTGGTAAAGGGTTGGACTTGATGATCTATGAGGTCTCTTCCAACCTTGATGATACTGGGATACTGTGATACTGTGATACTGTGATATTCACTAGGGTGGAGAGAGCTTGTTGAGAGCACTTATGGATAGGACCTGTGGAGCAGGGACACTGTCCGTTGGTAATCACATATCCATATCTATACATCCAAGTTGGCCTATTTGCCCATTCTCTTTCTCAGTAACTCCCCACTCGATTCAGATAAAGTCCAAGGGCAGCCTCAGCTCACCAAGAGCCTGATTTCTGAAGCTAATTCAGTACTTAATGTGGGATCCATAACTTGAGAAACCTACATTAGAAGTCTCTATATGTTATCTAGTGATGAAAGCTGTCTTCATAATCAGTAGGGAAAAGCAGGCATTGTTGCTGGATGATTCACATGACCTGTTTTTCACTTCATCTATTTTGCAGTCAGACAAATCTTTCTTTAAAAGCAGCAGCTTCTTTCCTGTCATCACTGGCAGTGCCTAGGCATTTGATCAGAGATACCTATACTTGTGCAAAGAAAGTCCCACCTGCAAAACTTGCAGAGAATGTGGCCCTAAGGCTTTCAAGTCCTCCACCTTAATGTACCAAAATACCTTTTAAATACAAGACCTTGATGCCCAAAGGCTCCCCTCTGCCCCAGTCTGGCCTCCCTTGAGTTGTATGTATTTCAGAGCCAAACATCACAAGACTTCCAGCTCCTTGTCAGCTTTTCTGCCAGCCACGGGAGAAGAAGGCATCTGGGTCAGCTCAGCAAGTTATCTGACTTCAAAGCTGATTTTTCAACCCACTGAAGCCCCAGGCAGAGAACTCTCTCTGAGCCTCAGCTGACACCAGAGAGCAGCAAGGTTTCCCATTTCACTACTAGAGGTGACACACCACACTTGTGATCGCACTCATCAAGCAGTGAAAAAGTTCCAGACAGCCTCTTCCTTTACTCTGTTGCCTCATTTCTTCAGATTTCTCCCATGCATTTACAGGTAAATATAAAAAGTGCTGCACAGAGACTGTCCAGGGTCTCCCAAGTCTCTCAGCCCAGGCAAACCTTGTATACAGAGGCTGCTGACAAGGAGAGGTGCAGCTCTGAGACAGGCAGGGTGGGGAAAAAAAAATCCTTTGCATTTTTTTATGCCTAATTTAATAGAGCAACTTTCTGCTCTGCTCCTCTGGAAGTCAATGATACATCCATGATATTACTAGATCAGCAATAGCTGTTATGAAAGCAAGCTTCTGGGCTACTTGTAAGAGCTGAATCAGCTGCTTTGCTATTTGATTCTAAATGTCAGAAGCAAGCTATCCTGAAGCAATAATTTCAAGCACACCAGTCTCCACATGCACTTCACAGGAACCAGAGGTTCAAAACAAGCGGGAAAGAAGAGTTGGGATTCACAGATAGAACCATAAAAGCCCATGAATATTTGTAAGAGATAGGACACTATCCCTAAAATTCCAGAGGGATAAATTGCTGAGATTATAGGAGTGCAGGACTTAGTAACAGCAGAGTGGAATCATCATCTTTTCTAGATGTAATTACTGAACTCTTTTACATGATTTGCCTCAAGGCACTCCATTCCAGTTTGCAGTTACAGAGCTGTCTTTCCACCTTCAGGACATGATTTCCGGAACAAGAATGGGCAAAAGAGGTACCACATCCCCAGTCTCACTCCAGCTGTCACTTTTTCAGTGTGTATGGATGTCTCAGAACCAGTTTGTAGGCCAGTGCAACTCTCTGAGCATGCCTGAGCCAGCCTTTTTCAAGACAGATGCTCTCAGTCTCGGAAGTCCCAGAAGGTACACTCAGGTAGTGCCTTCGTCCATCACACAAATTGTGTTGTCTACACAGTCAGCACAACTGCCTGGCTTGCAAGCTTGGTGCTAACTCTACTGAACATTTTGCTATCTTTTTGCAGGCCCACGCAAATGTTTAGGGCTCAAGGAAACAGAAGCACCGCTGCTAATTTGCAGATCAGGAGTAAAACACTTCTAAAGGCGCCATGTGCTTCAATCTCCCTCCTGCCCTTAGCAGGACAATCACAGTATCAGTATCACATTATCATCATCAGGGTTGGAAGAGACCTCACAGATCATCAAGTCCAACCCTCTACCACAGAGCTCAAGGCTAGACCATGGCACCAAGTGCCACGTCCAATCCTGCCTTGAACAGCTCCAGGGACGGCGACTCCACCACCTCCCCGGGCAGCCCATTCCAGTGTCCAATGACTCTCTCAGTGAAGAACTTTCTCCTCACCTCCAGCCTAAATCTCCCCTGGCACAGCCTGAGGCTGTGTCCTCTTGTTCTGGTGCTGGCCACCTGAGAGAAGAGAGCAACCTCCTCCTGGCCACAACCTCCCCTCAGGTAGCTGTAGACAGCAATAAGGTCCCCCCTGAGCCTCCTCTTCTCCAGGCTAACCAATCCCAGCTCCCTCAGCCTCTCCTCGTAGGGCTGTGCTCAAGGCCTCTCCCTAGCCTCGTTGTCCTTCTCTGGACACGCTCAAGCATCTCAACGTCCCTTTTAAACTGAGGGGCCCAGAACTGAACACAGCACTCAAGGTGTGGTCTAAGCAGTGCAGAGTACAGGGGCAGAATGACCTCCCTGCTCCTGCTGACCACACCATTCCTGATGCAATGTAAGTACTCATAACAAAGGCAAGGCAGCGTACAGATGAGGTGATCGATTGCCTTCTTTACCTGCTGCTCAGCAGGTCTTGCATTCATGCACCCAACGAGATTTAAAAGCAGGAAACCCAGATACTATCAAAGCTGTAATCTCCATGCAGAAATAGCCAGCTGTCTCATACCAGTGCCACAGGAGCTCAAACTTTCAACCTCAGGAAATGTCAGGCAACCTATAGCAGTTGCTGTGAGAATTAATGAAACGTTCACCCTCAAAGCAAGAATATCATGAAGAAAGCAATAAAAAGCAGTAATTCAGACATTGTGCCTAAGAGAAAACCAAGACATCTTTGTATGATCCCTCTCTATGGCAGTAAATGCACTGATTCAATAAGCACAGGTGGGCTTCACATGCCTGGTAGATACTACAAGCAAATTAGATCATGCAGCCTGAAGTACAGCTATAGTAAAGCCTGCAAAGTAAATTAGAAATACCCAAAACACAAACCGAGTTTTAGCCATACAGACCTTGATTGGGTTTATTTTTACCCTGCTGAGAACAAGAGCAAATTAGCCTCACTGAACTCCAGGGTGTCACAGCCGCATTGGTACCCCTCCCTGTGACTGCTCATCGATAGCTGTGCTAGGAAGCTCTTCACTGCAAGCACAGGTAACTATATGCTGCCTGTTCCCACATAGAGCAACTAAAAGAACAACTGCTGCCAACTGCTTCTGCTCCCAGAGGGTTAATGGCTTTCTCAGGCATAGGAACTTCTCAGCATCTCTCCTCAGCATCTAATCAAGCAGGTAGGGCCCTTCTCTTACACTGAGAGAAGCTGGCACAGGCACAGTGTTGACAGCTGTACTTGACCTCATCTCAGAGATGGGCAATGTGAATACTTATGATTTCTTCTTGGTAGAGTCAGGTCCCATCAGTATTCAGAAAAGATCTCCCTCCAGAAAACAAACACTAGTCTTTCTCTAACTTTTCAGCCACTGTTTGCAGTGGTCACCCAGGTTTCCTCTGGAATTTTATTTTGGCTAAAGAGTATATGGAGGAGAGACAGAAAAACAGTGCTTTCTGAGAATGTAAGAGATCACTATATAACTCTAATGCATTACAGTTATTATGTGGAATGTGACTATAATAACCTAAAGGAGTAGTAAATATTCAGGTGAAATACATAATAGATATGATGATGCAAACAGTTGTCACAGAAAATTCTTGTTTCTTCCTCCCTGCTGTGTTTCAGACTATTGTAACAGCAGAGGCGAGCAGAGAAATCATCTTGATACAAAACCTATGGTGCCACAACTCATATCTGATTATCTAGGACTAATTTGGTTTGCAGTACAAGTCCTGGGAGTCTTGCAGCCATGAGAGCTCTACTCACTCATCACTGAAGGAGGAGACAACCTGGAACCCCACCAGGCAATGTGATCCACGTTCTTCCTGCTATCTGCTTTCATCTTAGTGAAATGAAACCTGGATCAAGAGGTCAGGAATGTGAGGAGATAAAAGCTCAGGGACATCGGGGAGAAAACAGTGCTGCAGCAGAGAGCCTGCTGCATGCCTGGGTGTACATCTGGGCTGCTCAAGCTGTAAAGACTGAGATACTTTAAACTGGGACTGAGGTTGGTGAGGAAGTGAAGAAGGGCTAAGAGACAAAGGCTCATTGGTGAAACCTTGAGGGAGGCTGAATGTCCCAGATCAGTAACCATGAATGCAAGAAGATGAGGGATGAGCAATTCATGCCCTGTGACCCAATAAGCTCTGTCAGGAAGCGTGTTACTGAACGAATTCAATACAACGCTTGCTGTACCCACAGTCTACAGCTGTGCACCCTGGAAAAAACACTTGCTCTGGATCAGCAGGAGGCTCCCCAAAGGCACTGGGGCTGATTCATCACTGTAGATGTGTATACACTCATCATCCTGATAGTCACAGTATCACAGTATCACCAAGGTTGGAAGAGACCTCACAGATCATCAAGTCCAACCCTTTACCAAGTCCAATATGAACTTTGCCATTGATCTCTTATGTGTCTCAGTACCCAAGCAGTAAAGGAAGGATCAAATTCCATTTTTCTCATGCTTTGTTTGCCTGGGTGATTTAGTTTAAGAGACTTTCAAGATGATGGTTGCCTCACTTTAATCAATAATAAAGCATCTAGCAATGGTCTCAGCAGGCAGCTTCAGTTGACAGTAATACAAAAAAAATCACAATTAACCAGAAGGAAGAAATCAGATCAATTTTAGTATGTACAGTCACAGCTTTAATATAGAAAAATTGGTTGAAAGCAAACTCAGCTTTTGAACTAAGCTAAAAAAAAATATATCAGGCTTGGAAAAATTAAGAAAATATCTTTAAAGAAGCACTTGTGTTTTCTGTTGTTGTGTTTGCTTGTTTGGTGGGTTGTTTTTCTGTTAAGCACATGCACTGGAAAATTGTGCAGTCTTTTAAGGTTATGTACAGCCAAAAGAGTGGTAGGCCTGTGAGAAAATGGAAAACTCCACATCCCATTCTATGTCAGGAAAGAAATAATGAATGTGAGCATTTGCAACAATGATGGAATCAGAAACAGAATTATGAATTAACTCTACCAAAATATATTTAAGAAATCTTCATAGGATTGTAGGATCACAGCATGTTGGGGTTGGAAGGGACCCAAAGAGATCATCGAGTCAACCCCCCTGCCAGAGCAGGGCAATCCTATCTAACACAGATCACACAGGAACACATCCAGACAGGCCTGGAAAGGCTCCAGAGAAGGAGACTCCACGACCTCCTTGGGGAGCCTGTTCCAGTGCTCTGAGACCCTCATGGTAAATAAGTTCCCCCTTGTGTTGAGGCAGAACTTCTTTTGCTGCAACTTACACCCATTGCTGCTTGTCCTATCCCAGGGAGCAGTGAGCAGAGCCTGTTCCCCCTCTCTCCTGGCCAGCCCTCAGATACTTATCAAATCCCCTCTAAGTCTTCTCTTCTCCAGACTAAGCAGCCCCAGGTCACTCAGCCTCTCCTCATAAGCCATGCCCTCCTGACCTCTCAGCATCCTTCTAGCCCTCCACTGGACACTCTCCAGCAGATCCCTGTCCCTCTTCATCTGGGGAGCCCAAAATTGAACACAGTATTCCAGGTGAGGTCTCATCAGGGCAGAGTAGAGTGGGAGGAGAACCTGCCTTGATCTCCTGGACACACTCCTTCTAATACACCCCAGGATGCCATTGGCCTTGTGGGCCACAAGGGCACATTGCTGTGCCATGGTTAACTTGTTAGCCACCAGCACCCCCAGGTCCCTTTCCACAGGGCTGCTCTCCAGCAGATCACCTCCCAGCCTGTACTGGTGGAGTTTATTATTCTTCCCCAGATGCTGGACTCTGCACTTGTCCTTGTTGAATTTCATCTGGTTCCTCTGTGCCCAGCTCTCAATCTGTGCAGGTCTCTCTGGATGGCAGCACAGCCTGCAGCTGTACCAGCCCAGTCTCTCAGCTTGGTGTCATCAGCAAACTTGCTGAGCAGACACTTTGTGCCCTCATCAATGTCATTGATGAAGATGTTGAACAGGACTGGACCCAGCACTGATCCCTGGGGGACACCACTAGTCACAGCTCTCCAGCTGGACCTGGCAACATTGATCACCACCCTCTGAACTCTATCTTGCAATCAGTTCCTAACACACCTCACTGTCCACTCTTCCATCCCACACTTCCTCAGCTTGCTCACTAAAATGTCATGGGAGATGGTGTCAAAGGCCTTGCTAAGGTCAAGACAGACTACATCCACTGGTCTCATTGAATCTACCCATTCAGTTATGGCATTATGGAATGCTATCAGGTTAGTCAAGCATGACTTCCCCTTGGTAAATCCATGCTGACTACTCCTGATAACCTTCTTCTCTTCCAAGTGCCTTGAGATGCCCTCCAACAGGAGCCCCTCCATCCTTTTTCCAGGGCTGGAGGTGAGGCTGCCTGGTCTATAGTTCCCTGGAACCTCTTTCTTGCCCTTTTTGAAGCCTGCAGTGCCATTGGCTCTGCTCCAGTCCTCAGACACCTCTGCTGTCTGCCACCATTTGGCAAAGATGATGGAGGGTGGTAGAGCAATAATATCAGCCAGCTGTCTCAGCACCCTTGGGTGCATCTCATCAGGGCCCGTGGACTTGTGAATGTTAATTTGTGTAACTGATCCCTAACTCAGTCTGCACTGGCCACTGGGGAGCATTCCCTCCTCCAGGCTTCCTCTCCTTCATCCAGGGTCTGAAGTACACAAGGCAGTCTGGAGTACATGAGGGTTGATTTAGAGCGTTGGACCTGCTTTTCTCCTGGTGTCTTCAGTCAGATGTTGAAGCAGGACATGGGGAACAGGCTTCAACTGGAGATTGCCAGGCTGGGAAAACGTGATGTTTTCACCTGTAAGAAAACATGAATGAAGGAGTTCAATGAGAAGTCTGTGAGTGCAATACTTCCACTCGAATGCATTCTCTTCTTCACTACTACTTACCTTATGTGACAATTACTTACCTCATTCATTAGCTTAATCAGACAAGAGCTAAAAGTGTCCCACAGGAAATCTTTCAGAGCCTGTAATTTCTGTTAAGGGAGAATTTATAGCTCAATAACACAGTGCTTTAAAAATTGACTACTAAGAGAACCACACAGGCAGCAGTTAATATATATTTGTAATGTCCTTCACAAATCTGTGAGCAGCAATCACAGAGAAGCAAGTTAATTTAAGATATATGTTTTATATGCACAAGGTCTTAGAATTAGCATAAACCCAACAGACAGGAGAAATTCATGTAAAGAAATCTATGCAATGTGTCTCATGCTAAAAAATCAATTCTGGCAAAAGCCTTTGTTAAAAGCACCTTATAATAATGCTTCAGTGGTGTGATATCTCTTAGTAATTTTTTGTTCCACAATCCTACAGCCATACTGAAAATGAGAACTCTCTGCTAACGTTAAATCAATGTGTTGCTTAATGGCTTGTATTAACTTCTCTGTCAGGAAGCAATGGACTTGTACATTTCCTATAATTGCTATGTATAGATGTTTTCTATAGTAGGTATTGTATGTGCCCCCATTAGTCTGGTGTGATGGTTTGGGTGTTCCCTGCCCCCCCACACGTTAGAAATCACCCAGACTAGTCTCAGCCAGCGCTGGGAATATAAATGAAGCTATTTATTTACAGCTTAGCACAATATACAAGCAGTCTATACAGTTATAGACAGAACTAGACAAGGGAAAAGGTAATACAGAAACACAGCTCTCCCAGAAACCTGAGTCCCCAGGAGGGGCTCTCAACCACCCCTGCACCTTCCCCTTGCCCCTCTCAACCTTACCCCAGTCCTAAGGAAGAATAGAGGTTCAGCCAAGAGGTTAAGAAGCAAAGGTGAGTGGCAGGTGAGGTTAGGGAGATGCAGCTCAGTCAGCAGCCCAAAGCAGAGTGCCACAAAAAGGCAAGAGTGTTATCTAATGTTTTCCTTTCTTCTTCAGCAAGACTCTGAGGGGAGCAGACATCACCATTGTTTTCCTCTCACAGCCTATGATCTAATTCTTTTCACCAAAACATTCTACCCTGCTTCAAACTAGCACATCTGGAAACAGCCTCTGCTTCCAAAAGCATTGCTACGGATCTTAGCTGCAAACTCTTTGTAAAAAGTACCACTTCAAATCCAGGCAAATAGCAGAGATCAAAAGTTGTTTTCATTCAGAAAAGCCCTGAGTTGCCATTTTACAGAGGAGGAAAGGCTTGTGTAAGTTTTACTTATTTCAGGCTGAACCCTTTGATCCAACACCTTCTTTGAATCTGCTCCAATACACCTTGCCATAGGAAAGTTGAGAGCTCTTTACCCATTGGTACCCAAGCAGAGTTTGGCTTTGGTTTGTTAGCACTTTTCAATCGCCCAGATGATGGTGACCTCCTGGGCCATAGAATCATGGAATCATAGAATCAACCAGGTTGGAAGAGACCTCCAACATCATCCAGTCCAACCTAGCACCCAGCCCTATCCAATCAACCAGACCATGGCACTAAGTGCCTCATCCAGTCTTTTCTTGAAGACCCCCAGGGACGGTGCCTCCACCACCTCCCTGGGCAGCCCATTCCAAAGCCAATCACTCTCTCTGTGAAGAACTTCTTCCTAACATCCAGCCTATACCTACCCTGGCACAACTTGAGACTGTGTCCCCTTGTTCTATTGCTGGTTGCCTGGGAGAAGAGGCCACCCCCCACCTGGCTACAATGTCCCTTCAGGTAGTTGTAGACAGTAATAAGATCACCCCTGAGCCTCCTCTTCTCCAGGCCAAACAGGCCCAGCTCTCTCAACCTCTCCTCATAGGGTTTGTGCTCCAGGCCCCTCACCAGCTTTGTTGCCCTTCTCTGGACATGTTCCAGCACCTCAACATCTCTCTTGAATTGAGGGGCCCAGAACTGGACACAGCACTCAAGGTGTGGCCTGAGCAGTGCTGAGTACAGAGGAAGAATAACCTCCCTTGTCCTGCTGGCCACACTGTTCCTGATGCAGGCCAGGATGCCATTGGCTCTCTTGGCCACCTGGACACACTGCTGGCTCATCTTCAGCTACTATCTATCAGTACCCCCAGGTCCCTTTCCTCCTGGCTGCTCTCCAGCCACTCTGTCCCCAGCCTGTAGTGCTGCTTGGGGTTGTTGTGGCCAAAGTGCAGAACCCTGCCCTTGGCCTTGTTAAATCTCATCCCATTGGCCTCTGCCCACCCATCCAGCCTGGCCAGGTCCCTCTGCAGGGCTCTCCTACCTTCCAACAGCTCCACACCTGCTCCTAGCTTGGTGTCATCTGCAAACTCACTGATGCTGGACTTAATCCCCTCATCCAGGTCATCAATAAAGATATTGAACAGGACTGGGCCCAGCACTGATCCTTGGGGCACACCACTAGTGACAGCTGCCAACTGGATGTGGCACCATTCACCACCACTCTCTGGGCTCTGCCATCCAGCCAGTTCTTGATCCAGCTCAGAGTGAATCTGTCCAAACCATGAGCTGCCAGCTTGGCTAGGAGCTTCTTGTGGCAGACAGTGTCAAAGGCTTTGCTGCAGTCCAGGTAGACTACATCCACAGCCTTCCCCACATTCACCAGGCAGGTAACCTGATCATAAAGGGAGATCAGGTTGGTGAGGCAGGACCTGCCCTTCCTAAACCCATGCTGGCTGGGCCTGATCCCTTGGCCATCCTGCAGGCCCTGTAGGCATACATCTCCCACTGTTCCTCCAGAAAACATCTACTGGGAGACAGAAGGAGAGGAGCTTGAATTAATTGTGTGCAAGCAAAATTGTTGGAGAGACATTTTTTTTCCTAGAAGTGAGGTGGTTTGTGTTCCCTTTGGAAGCCATCCATAGAAGTGAGGCAGGCAATGCTGAATTGTAGAGACAAATCACAGTGGACTTTTCTTGAGACACAGCCTGAATGGACATAAATGTGAATTATCTGTTAATGTTGTTGTTACCTCTGCCTGGCCTGATGGCTATGATTTCTGTGCCCAATGCTGGTCAAAATATCCAGTTGAGAGAATTATGTTTTATCTTTTGGACAATAAAAGTGATTGCTAACAATTGTCTTGGATCAATTGGTGTGTCTTTATTACCTGATTTGTTTTCCTTGTGCTGATATTTCCAAAGCTTTTCATTGACTCTGGAAAAAAAAAACCAAAACCAAAACTATTTGAAATGAATGTGAGGGTTTTTGGTTTTTTTTTTTAGTGAAAATTATTGTGACTCCAACTTCAAAATAATTTGACAAAAGCTCAAAGTGTCTCTGTTTTATTAAGAATCATTCTTCATGATCATTCACACATAAAAGCATGAACTGGCTGATATTATAGCTCTGCCACCCTCCATCATCTTTGCCAAATGGTGGCAGACAGGAGAGGTGTCTGTGGACTGGAGGAAAAGCAATGGCACTGCAGGCTTCAAAAAGGGCAAGAAAGAGGTTCCAGGGAACTATAGACCAGGCAGCCTGGAAAAATGATAGTGTCTCTTGCTGGAGGGCATCTCAAGGCACTTGGAAGAGAAGAAGGTTATCAGGAGTAGTCAGCATGGATTTACCAAGGGGCAGTCATGCTTAACTAACCTGATAGCATTCTATGATGCCATAACTGAATGGGTAGATTCAATGAGACCAGTGGATGTAGTCTGTCTTGACCTTAGCAAGGCCTTTGACACCATCTCCTATGACATTTTAGTGAGCAAGCTGAGGAAGTGTGGGGTGGAAGAGCAGGCAGTGAGGTAGGTTAGGAACTGTTTGCAAGATAGAGTCCAGAGAGTGGTGATCAATGGTGCCAGGTCCAGCTGGAGAGCTGTGACCTGTGGTGCCCCCCAGAGATCAGTGCTGGGTCCAGTCCTGTTCAACATCTTCATCAGTGACATTGATGAGGGCACAGAGTATCTGCTCAGCAAGTTTGCTGATGACACCAAGTTGGGAGTAGTGTGTCCAGCAGATCAAGGCAGGTTCTCCTCCCCCTCTACTCTGTCCTGCTGAGACCTCATCTTGAATACTGTGTTCAGTTTTGGGCTCCCCAGTTTCAGAGGGACAGGGATCTGCTGGAGAGGGTCCAGTGGAGGGCTATGAGGATGATGAGGGGACAGGAGGGCATGGCTTATGAGGAGAGGCTGAGGGACCTTGGCCTGCTTAGTCTGGAGAAGAGAAGACTGAGAGGGGATTTGATAAATGTTTATAAGTATCTGAGGGCTGCCAGGAGTGGGGGGACAGGCTCTGCTCACTGCTGCCTGGGATAGGACAAGCAGCAATGGGTGTAAGTTGCAGCAAAAGAGGCTCTGCCTCAACACAAGGGGAAACTTCTTTACTGTAAGGGTCCCAGAGCACTGGCACAGGCTCCCCAAGGAGGTCGTGGAGTCTCCTTCCCTGGAGCCTGTCTGGATGTGTTCCTGTGTGATCTGTGTTAGATAGTGTTGTCCTGCTGTGGCAGTGGGTTGGACTTGATGATCCCCTTGGGTCCCTCCCAACCCCTAATACCCTGTGATCCTGTGTGATCCTGTGAAATGTTGCATCTGAGGGCATCATTTCTGGTGTGCTTGCAGGAGATTTGCATTTAAAAAGCATAAAAATTGGCTGCTGTCAATGACTGAGAAAATGCTTGTGTTGCCACTCTGTTGAGTACTTCTTATGGTCATATCCAACAACCAAGGTAGGCTCCTGGAGTCATATTCTACCTTGGGAAAGCCCATCATAATGTTGTCCCCATTCCCCTTGCTTCGCTGAGGTCTGTGCTCAGTGTTTGGCTCCATCAGCAGTCAGGTCTAACACTTCACTCCTCTAGCGTGGGCTTTGCACAGCTTCTCCAGACTGCACAGTCCATTCCAGGAGCTGTGAGACAGGAAAAGTGGCATCTCCATTAGGATTCTCTGGTGTATGAATAAGGATCAAGTCCTCACTGGTTTCTCTGAATCACTTTTGATGAATGGATGTTGCCTGAGAGTATCAAACATGATATTTTTTCCCTATTATGAAACTCTTCTATTTCATATATATTTGAAATATCTTTCAGACATTTCCAAACCAGCAAAAATCAAAGTCATGTTAAGTGCAAATGAAACTTGCTACAAATCAAGCAAACTATTGTCACCAAACCTCATCTGGTTTTAATGCTTTTCAATTTATTGATCTTTTTTTTTTCCCCACAAAAACTTCCATTCAATCCTTGCATTTTTATTGGGATTTCTGGCTTATAAATTCAAACATCACAATTCCAACTCACAGATCTGCTCCAGCTTTCCAAAGGAAAAAATAAATCCATTTACCCCAAATAATGGCAAATCAAACATGCACTTTGTCAGAACATGCATTTCAATACATTAAATTCTTTAAGTGAACTCACCTTTTTGGTTTCAAAAGGATTAATTCCACTCAAGTATAAACACTTGGAAGTGCTGTGGTAATACTATTTAGTGAGTATATGACCTGGATGTTCATTTTGTGATGTGCAATCAATAATAGATGCCAGGAGCCACATTATGAGCCCATCCACTGTGGAGCAAAGCTGAAATTAAAATGAAGGACCTTTGGAGTGTCTACTATTGGAATTTCCCACTCACTTGATGTTCTTTTTTGCTCACAACATGAGCTGTTTCCATTTAGCAGCTGATTGGCATCGCTGCCAGCTTTGCTGAAATAGATCAGCAGAAACAGGTGAGATATCTGAGGAAAGATGAGGGACAAGTTAAATTCAGAATTACACCTCTATAAGCAATGAAAACCTTTCATCTTCCCTCACTGAATGTGTTTTTCAAATGTTAATATATCTTCACCAAAGAAGTGTGAGTTTCAAGAAAATAAGGTATTATAGTCTGAGATTTAAAGGAGTATCATAGAATCACAGAATCAACCAGGTTGGAAGAGACCTCCAAGCTCATCCAGGCCAACCTAGCACCCAGCCCTAGCCAATCAACCAGACCATGGCACTAAGTGCCTCAGCCAGGCTTTTCTTGAACACCTCCAGGGATGGCAACTCCAGCACCTCTTCCTTTGAAGAGGTGCTTCCCTTGCACACCATCCCACAAAATACTGCCATACTATGCCCTCTATGTAGCAGTCCTGGTCACTGTCACTCCCCTGGGCTGTCCTTTGGGAGAGTAGGTGGTGCCTGGCCCCACACATGTCTCATGAGCCGCTCTCTCTCCTGAGAGCTGCTAGCTCCTGGCAGCTCTCTGCATTCTGCTGGGGTTTCCTCATCTCAGAAAACTCCCTCTATGCCACATTTCCCTGCCATGCTGCAGAATGTGCTTGCTGAGCCAGAGTTGATCGCCTCAGAAAGTGCATCAACAAGGAAATTAAAAAGCATTTTTTTACCAGCAATATATCTCAGTGGTTCACCTAAGGAACAGCTAAAAGTGCCTTTGAACAGTAAAAAAGGTGATGTTAAGTGCCAAGTGCAAAATGTTTCCTGCAGTACAAGGCTTTTCTACAATCAGCCAAAAGTCAATCTCTAATATCCACTTGTGCCAATGCACAAACACAGACACTCCCCAGAATAAAGGATTAGGGAACAAACTGCCATTGCTGTCTCTAGATCCTTTATGAGGTGGTACAAATTAGTGCCTTTCCTACTGTCACCCAACTGACTTTTTAGAATACTTTATGGAATAGGACTTGTGCATTAGTCACAGCATAATGTTGCCAGTTTGGATATAAGCTGCTTTCCATTCCCCTGACACTAAAGAAAACAAGCTAGGAGGCAGATATGCTGGAGATCTGTCTTCACTTTGCTCTTGGCAGAGAATAAAATTCTGGCCCCAGCAGAGCAGAGGTATTTTTAACATTGACTTAAATGGAGCTAGGATTTCAGGAACAGAAATTTATGAAGAAAGCTTGCTGAAATGAAAATACCTCCCATCCATCCCCAAGGAGAGCAGTCCTGCTGGAAAACTCACCTGGGTGGAGCAGTGCAGAAAAGCAAGGCAAGAAGGGGAATTCATAACTAAGAATTTGCCTTCACAACTCAAGGGTGCAAATATGAATTTCATCTGGGCAAGCTTTACAAAGAAAAGAGGTCATTTAGATGCAATCTTCATTACACAGATATGATCTTCTTGAGGAAAGCAATATAGGATGGGACAAAATGCCTGTAACTTTAGTTTCTGTACTACTGATTTAACTCCTGTCATGCAATGTACCTAATAAATGACAAGATAATGAGTAAATGCTAACACAAAAGTTCTTTGGGGAAGTAAGATACTTGCACTAGCTACTGCAGTTGAGTGCTGTGTCTAGTTGTGGGCCCCTCAATTCAAGAGAGATGTTGAGGTGCTGGCATGTGTCCAGAGAAGGGCAACAAGGCTGTGAAAGGCCTGGAGCACAAACCCTATGAGGAGAGGCTGAGGGAGCTGGGGGTGTTTAGCCTGGAGAAGAGGAGGCTCAGGGGGGACCTCATTGCTGTCTACAACTACCTGAAGGGAGGTTGTAGCCGGGTGGGGGTTGTTGTCTTCTTCCAGGCAGCCAGCAATAGAACAAGGGGACACAGTCTCAAGTTGTGCCAGGGGAAGTAAAGGCTGGATGTTAGGAGGAAGTTGTTGGCAGAGAGAGTGATTGGCATTGGAATGGGCTGCCCAGGGAGGTGGTGGAGGCACCGTCCCTGGAGGTGTTGAAGCCAAGCCCTGGCTGGGGCACTTAGTGCCATGGTCTGGTTGACTGGCTAGGGCTGGGTGCTAGGTTGGACTGGATGATGTTGGAGGTCTCTTCCAACCTGGTTGATTCTATTCTATTCTATTCTAGCTGAGTTGTTATTCCAGGAACATGACCTCTCTACTGTTGAGTCACACTTCTTCCATTTTCCAGGTCCGAAGCAAAAGTTTTGCATTCATCTAAATCCTTCACATCACTCTTGTTTCCTGCTAATTCTTTCTGTTTCTCTTTCTTATGGAGAGGTACAGTGTTGGTGGGAAGGCAGCCAGAGTCTGGCAGAGGATGCCATACCAATGGGGTTAAAGTCCTGCTCACTTTATTGTGGTGATACAGTTCTTTTATGCTAACTTGGAAGAGGCATATTCAGCTAGCTTAGTCAAGATTGGTACATGTGGAAGGCACAGATAGGCTTAAGGCTATGCATAAGGCACAGAGATGTTAAGGCTTAAACAAACATTTGTAGGGTCAGCCTCCTGCGGCCAGCAGATCCTGCCCCCTTGCAGCTGGCCCTGGGGGTTTGCCTGGGGGCAACAAAGCTGGTGAGGGGCCTGGATCACAAATCCTATGAGGAGAGGTTGAGGGAGCTGGGGGTGTTTAGCCTGGAGAAGAGGAGGCTCAGGGGTGATCTTATTACTGTCTACAACTACCTGAAGGGGCATTGTAGCCAGGTGGGGGGTGGCCTCTTCTGCCAGGCAACCAGCAATAGAACAAGGGGACACAGTCTCAAGTTGTGCCAGGGTAGGTATAGGCTGGATGTTAGGAAGAAGTTCTTCACAGAGAGAGTGATTGGCTTTGGAATGGGCTGCCCAGGGAGGTGGTGGAGGCACCGTCCCTGGGGGTCTTCAAGAAAAGTCTGGATGAGGCACTTAGTGCCATGGTCTAGTTGATTGGTTAGGGCAGGGTGCTAGGTTGGCCTGGATGATGTTGGAGGTCTCTTCCAACCTGGTTGATTCTATGATTCTATGATTCTATGATTCATTGCCTTAGTTCCTGCCTCTGAGATGGGCTCAAGGACACTCTTTGCAGCATGGGTTGCTCATGTTTATCGAATCGTGTCCTCTGTCAGCAAGAAATCCACCCACAGTACAGCAAGGACAGAACAAAGGTGAGTTAACTGCCAAATTCACTGGATACAAGTGTGCAGCTTTCGGAGTCTTTGTTCCTCAAGGATCGCAACCGGCATCGCATTTGTCATCACATTGTGACAGTCTCACCACTTACGTCCAGACTTTAAAGGATACCTATGGCTACCTTAAAAAAAACAAAAGGAAAACTGTTTCTTTCAAAAGCTATGTGCAATTTATAGGTTAAAAAAATGCACTTGAAAGAAAGCTGTAAGTTTGTTGTAATTACTTTTGTTCTTGTCTGTAAGGCATTTCTTTCATACTTTGATCCCTTCGTGTCTTAACATGCTTAAAATATTGACAAATCTCCATGACCTAGTTCTGTTTACAGGATGCAATGGCATAAGTCTAAAGCAGGAAGCAGCATGGAAAATGTGATCTTTTTTTCAGATGAGCTACTGCCTCTATGCAATATTAATGAGTACTATTAAATACCACAGCCCTACTAAATTGTCCTGCCTCCACAGTCACCTCCAAGCTGCCTGTTCAGAGTGAAATCCAAACCAGTTCAGTCCTCAGTTTCTATCTAGGGTTAATTCTGGAGGGTACTTTATTGGACAAGACTAGAAATATGTATCAAAGAATCACAGAATGGTTTGGATTGGAAGTGGCCTTAAAGATCACTTAGTTCCAGCCTCCGCTGTCAGAGGTAGGGACATTTCCTATTGGATCAGGTTGCTCAAGGCTGCATCCAGGCTGGGTTTGAACATTTGCAGCATTGTGGCTGTGGCAAGTACAAGCCCCTGACAAACACAAAAGCCTGAGGACATAGGACAAAAGGCCAAGACTTGTTAGGAGCTGATAAAGATCATCTTGAAGCCTCGCAGGCATTAATACTTTTATCAGAGAATCATAGAATCAACCAGGTTAGAAGAGATTTCCAAGATCATCCAGTCCAACCTAGCACCCAGCCCCATCCAGTCAACTAGACCATGGCACTAAGTGCCTCAGCCAGGCTTTTCTTGAACACCTCCAGGGACAGTGCCTCCACCACCTCCCTGGGCAGCCCATTCCAATGCCAATCACTCTCTGCCAACAACTTCCTCCTAACATCCAGCCTGTGCCTCCCCTGGCACAACTTGAGACTGTTCCCTTGTTCTATTGTTGGTTGCCTGGGAGAAGAGATCAACCCCACCTGGCTACAACCTCCCTTCAGGTAGTTGTAGACAGCAATGAGGTCCCCCCGATCCTCCTCTTCTTCAGGCTGCACATATCCTTTGGGACCTAGAGGCTCCAACCCTGCTTTTGGATTGCTTGAAACACTTCAGCCCTCCAACTAATTAAGAAACTGACCCCAGTGCACCCTCGACAGGGTGTAAATGAAGTCCTGCTATGGAAATGTTTGGAGCTGGTCTCTGTGCAGCAAGTAGCCTGGCAGCTGGATGCTCTCCCCTTAGACTGGGACCTCATCTAAGAAGCCCTCATCCACTTTTGGTGAGTATATATGTTTTGGGCACCCTGAGAGGAAGATGTTCCCTTTCTGAGTTGATTAAAGCACATTTTAGTTCACTCTACACCCCCAGCTCCCTCAGCCTCTCCTCACAGGGCTGTGTTCCAGGCCTCTCACTAGCTTTGTCGTCCTTCTGTGGATACATTCCAGCACCTCAACATCTCTCTTGAACTGAGGAGCCCAGTTAAGAGTTCCTCCCTTCTACTCTCACCAGTTACCAAATATCTATTTCAATTTTCTTTCTGGCTGACATTTACACTCCTTCCTGTCATGATACCATCTGCCCTGGCAATGTGGAATTCCAAGACAGAATAACCTGGAAAATCTTGGTCCCATATTTACTGTTAGAATCATGTCCAAGACAACTTTTTGTTGTGATCCAAACTTCTCTTGCAGTTTCACTGAACAATGTTGCTCAAATACTCAGTACTTCCACTCTTATTTCCAATACCAAGTTGGTCTGCCGGCAAATCTGATCTGTAAGCTCACGTTAATCACACCATCACCTTTCCAGGGTATCCTGAGCTTCAGATCACAATGTATAAAATGATTTACTGAAAGAAAGGAAGGAAGGAAGGAAGGAAGGAAGGAAGGAAGGAAGGAAGGAAGGAAGGAAGGAAGGAAGGAAGGAAGGAAGGAAGGAAGGAAAGAAAGAAAGAAAGAAAGAAAGAAAGAAAGAAAGAAAGAAAGAAAGAAAGAAAGAGAGAAAGAGAGAGAGAAAGAGAGAAAGAAAGAGAGAAAGAAAGAGAGAAAGAAAGAGAGAAAGAGAGAGAGAGAGAGAGAAAGAAAGAAAGAAAGAAAGAAAGAAAGAAAGAAAGAAAGAAAGAAAGAAAGAAAGAAAGAAAGAAAGAAAGAAAGGAAGGAAGGAAGGAAGGAAGGAAGGAAGGAAGGAAGGAAGGAAGGAAGGAAGGAAGGAAAGAAAGAAAGAAAGAAAGAAAGAAAGAAAGAAAGAAAGAAAGAAAGAAAGAAAGAAAGAAAGAAAGAAAGAAAGAAAGAAAGAAAGAAAGGAAGAAATAGAAAGAAAGAAAGAAAGAAAGAAAGAAAGAAAGAAAGAAAGAAAGAAAGGAAGGAAGGAAGGAAGGAAGGAAGGAAGGAAGGAAGAAAGAAAGAAAGAAAGAAAGAAAGAAAGAAAGAAAGAAAGAAAGAAAGAAAGAAAGAAAGAAAGAAAGAAAGAAAGAAAGAAAGAAAGAAAGAAAGGAAGGAAAGGAAAGAAAGGAAGAAAGGAAGAAAGATTAATTACATCTGCCAATATCAAGAAAGGCCATAGGTTTTGTCAGGCATGATTAATGCCTCAGACTCACGGTGCTTATTGCTCAGCAGGTTGGTTTCCCCAGAATACTCATTTCTACAGTCCCCTGCTGTTCATTCTAGCCTGCTGAAGTCAAGCTAAGTGGTCACTGATTTCCCCGGTGGTCTTTAGCATACACTGCACTATTTCCACTCAAATAGCTCCTCACTCATCTTCCAAAAGTGTTTTTTTTTCCCCTCCAACTCATGCTTTGCACTGTATGTGGCACTTTGCAGAATTAGGAGGTTTCATCTGGTGAGTCAGTGGAAGTTTTCTGCAGCTACATCTCTATCAGAATGTTAGGGTAATTTATAGAAGGCAAGCTGGTGATTCAAACAAAGACAGAGAGAACTGAAGCCATTTGAAAATGAAAAGTGCTCCCAGTTTTAGAAACTAACAGAGTTTAACAAGAGATTGAAAAAGCATGAGGCAGCAGATGCATGGGGATCAGCATTGGAGTGGTAGGTGAAAGGAATGAATTTTGGCTGGCACTCAGACTAAAATTACCCTCTCCCAGAAAGATGAGGATTATAGGAGGGAGGCAGAGAGAGAAGAGGGAGGGAATGAGGGAGTCAAGAAAAGAACTACATAATCATTAGTCAAAAGTTTTATGAACCAAAAGCCAGAAAAGCAAATCAGCTAAGACAAAGTCAGGCCATAAGCTGTGCAGCACGCTTCACTGCAGGGAGGATTTAAATCTGAGAACGAGAGATATAGAAATGCACCCAAAACAAGCTGGAGGAGAAAGAAGCAAATATAGGCAAACCAGTGAAGAGGAGTTTTGACTGTCACTCTTGAACTAGAATGGAGAAAATGAAGCACAGAGGAAGAAGCAGTACACCAGAAAAAGTTGGAGCTGTGGATCTCAAAATTATCAAAGCAAATATTGCATAATCTCTAAAGGATTTGAGCATGATTTAGCATTTTGCATTGCAGCCTCCTCTTTTTTTCATGCTCCAGCTCTGTTCCCCAGACTTAATAACCTCACTATCGATACAGACTAGGGGATGAGGGGTTGGAAAGCAGCCCTGTGGGGAAGGACTTGGGGATGATGATGGATGAGAAGCTGGACATGAGCAGTGTGCACTTGCAGCCCAGAAGGCAAACCAAATCTTGGGCTGCATCAAAAGATGTGTTGCCAGCAGATTCAGAGAGGTAATTCTGCCACTTTGCTCTGATGAGACCTCACCCGGAGTACTGCATCCAGCTCTGGAGCCCTCAATATAAGGAGCACTTGGACCTGATGGAGTGGGTCCAGACGAGGGTGATGAAAATGATCAGGGTTTTGGAGGACCTGTGCTACAAAGACAGGCTGAGGGAGCTGGAGTTGTTCAGCCTGGAGAAGAGGAGGCTCTGGGAAGACCTAATAGCAGACTTCAGATACCTGAAGGGGGCCATCAAGAAGAATGGAGACTGTTTACAAAGGTCTGTGGTGATAGGACAAGGGATGATGGCTTCAAACTAGAGAAGAGCAGATTTAGATTGGTTATTAAGAACAGGTTCTTTTCATGAAGGTGGTGGAACACTGGAACAGATTACCTGGGGAAGTGGTTGTGGCCCCATTCCTGGAGATATTCAAAGTGAGGCTCGACAGGGCTCTGGGTGACCTGATCTAGTTGAGGCTGCCCCTGCTTACTGCAGAGGGGTTGGACTGGATGACCTTGAGAGGTCCCTTCCAACCCAGACTGTTCTATGATTCTATAATATCATTGGCAAGATCTGTCAGTCTGTCTTCACCCAACCTCATAGGCAGTCACTAGGCTTAACACACTGCTCAGGTTAGCTGCCCATTGGTTGTCCATGGGTTGGCCCCATGGCTGAAAAATTAAAGCACACTCCCACCTTAACAGACATATATACACATCAGTGCCTGCCTGCAAGACAAAGAGACATGGATATGAGGAGTCAAACCCTGCAGGCCAGGCTTCTACTATGCCCAGATAATATGAGGTTTCTTGGCTCTACCTAGGGCTCCATCTTGTGAGTACCCATCAGTAAAATAATGCTGAGGCCAAGAGGTTACAGATCTTACTCCAGTTTAGCTCTGCAGACGAAGTTCAACAGCACTTTCTGCTTATTGTATTTGTATGTGCCTGTGAGAAGTCCTTGTTCCGCCCCCCCCCCCCCCCCCCCCCTTTTCCTTTTTTCTGAGTAAAATACCATGCATTTTCCCTTTGCAGATCCATTCTCATCAGTAAGTAAAGCTGATATTTTCTACAGGGTGCTCACTCCTAGCATCAGACTTGATGTGGCCTCGTGCAGTCTGATCTACTTGGAGGTGCTCCTGCTTGTGCTAGTTTGAAGCAGGGTAGAATGTTTTGGTGAGAAAAACTAGATCATAGGCTGTGAAAGGAAAACAGTGGTGATGTCTGCTCCCCTCAGAGTCTTGCTGAAGAAGGAAAACATTAGATAACACCTTTGCCATTTTGTCTCACTCTCTGGATGGGCTCTGTCTGAGCTGCATCTCCCTAACCTCACCTGCCACTCACCTTTGCTTCTTAACCTCTTGGCTGAACCTTTATTCTTCCTTAGGACTGGGGTAAGGTTGAGAGGGGCAGGGGGAAGGTGCAGGGGTGGTTGAGAGCCCCTCCTGGGGACTCAGGTTTCTGGGAGGGCTGTTGTGTTTCTGTATTACCTTTTCCCTTGTCTATTTCTGTCTATAACTGTATATACTGTAACTATCTGCTTGTATATTGTGCCAGCTGTAAATAAATAGCTTCGTTTATATTCCCAGAGCCAGCTGAGTCTAGTTGGGTATTTCTAAAAGTGTTAGGGGGCAGGGAACACCCAAACCATCACACTGCTCATTGCAGGGAGGTTGGACAAAATGACTTTGAGGGTCCATTCCAACCTGATGCAATCTAAATCTGTGTAGCTTCCACCTTCTTAGTGCTGTATTATTACATGAACAACTCTTTCTTGGTGCAGGGACAGTAGCGATGCAAGCAAGCTGGGTTCAGCAGCCTGCTATTATAAGCAAGACTCTTAAGATAGTAATGGCCAGGAGCTGTACATCAGAGATTTTGTCCAGCTAGGCACCAGTGGCTGGATTTTCTCTTTTTTTTGTAGTCCATTGACTCTAGAGTTCAGCTGTGGATCCTACACTTCTGTTACCCACATCCCTGCCTGAGGAACAAATTGTTAACACCACGTGTATCTTTTCTTCAGAAAACCTTTTCTGTGCTAGTCCTGTGCAAGGAGAGACTAAGAGGATCCAATGAAGGCACATGAAAAGCAGGAAGAATCTTCCCCTCTTTGGAAAAGTGTTGTGATTCTGCAGAGTGACTAACACTCCAAACTCAAGGATTGCCTCTGCATTGGTTCTGCCATGAAGCAATGTGTAAGCTGAAGGAAGAAGAAGAGGTGTGAACTATCCACCTGGTTGATTAGCTATCTCCATTTCTTCTGGTCTGCTTTGGTGCCTTTGTTTAAAGTGAAAGCTGGGAGTTTCATTTCAGTGACAAGCAGTTTCCAGGTACTTGCCTTCCCCCTGCAGCCATTTAAACACCCTGGCATCGCTTGGCTGAGCAACAGGAAAGATATGACTTGTTCTGGAGAAATGCCCTCCAAACAGAGGAGTCCTTGATAGCTCACTGAGCAGGGAAATTGGCATTGTTGTATCTGCAGATCAGCAAAGGGAAGCTCAGCTTCTCCCTAATGAGCTAACTGAGACAGGCAGCTCCACAAAGGCTGTGGCAGTGCCCTGTCTTTTGTGAATTTTTCTGGAAGGAATTAGCCAGCATGGGTTTAGGAAGGGCAGATCCTGCCTCTCCAACCTGATCTCCTTGTATGATCAGGTGACCCACTTGGTGGATGTGGGGAGGCCTGTGGATGTGCTCTGTCTGGACTTCAGCAAGGCCTTTGACACTGTCCCCCACAGCAAACTGCTGGCTAAGCTGTCAGCCCATGGCTTGGATGGCAACACTCTGTGCTGGGTTAGGAACTGGCTGGAGGGCCGGACCCAGAGAGTGGTGGTGAATGGTGCCACATCCAGCTGGCAGCTGTCACTAGTGGTGTCCCTCAGGGATCAGTGCTGGGCCCCATCCTCTTTAACATCTTCATAGATGATCTGGATGAGGGCATGGAGTCAGTCATCAGCAAGTTTGCAGGTGACACCAAGCTGGGGGCAGATGTGGCTGGGTTGGAGGGCAGAATGGCTCTGCAGTGGGACCTTGACTGCCTAGACAGATGGGCAGAGGCCAATGGGATGGGGTTCAATAGCTCCAAGTGCAGGGTGCTGCACTTTGGCCACAACAACCCCATGCAGAGATACAGGCTGGGGTCGGAGTGGCTGGAGAGCAGCCAGACAGAGAGGGATCTGGGGGTGCTGATTGATACCCACCTGAACATGAGCCAGCAGTGTGCCCAGGTGGCCAAGAGAGCCAGTGGCATCCTGGCCTGCATCAGGAATGGTGTGGCCAGCAGGAGCAGGGAGGTCATTCTGCCCCTGTACTCTGCACTGCTCAGACCACACCTTGAGTGCTGTGTTCAGTTCTGGGCCCCCCAGTTTAGGAGGGACATTGAGATGCTTGAGCATGTCCAGAGAAGGGCGACGAGGCTGGGGAGAGGCCTTGAGCACAGCCCTACGAGGAGAGGCTGAGGGAGCTGGGATTGGTTAGCCTGGAGAAGAGGAGGCTCAGGGCAGACCTTATTGCTGTCTGCAACTACCTGAGGGGAGGTTGTGGCCAGGAGGAGGTTGCTCTCTTCTCTCAGGTGGCCAGCACCAGAACAAGAGGACACAGCCTCAAGCTGCACCAGGGGAAATTTAGGCTTGAGGTGAGGAGAAAGTTCTTCACTGAGAGAGTCATTGGACACTGGAATGGGCTGCCCGGGGAGGTGGTGGAGTCGCCGTCCCTGGGGCTGTTCAAGGCAGGACTGGACGTGGCACTTGGTGCCATGGTCTGGCCTTGAGCTCTGTGGTAAAGGGTTGGACTTGATGATCTGTGAGGTCTCTTCCAACCCTGATGATGCTGTGATGCTGTGATACTGTGAAAACTAACTTGCTGCCCTGGAGAGCTGTCTTTGCTGGAACTCTTCACTTTCCTCTTGCCATCCAGTTGTTTAGTTGTCCTGAGCAAAATACACAACAGAATTCTGCTCAGAACTGCTTTGTGTCACATTCCTCACATTTTAGGCCCATGATTTCCCCATGCCTTCTCTAAGCACTTGCTCCCAGTCATGCCCTCTATCCCTATCTCTACTCCTGGCCTCATGTGTTGAGGTATCTTGTTAGTTCTTTGATGGTCCTGTTGAACTGGTGGACTTTTTTGTGCACAGCATGGTGTAGCATCTTCAGGTGTAAGGACAGGTGACTGCAGAGGGGCAGAAAACAGTTAGCAGGACCTGAGTTGGTTGAGGGATACTGCAGTGGGCTATGTATCCAGAGGTGTCAAATGCACTTGCTGGGTCTCACAGGGCACTAAACTCTCCTGGTGGACAGACTCTGTAGATGGAGCCAAACCGAGCTGATGGGACATCCCTGGATGGTCTGCTGAGAATGTGGAGCCAGAGGTGTCTTTTCAGGGCACCTGCCCTTATCAGGAGATGCTCACCTCTGGTATCCCATGTTGCCTCTTATGCCAAAACTTCTCTCTCCCTTCCTACATGGACACAGAAAAGGAGTGGTTGGGAGGGGAACAGTGTCTGCTGCTGCAGTTGCACCGGAAAAAAACCTAGACTTTAACCAGTGGCAGGCCTGTGCCTGTCCCAAGTCTCCTGGCCTATTTTGGCAGGCAATACCCTTCCAGCCTGCCCCTGGGGCTGCTGATAATAGAGGTCTGTGTTCCCTGCTCAGTGAGCTATCAAGGACTCCTCTGTTTGGAGGGCATTTCTCCAGAACAAGTCATATCTTTCCTGTTGCTCAGCCAAGCGATGCCAGGGTGTTTAAATGGCTGCAGGGGGAAGGCAAGTACCTGGAAACTGCTTGTCACTGAAACTCCCAGCTTTCACTTTAAACAAAGGCACCAAAGCAGACCAGAAGAAATGGAGATAGCTAATCAACCAGGTGGATAGTTCACACCTCTTCTTCTTCCTTCAGCTTACACATTGCTTCATGGCAGAACCACTGCAGAGGCAATCCTTGGATTTGGAGTGTTAGTCACTCTGCAGAATCACAACACTTTTCCAAAGAGGGGAAGATTCTTCCTGCTTTTCATGTGCCTTCATTGGATCCTCTTAGTCTCTCCTTGCACAGGACTAGCACAGAAAAGGTTTTCTGAAGAAAAGATACACGTGGTGTTAACAATTTGTTCCTCAGGCAGGGATGTGGGTAACAGAAGTGTAGGACCCACAGCTGAACTGCCACATGCAGTGGTACCTAGCTGGATCAGTTCTCCAGCCATTACTTTCTTGAGTCTTGCTGATAATAGCAGGCTGCTGAATCCAGCTTGCTCAAAATCACTACTGTCCCCAGACAAAGTGTCATTCAGGTAATGATAATACAGCACTGAGCAGAGGTATGAGCACTGTGTAGAAAAGATTGGTTGGACAGAAGTTTTGTATGGAATCCAGGTATCTGAGTCAACAGAGTTCCTCTGAATATAGCAGCGTTACAGTATCACAGTATCACCAAGGTTGGAAGAGACCTCACAGATCATCAAGTCCAACCCTTTACCACAGTGCCCAAGGCTAGACCATGGCACCAAGTGCCACATCCAACCTTGCCTTGAACTGCCCCAGGGACGACGACTCCACCAGTTCCTACAGTAGCTCACAACA
Source organism: Pogoniulus pusillus (assembly GCF_015220805.1). Taxonomy (NCBI): domain Eukaryota; kingdom Metazoa; phylum Chordata; class Aves; order Piciformes; family Lybiidae; genus Pogoniulus; species Pogoniulus pusillus. The sequence continues at coordinate 4,845,916 of NC_087270.1, forward strand.
GATATCAAGACCATGGAGTCTAGACATAATTATGTTTCTGTTCAACAAATCTGTCTTTACTGAGAAGTGCAGTGCACCATTTGGCCACCACCATTGGGTGGTAAAAGATGCATTTTACCTGTAAGATGCACAGTAAGTCACCATGGGCTCCTATGTACATATGACACAAATCTGCTACCTGCTGGTACCTCTTTGTAACAATAGCTCTCAATGTGCCTCTTAGGCAAAGATCTCTTGCTCTCACTGCTTACCTCCTTACAAAGCTTTGAGAAATAAAACCCCTCCTCTTCACAATGTACTAATGGCTCATTAGCTGTCAAGCCACTGCGGTTCCTTAACAAAGAATGGTGTGATCCTGCAATAAAGGGAAGTAAGTTTATAGACAAAGTGTAACTAGAGCTGGCAAAGCTGATCTTTGACTGTGTTTTCAGGTTGTTTACTTGTGGTCTTTATTTGTGAGAAGAGATCTGAACAGGGAGAAGGCACAGTATTTTACTCAGAAATAAAAGGGAGAAAGCAACAACAACAAAATAGCCTCTGGTGGGCACACAGAAACAAAACAAAGTGAAACTGCTGTTGAACTCTGCATGGGGAACTGAACTGGTTTAAGGTCTGTAACATCTTGGCTTCAGCATTATTTTACTGGTGATTACTCACAAGATGGATCCCTAGGTAGACTCAAACTCCTTGTCAAGACCCCATGCCTGGAAGCATTCCAGGTCAGCTTAGATGGGGCTCTGAGTGACCTGATGTAGTTGCTCACTGCAGAGTGGTTGGACTAACTGACTTTAGAGATCCCTTACAACCACAAATATTCTATGCTCTGTGATAAAGGTGTAGTAACAGGACTGTGTTTTCCTGGAGGTGTCAGACACTCCAGATTGCTATGTTCATTGCTAATCATCACCAGCCCTCAACACATTAGAAAATCTTAGTTCTTCTTGTGATGAAATAAAAGTGACTGGTAACATCTGGGACAATTGAGAGAAGCTCTGTGTGTTGTCAACTATTTCAGGTCAAGATCTGCCATGTGCATACTTTTTGACAATGTGTGGAGCTGTTGCCCCCCCTACAGCTTGAACCCTGATGATGTTCTTAGCATAAACATTTAGATTTATACACTTTGATTTAGATCTTCTATAAAGTGTGTTCTAGATGTCTAAACTCCTGTAAGAGACAGTAGAAAAGAGGTACTTGGTAGGACAAATCCATTTCTATGGCCCCTACAGTTTCTACTTACTCTAAGTTACAGTTGGATCAGGGAGCTGCTAATGACCTGTGAAACCATTAAAACAGAAGTTTCATTTCGTCCAGGGGCTGCTTGATGCCTTATTTGAGCAACTAGATTTTAAGGGTGAGCTTAGGTATAACGTGACGTGAGCAGAATTCTAGTCACCAGCATTGCTCATAAGCATTTTCACAGTATCACAGCATCAACAATGTTGGAAAAGACCTCACAGATCATCAAGTCCAACCCTTTACCACAATTCTCAAGGCTAGACCATGGCACCAAGTGCCACGTCCAATCCTGCCTTGAACAGCTTGAGCCATCTACATGAGAGTGTCAGACATGAGCATATGATATACATGAGACCTTGTGCTGCTATGGAAGAGCCTCTGGAGGCCAAGTGGGATGCTCAAGCACGTCTCAAATGACTTTGACATGCTATGCATGGGCAGCTGATAGAATCTCCAACAGAGGTCTTCTGCAAGTCAGCTATTCCTGTGGCAATGGGGAACCAAGGTCATTTGTACATCCTTCTTCAGGTTCTTTATACACACAGGGAATAATTCCTGCATGGTGAGAGTGTTTTGACTGCAGATCAGGTTGTAAGAGAAATGGTAGATGCTCTGTCAAATAGACAGCGGATAAGGACTGAATAAAACACCATGGGAAGGGAGGAGCACTGGGAGCTTGCATTGATGAGGGAGAAATTATCTGACCAAGCAGATATCTCCATTTGTCTTGTAACTTTTGTACCACCCTTTCACCTTGTCATGGTCCTTAGCAATGCAAGAAAGAACATTTTCACTATTTCACATGCAGCCATCATAGTTTTAGCCAAAAAAGATTAGAGAGATGAAATTCTTCTAGCATGGCCTTTTGAGTTCTGTGAGACAACTTCATCAGCTGTCATTGTATCTCCATTGTATATTTTTACCCTATATGTTTAGCATTTACTTTGCACTGGTACAGAATTCATCATTCCCCCTCCCCCCCCCCTCCCCCCCCCCCCCCCCAGTTTATACACTCACAATCATGTAAATTAATTAGGTAATGTTAGGACAAAGGGTCTTGGGTTTAAGCTGAAAAAGGGTAGGTTTAGATTGGACATAAGGAAGAGTTTATTTTTTATGGTAAGAGTGGTGAGAAGATGGAAGAGATTGCTAAAGAGGTTCTGGATGCCCTATCTCTGGAAATATTCAAGGAAACATCTGGATTGGATGGAGCTCTAAACAACTTGGTCAATTGAAAGATATCTCTGCACATGGCAGGAGGTTTGGACTAGATGATCTTTAAAAGCCTCTTTTAACCCAATGTGTGGTGGTTTGGGTGTTGCATGCCTCCCCCCTGACACACACACTTTGGAAATCACCCAGACTAGACTCTGCCAGCTCTGGAAATTTGAGTGAAGCTTATGTTTACAGCTAGCACAATATACAAGCAGAGATTTACAGTCTATACAGTTATAGACAGAAATAGACAAGGGAAAAGGGAATACAGAAACACAACAGCCCTCCCAGAAACCTGAGTCCCCAGGAGGGGCTCCCAACTGCCCCTTCACCTTCCCCCTACCCCTCTACTTTACCCCAGTCCCAAGGAGGAATGGAGGTTTGGCCAGGGGGTTAGGAAGCAAAGTGGATTAATCAGAGAAACAGCAGAGAGGCTAGAGAGAAATGCAGCTCAGGCAATGCCCCAAGAAGAAGTGCCTTATCTATGTTTTGATTCTTGCTCTTATACCTCTCAGCAAACCTATGAGGGAAGTAGATATCAGCATTGTTTTCCTTTCACAGCCTGTAATCCAGTTCTTCTCACCAAAACATTCTAGCTAGCTTCAAACTAGCATACAGAGAAGAAACCATGCAAATATTTGTGTTGTGTTGATAGACTCAGTCCAAAGCCCAAGGGCCAAGCTTTCAGATGGCACAGCGTTACAGAAGATAAAAACAGACAGGTGTTTCCTACAGAACACAAACTAAAACTCAGCTACAGGTAATGAGAAAACCAGTCTTATTTTGACTATACCCCAATAATCTGGTCAGTGGAGACACATGCAAAGCAGTTTATAGACATCTCATAAAGGACAGATTTAACAAGAGAGGGTAGTCCTACAGTTACTTTTCCATCTTGAAAGCTATTTCTGCAAGTGATATTCACTACTGTCTTCAGATGTCATCAGTGTCAGGAAGTGGACTATGTGGCAGGACGTGGATTGATGCTACAGAAGTGAGGACCACCTGACCTACAGTCCAGAGCCTAAGGAGTTAATTATCCACTGCCTTTAGAAACGAGGAAAAAACAGATTTGTAGGAAAATCTTTTGCTCAGCCATTTCAGGATAGTCAAATAGGTGATATTAAGCACCCACAGAAGGAGATATTTGATTTTGTCCTGGGAGGAGCTCCTATCATTCACATCCTCCCTTGGAGGTTTCAGGCAACTTTCATTGCCACCTCTGCCAGCACTATGGTGACTAATAGGCTGAGAAGCCCTGGGCTGCCTCAGAGCAGAGGCAGGTAGGTAAATACAGGTCAAATATGGAGAAAAGCACTCCTTGGTTTCCACTGTGACTGAGGAAAAGCACTCACATCACCTGAGGCACCGTGTCTTTCTGACTTACTTCTAGAACTTACTCCTTTCTCAATCAGGAGTAGGCTAAACAAAATAAATAGTGATTAATAAAGCAGTATGGATGGCCCTAGCACAATAGCACACATGCCATGGGGAGGTGAGGATCAAGACCTTAGTGCTCTAAACCCAGTACACATATGCTAAGAGTCTTAGAGCTTGAAACCTACTCTGCTCTGGCCATCCTCTGTGTCCTTGGACATTCAGTGTGGTTTTGCTGTATAAGTTTCTGTTTGTAAAATGAGAACTTTGACAAGCTTGGTATTGATTTAGAATCATAGAAACTTTTGAGCTGGAAGGGACTTTTAGATGTAATCTAGTCCAACCACCCTAAAGTGAGCAGTTGCTTAGTGCCATGTCCAACCTGACCTGGAACATTTTCAGAGATGGGGCATCTACCATCTCTGTGGACAACCTCTTCTAGTATTTCCCTATTCTCATTGTAAAAAAAGTTGTTCCTTATATCTAATTTAAATCTCCCCTATTTCAATTTAAAACTATCACCCCTTGTCCTGTTGCACCAGGCTCTGATAAAAAAACTGCTGCCATCTTTCTTACAGACCCCATTTAAGTACTGAAAGGCTGCAGTGAGGTCACAGAATCATAGAATCAACCAGATTGGAAGAGACCTCCAAGATCATCCAGTCCAACCTAGCACCCAGCCCTGGCCAATCAACCAGACTATGGCACTAAGTGCCTCATCCAGGCTTTTCTTGAACACCTCCAGGGATGGTGACTCCACCACCTCCCTGGGCAGCCCATTCCAATGCCAATCACTCTCTCTGCCAACAACTTCCTCCTAACATCCATCCTAGACCTCCCCCCAGCACAACTTGAGACTGTGTCCCCTTGTTCTGTTCCTGGTTGCCTGGGAGAAGAGACCAACCCCCACCTGGCTACAACCTCCCTTCAGGTAGTTGTAGACAGCAATGAGGTCACCCCTGAGCCTCCTCTTCTCCAGGCTAAACATCCCCAGCTCCCTCAGCCTCTCCTCATAGGCTTTGTGTTCCAGGCCTCTCACCAGCTTCATCATTCATCTCTGGACACCTTCCAGCACCTCAACATCTCTCTTGAATTGAGGAGCCCAGAGCTGGACACAGCACTCAAGATGTGGCCTGACCAGTGTTGAGTACAGGGGCAGAATAACCTCCCTCGTCCTGCTGGCACAAAAGCCTCCCCAAAGCCTTCTCTTCTCCAGGCTGAACAGGTCCAACTCTTTTAGTCTTTCCTCATAGGAAAGGTGATCCAGCCCTGTGATTTGTTTTTTTTTGTGGCTCTTCTCTGCAGCATCTGTAACAGGGCCATGTGTTTCTTGTTCTGAGGGCTCGAGAACTGGATACAGCACTGGAGGTGATGCCTAAAGAAAGCAGAGGAGAATCACCTCCCTTAGCCTTTTGATGCAGTCCAGAATACCAGGATACAGTTGGCCTATTGGGCTGTGAGCACAAATTGCCAGTTCACGTCCAGTTATTCATCCAGCAGTTCCCTCATGTCCTTCTCTGCAGGGCTGCTCTCAGTTCCCCCTGGATATAACCAATTACAGCATGAAGAATCCCTTCACCTTCAGATTCAGTGCATCACCTTCAGATGTCTGAGTGACTGGAGAGCGGCCAGGAGGAAAGGGACCTGGGTGTACTGATAGATAGTAAGCTGAAGATGAGGCAGCAGTGTGCCCAGGTGGCCAAGAGAGCCAATGGCATCCTGGCCTGCATCAGGAACAGTGTGGCCAGTAGGACAAGGGAGGTTATTCTGCCCCTGAACTCAGCACTGGTCAGGCCACACCTTGAGTACTGTGTCCAGTTCTGGGCCCCTCAATTCAAGAAGGATGTTGAGGTGCTGGAAGGTGTCCAGAGAAGGGCAACAAAGCTGGTGAGGGGCCTGGAGCACAAATCCTATGAGGAGAGGTTGAGGGAGCTGGGGGTGTTTAGCCTGGAGAAGAGGAGGCTCAGGGGTGATCTTATTACTGTCTACAACTACCTGAAGGGGCATTGTAGCCAGGTGGGGGGTGGCCTCTTCTCCCAGGCAACCAGCAATAGAACAAGGGGACACAGTCTCAAGTTGTGCCAGGGTAGGTATAGGCTGGATGTTAGGAAGAAGTTCTTCACAGAAAGAGTGATTGGCATTGGAATGGGCTGCCCAGGGAGGTGGTGGAGGCACCGTCCCTGGGGGTCTTCAAGAAAAGCCTGGCTGAGGCACTTAGTGCCATGGTCTGGCTGATTGGATAGAGCTGGGTGCTAGGTTGGACTGGATGATCTTGGAGGTCTCTTCCAACCTGGTTGATTCTATGATTCTATGATTCTATAAAATATGTCTCAAGCAACTGAGACATTTATGCTGTAAGTTCTTTGAGGCAAGCATTGTCACTTGCTATAAGAATATATAATGGTTTGCGTAATGGAACTTCTTTTATACTTCTTTAAGGTATCTCCACTGAATAATAATGATTAATAAAATTAAGTGAATAACATTTAGAAAGGATAAAACGAGTGCAGTGGTTTCCTCTGTTCTTCAATAGGAAATGAAATGCAGAAATAATTGGAACTGAATAGCAGCACCTATTTAAAAGTGATGAAAGAAATGCTTTGCATAGTGCAATATTAAACTTTAGATCTTATCAAAAGCACTTACAGGGGTTTTTATTTCAGTTAAATGAAGGAAATTATTCTCAGTGTAAATTGTTCATGGGTGTTTTTCCTAAGTGCATACCAACATTCTGAATGCCCATCTTGCAAATGGATGCTCACCACAGAGGCATACCCAGGAGAACTCATAAATATGTGCAGCACAACCTTTATATCCATTTTCTCACCATCTGTCTTCTCACAGAGAGAAGATTAGAAAGTGAATTAATGCAACAATGCACAGGTAACTTAGTAGGACTAAGACAAGAGTCTAGAGTCATTCAAAACTTGCCTAGATGCCATCCTGTGCAAGCTGCTCTAGTTTAACCTGCTGTGGCTTGGGGGCTGGGGGGGATGTTTGACTAGATGATCTCCAGAAGTCCCTCAGCTGTGTGATTACACAGCTTTCTATGGCATGGTCATATCCTCTGTGCTCAGATTGATGAGAAATATTTCCAGCATCTCTGCAACAGTTCCTCCTAGCACACTTTTCAGCAACAAGCACTGTCCTGGTGTATCACAGTATCATCAGGGTTGGAAGAGACCTCACAGATCATCAAGTCCAACCCTTTACCACACAGCTCAAGGCCAGACCATGGCACCAAGTGCCACGTCCAATCCTGCCTTGATCAGCCCCAGGGACGGCGACTCCACCACCTCCCCAGGCAGCCCATTCCAGTGTCCAATGACTCTCTCAGGGAAGAACTTTCTCCTCTCCTCCAGCCTAAATCTCCCCTGGCGCAGCCTGAGGCTGTGTCCTCGTGTTACATAGGGCTGGATAATGAAGTATCTGATTGTTTGGGGGTGTGTTTTTGGTCATTTTCTGCAACACAAAAAAGCCCCAATAAATCCCAAATGATAATTATGATAGAGCTTCCCTTTATTTATGTTCTCTGTCTCTCATATATAGCTTTCTTTTTTATTCTCTCACACAGCTAGTGAAAAAAGGCAAGTACTAACTAGAGTAACTTCAGTGGTTCACTTGCAGGCTTGGTGATCGTACATTTGAAGGCAGCCTGTAAAAATGGCAGAAGGTGGTGCTGAACCAATCAAAGACACCTGCTGCCCTGATTGCTGAAAACAACCCTGAAGAGTCAGACTATTATGGTTCTTGGGTAGGAATGATGCTCCTGACTTGGCCTCCTGCCACTCAGCCGCATCTGTTCACTTCAAAGAGCTAGAAGTAAGAGGAAATATGATATGATCACAGAATACTGAAGGTATTGATGTTTGGAGGATGGTATGGTGACATATTGGTGGGATGGCAGCTTCACTCCTTCTTGCTGTTTAGACTGCAAAATTTGTAGGTGCAAGGCCTGTTTCTAGTGATGTGTTCTTCATGGTGTGTAGGAAAATGGGCTCTTGTACTGGCTGAACTTATATCACTGTGAGAATTAGGAGTCATAAATATTTGGGAACTTTTTGGGGCAGCTGAAATTTGGAACTGGATCTAATATGTGTATACTGAATAATGGAACCTAGAGAGAAGGGATTCATGGGAAGAGAGGAAAAAAGATAAGCTTCATGAGAAGCAATGATGAAGATCACTGGAGTGGCAAAAGGAAACTTCCTTTGGTCATAGAATCATAGAATCATAGAATCAAACAGGTTGAAAGAGACCTCCATGCTCATCCAGTCCAACCTAGCACCCAGCCCTAGCCAGTCAACTACATCATGGCACTAAGTGCCTCATCCAGGCTTTTCTCGAACACCTCCAGGGATGGTGACTCCACCACCTCTCTGGGCAGCCCATTCCAATGCCAATCACTCTCTCTGCCAACAACTTCATCCTAACATCCAGCCTAGACTTTCCCCAGCACAGCTGGAGACTGTGTTCCCTTGTTCTGTTGCTGGTTATCTGGGAGAAGAGACCAACCCCCACCTGGCTACAATGTCCCTTCAGGTAGTTGTAGACAGTAATAAGATCACCCCTGAGCCTCCTCTTCTCCAGGCTAAACACCCCCAGCTCCCTCAGCCTCTCCTCACAGGGTTTGTGTTCCAGGCCCCTCACCAGCTTTGTTGCCCTTCTCTGGACACCTTCCAGCACCTCAACATCTCTAGCTAGAAACAATCCTGAATCTGGGTTTGCTTCTCAAAAGTCCTGAAATCTATTTAACTGTCACTGCTTTCATCTCAGACATTTTCTAAGCCCAAAACTGAACAAGATCAGGTTTATAAGGAAAATTGCAAAGTTACTTTCCTCTAAGGCTTGCACCTTTTGTATTTGTGTTTCATGGAGCTGCAAAGCCCATGAATAAGAGGCTTTCATGACTTTTACATGACATAAAACAACTGAACTTCTAATTTGAATCAGCTACTCTATTGATCAGCCCCAACTCTTTCTATTTTGCTTAGAATCGAGGTTTGCCTATTCAAGATTTCTAAAAGTCATAGTGTTTCCACTATCTTTACTTTTCAAATGTTAATTTTAGTTTGAAATCACATCCTTAATATCCCAGCTGCAAGTGTGATGACAGCTACAGTATCTTTAATCAACAGAGAAGATTTAACTGAAAAGGGTGACTTGTCTTTCACAGCAGACATTTTTGATGAGAAGTGGAGAATTATGGGCATTAACTACACATGAAAAGCCTCATCTTGGTTTGTGAATTGAGCATAATCCAAGCCTGGTGCAGAAATAGAGAGGAAGTAGTAACCAGATGGTATGTGTGCAAGAGATTCTGTATTAGCAAGTAACACCCCTTCATTAACAGATGGAGTGGATTCTGTGTGTGCCATGAGCAAGTAACTCACTTGCAGAACATAGGTGATGACATTCCTGAGTGCACTGACTTGTTATGTTGCAAGGAAGTTGCCCCATGAAGAAAGAGATGGCTTTGAAATACATTCCACTCAATAGGGCTGGAAATTCCCACTTCAGCCAAGTGTGGCCAGCTGCAGGCAGCAAATGATGCTTTAAAATGTATCTGAAAAGGTCTTGTCACACAGTATCACAGCATCACCAAGGTTGGAAGAGACCTCACAGATCATCAAGTCCAACCCTTTACCACAGAGCTCAAGGCTAGACCATGGCACCAAGTGCCACGTCCAGTCCTGCCTTGAACAGCTCCAGGGACGGCGACTCCACCACCTCCCCGGGCAGCCCATTCCAGTGTCCAATGACTCTCTCAGTGAAGAACTTTCTCCTCACCTCCAGTCTAAATTTCCCCTGACATAGCTTGAGGCTGTGTCCTCTCGTTCTGGTGCTGGCCACCTGAGAGAAGAGAGCAACCTCCTCCTGGCCACAACCACCCTTCAGGTAGTTGTAGACCACCATTCTGCTCTATTTTATTCTATGCCATTCCATTCCACTCCGTTCCATATATACTTTGTGCCTTCCCAAAGCCATTCTTAGCACATTTTGAGTCAAAATACAGCAAAGAACATTGTTGCTGCAGTAGGATCATAGCTATGTGGAAGCTGCACCAGAGCCTGATACTAGGGGTGTTCGAGCTGATATGATTATCCTTAGTCCCTTAGTCCTTTACTTCCAGTATCCATTTATACCTGTGCAGATACCTGTGCAGAACACAAGAATTGGATGTGGCACTTGGTGCCATGGTCTAGCCTTGGGCACTGTGGTAAAGGGTTGGACTTGATGATCTGTGAGGTCTCTTCCAACCTTGGTGATACTGTGATACTGTAATTGGAACCGTAGCACTTAACAGCCATTTCTGAGAAATCTGCCCCTAGCATGCTAGAGTGGAGAACTGTAACTCTTTTTTGTTTCTTATGATCCTGCACAGGCACATAACTTCTTTCTGGTGATGTCCTTCTTTAGAATCTTTAGAATCTTTAGAATCATAGAATCAACCAGGTTGGAGGAGACCTCCAAGATCATCCAGTCCAACCTGTCACCCAGCGCTATCCAATCAACTAGACCACAGCACTAAGTGCCTCATCCAGTCTTTTCTTGAACATGTCCAGGGATGTCCACTCCACCACCTACCTCCCTGGGCAGCCCATTCTAATACAAAGCTAATCACGCTCTCTGTGAAGAACTTCCTCCTAATATCCAGCCTAGACCTCCCCTGACACAATTTAAGACTGTGTCCCCTTGTTTTGTTGCTGATTGCCTAAGAGAAGAGACCAACCCGACCTGGCCACAACCTCCCTTCACAATGGCAGCATATGTAAAATGATGATGTATGGAGGGACCTTGCCCAAGAAGTTTCCCTTTGGGATAGCCAGTGCAGCAAAGACAAGACAGAGACTGAAATGAAATCCCACATCCACCTGGATGTCAAGCAGTGATTTATCCCTTGGCACAGACTGCAATTACAACCACACTGCCTTAGCTTCTGTGTCTGTTTCTACATACACATTTTTAATAGTGATTATCAAGATTAATAAGGTCATGGGGCAGCTAGAGGACCTAATTTCCAGGGAATTTTGCCAGGTTGTGAAAAAAAAGTAAGATATATATTTCAAAGTGGGAGGAAAACAATCAGTACAGCTAAGCCTTCCAAATTCTTCCCTTCAAAATTAAAAACCTAATAAAAATTAAAGGTAGTTTCCAAGCCTTTACACCTGTATTCTTTTTATAACATTTAAGTGTTTCCTTCTGGCTTCAGGCTTTACAACTATTCATTGTAGATTACAGCATCCCAAAATTTTTTAGAGAAGCAGTTTGAAAAGGGACGTTCAGATACTTTCGAAACATATGATTATATCCTCACTTTGTTTCAACAAAAAGGATCTTTCTTTCTGCTGCTGAATCATAGAATCATAGAATCATAGAATCAACCAGGTTGGAAGAGACCTCCAAGATCATCCAGTCCAACCTAGCACCCAGCCCTAACCAATCAACTAGACCATGGCACTAAGTGCCTCATCCAGTCTTTGCTTGAAGACCCCCAGGGACGGTGCCTCCACCACCTCCCTGGGCAGCCCATTCCAATGCCAATCACTCTCTCTGGGAAGAACTTCTTCCTAATATCCAGCCTATACCTACCCTGGCACAACTTGAGACTGTGTCCCCTTGTTCTATTGCTGGTTGTCTGGGAGAAGAGGCCACCCCCCACCTGGCTACAGTGTCCCTTCAGGTAGTTGTAGACAGTAATAAGATCACCCCTGAGCCTCCTCTTCTCCAGGCTAAACACCCCCAGCTCCCTCAACCTCTCCTCATAGGATTTGTGCTCCAGGTCCCTCACCAGCTTTGTTGCCCTTCTCTGGATATGTTCCAGCAAGAAATCCTATATTTGGAATGAAAATAATACCCTGCTGAAAAGTATCTGTGTGGCTACAAAAGTCATGTAGATGTTCAGGTTTTTCTTAGAATGGCTGAAGTTATGCAGGTCTTTGATGCCATTAATTGTACTAATAACTGTGCTGGTGATGGAGAGTTTGCAGATGGGAACACAAAGAGACTTGGATCTGGATGCCTGTCAATAAGAGGAAATGAAGCTGAGTAATGCTGAGGTCCAACTGTATCTGCGTTCCTTCAGGCAGATGGAGATTCCACTGGAGGCTGGATGAGGCACTTAGTGCCGTGGTTTAGTTAATTGGAAGGGTTAGGTGATTGCTTGGACTGGATGATCTCAGAGGTCTTTTCCAACCATGTTAATTCTGTGATCCATTCTGCTCTTCTGGCACCTGTGAAAGCTCACAGGCCATTTATTTTAGTATGTCTCATGAATAACACCACCACTTCTAGCCCACTGCTGCTTGCAAATCATAGCATCAGGTATTCGCTTTCATCTGCATATGCACATGAGTTTTAATGTTGCCATCTCTAATTAGGTCAGTACTGTGAGATTCTAACTCAGGCTTCACTCAGGAGGTGGGGATCATAAAACAATTCTTTCCTCCTACTCTAGCTGTAGTACTTGGTGCAACCATTGTATTTTATTTTGGCATTTGACTGGAAGTGTTTACTTGCTTAGTGTTCAAGATGCTCTTTCCACACAGCTTCATTACATGGGAAGGCAACTTTAAATCTGTGATGAATAGCTCATTACAAAAGTAATAATTTACTTTTGATCTTAATTTCAAAAACTGTAGAATCAGGCTGACATTTATGAACATTGTGCCACAGAATCTCTCTTCTTCTAATTAAAAATAGTCTGTACTTTCCAATGCAAGTTATCTGTAAGTTGTAAAAAACTTATTTCCCTCTGTTCCTTTCTGTGACAAGGTAGATGTAACCTCTGTGGTGAAAAGCCATGTACAGTAGCATAGGTTGCCTGCTTAAACTGCATCAATTCAGACAATGTGTGGGATAAAATATGCAGTGAGATAAAAGCAAACTTTGGAATAATGCAGTAAAGCTGCAGTGGGACCTTGACCACCTGCACAGATGGGCAGAGTCCAGTGGGATGGGGTTCAATAGCTCCAAGTGCAGGGTGCTGCACTTTGGCCACAGCAACCCCATGCAGAGATACAGGCTGGGGTCAGAGTGGCTGAGAGCAGCCAGACAGAGAGGGATCTGGGGGTGCTGATTGATACCCGCCTGAACATGAGCCAGCAGTGTGCCCAGGTGGCCAAGAGAGCCAGTGGCATCCTGGCCTGCTTCAGGAATGGTGTGGCCAGCAGGAGCAGGGAGGTCATTCTGCCCCTGTACTCTGCACTGGTTAGACCACACCTTGAGTACTGTATTCAGTTCTGGGCCCCCCAGTTTAGGAGGGACATTGAGATGCTTGAGCGTGTCCAGAGAAGGGTGATGAGGCTGGGGAGAGGCCTTGAGCACAGCCCTATGAGGAGAGGCTGAGGGAGCTGGGATTGGTTAGCCTGGAGAAGAGGAGGCTCAGGGGTGACCTTATTGCTGTCTGCAACTACCTGAGGGGAGGTTGTGGCCAGGAGGAGGTTGCTCTCTTCTCTCAGGTGGCCAGCACCAGAACGAGAGGACACAGCCTCAGGCTACGCCAGGGGAGATTTAGGCTGGAGGTGAGGAGAAAGTTCTTCCCTGAGAGAGTCATTGGGCACTGGAATGGGCTGCCTGGGGAGGTGGTGGAGTCGCCGTCCCTGGGGCTGTTCAAGGCAGGACTGGACGTGGCACTTGGTGCCATGGTCTGGCCTTGAGCTCTGTGATAAAGGGTTGGACTTGATGATCTATGAGGTCTCTTCCAACCCTGATAATACTGTGTGATACTGTGATACTGTGATAGAATATAGGAGGCTGCATTGGAAGATCAACAGCTTGAAATGAAGCTCAAGAGAGATTCAAATTAGAAATCAACACTATGTTTGGGGAAGTGGGATTGATTGACCTTTGGAAGAGTTACTAAATCAAGTGGACTTTTGTCCATCTCAGATGTGAACTTGTGTGAACATCTTTGTAGAACACACGCTTCAGACAGTCAGAAGTCTCCAGTGAGGTATCTGCAAGATAAATTGGATTACCCACTGGAATAAATAGTTGAAACCTGTGTTGTGCATATCCATTGCCTGATTGTGGAATATTTTTTTTTCAAGTTAAAGTCAAAAAAATACATGGTAAATAAAAAATAAAGCTATAAAACAACACATACATGTTAGTAGCAGAAGCACTATTGCTAGTTTTACACTTATTATTTGAGGAGTAGGTAAGCAAGTTGGCTACTGAGTGATTTGTTTTCTATTAAGATGTTTATAAATAAATTAAAAGTGAGTTGTGGATTCACTTTACTCTGATTGTTTATGGCAGCCATCTAAGTTTAATGAGTTGTAAAGATACACAGAATAACACAATGCAAATTACAGTCAAGCTGTCTGGTTCCTCAAGAACAAAGAGTAGGACTTGGCTCCAGATTTAAATGCATAAATGTAGGTCTAAGCACGTGTTACAGATACTAGAGTACTAAATGTTATTGCCAGATGTAACTAATTGTTAAAGACAAGTGATCCCAGAGAGGGAATTTGGTTCTCTTGAAGTAGAAGTCTACCTTTGATCAGATAAATTACATTTTATATCACATTAACTCTACTGCTGGGGACATGATTCCCTCACCAAAACAGATTTCTAGCAGCATTTGGGAATCCATGCCCAGTCTCCAGCTGCTGAAAACCATGTATCTGTCAGAGATCCTGTGTTTCCTCTGTAGATGCCCCAGAGACCTTTGGGTACCTCAAATCACAATAGAAACCGAGGTATGGATAGCTGACCAGAGACTTACTGCAGGCACATCTGCATTTGGGTGACTGAAACTGCACCCAGATGTAATAACTACGAGATCTGCATTTAATGAAGTAAGGGGGTTATGTTTCTGGACACAGGATATTATGCTGACAGTTCTCCCTTTGTGTCTGCCTTAGAATAATCCTTTTGCAGTTTGCTGCTACTGAGTGACCTTTGCAAGAACACTACAGCTAAACCAGGCACCAGTTGACAAGAAAGGGTATTAGACATCCTACAATGGCAGGTTGGCACAATGTTTATGCTTGGAGATGTCTGTACCTGTGAGTCGAATGGTGGAAGCTCACAAGATGTGATGTTCATTTTGATTGGTGTCAGCCCATTCCTCAGTTCTCTGCACTATTGCATTCTGCTGAAGACACAAACACAAGTAGTTGCAAACACCCTGCAAAGGAAGAGTAAAGTAGTTTACAGCATGACACACGATCCACTTGCTGTTGTGGAAGCAGATCATCTCCTGTTGTTGTCTTCCTTCTGTAAAAATGTCCATGGATTTTGGAAAAGCCATTTAGCTCCCTGCCTTAGCTCACTGCCTTTGAACTTAGCTTCTTTCTTCATGGAAAATGATTTCCATTCTGCTGAGGCTGCATGTATTTTACAATCTCCCTAGTATGTCTACTAGATACTAATCAAGAGTCAGTTTAATGATAGTTATGATGATGTGATAATGCCAGTGCATCAAAATTTAGCACATTTGAAGTAACTAAGAAGAATTTAACTGCAATAACCAACCTATTGATTAAATAGCTTTCAGCTAAGGAGGTTAAAAAAGGATGTGTATCTCCAATCATTAGGCAGGGAAAAAAAGAGATTACTAATATGGGAAGTTCAGAGATTGAAGTGGTTTGAGGAAGTTTTTTCATCATGTTGGTTGTTTATGGACAACCTCTCCTGAGTATCCTTAAAAGGTAAGGATTTTCTCCTGGTCTGCTATTAAGTGCATCACTGATAGGTGGGGAAGATAATAGGTCTTTTCTGGTGGTGTTCACAAAGCTGAAAATGAGGGGAGTTCATTATGGTCATTGAGTTTAATCTCTGAATATCACAGACCACAACCAGTGGGGAGCAGGGTACTAGAGTAAATGGATTAATCTTTATCTTTGTGGTATTTCTTAGCTGGTTCAAAGACAGTTACAATCCCTTAATTACAGCTATCTGTAGTTGGCTTAGGTAGTTTTTTCTGCCCTTTTTCCTGCAGAGAGGTTAATTGTTCCATTTTACTCTAGCTTTTAAAACCTTTTTCTTGTTCTTGCTGTATCTACTCTAAAAGATTTAAAGCAAATCAGTGTATACTTCTGCAAGGGTCTGGGTTCTTGTTTAACTGCTCTGATAGTTTCAAAAGTGTCATTCATCATTATCTTCTTACAAGCAGTTCAGTGTACAAAGACTTGGCCAGAAAATAAATACGATGCCCAGGCCACTAAACTGCATCTAGAAGTCCAAATCCAGTTTACTCAGCTATTTATTCAATAAGTTATTTGGATGCTCAGAAAAGTCAAATACCTATTGGTTACTTGAAAAAAAAGAATTGTGTAGTGTCATGTATATTGGACAAACTTCAGACAAACTGGTTTGCTGGCAGATCATTATGAACTTTCTATGTGTTTCTTACCTGTTTAGCTACTAGTCTCTCTTAAACAAAAAACTCTTGCTGCAAGGAGAGGCTGAGGGAGCTGGGATTGTTTAGCCTGGAGAAGAGGAGGCTCAGGGGTGACCTTATTGCTGTCTACAACTACCTGAGGGGTGGTTGTGGCCAGGAGGAGGTTGCTCTCTTCTCTCAGGTGGCCAGCACCAGAACAAGAGGACACAGCCTCAGGCTGCGCCAGGGGAGATTTAGGCTGGAGGTGAGGAGAAAGTTCTTCACTGAGAGAGTCATTGGACACTGGAATGGGCTGCCCGGGGAGGTGGTGGAGTCGCCGTCCCTGGAGCTGTTCAAGGCAGGATTGGACATGGCACTTGGTGCCATGGTCTGGCCTTGAGCTCTGTGGTAAAGGGTTGGACTTGATGATCTGTGAGGTCTCTTCCAACCCTGATGATACTGTGATACTGTGATACTGTGAATTGTTGAGAGTCTGGCAAGCAGACCCTTCCCCCCACCAAGGTCTATTTTATCAAAATTTCATACCTTTTAGTCTGAAAAATTCCTGTGGTTTGAGCTTTGGATGGGCAGACAAAAAATGGATGTCCCTGGACATAAAGTTTTATGACCTGTGAAGGAAATCAGACCTTGGAATTCACCAGTGAACTGTGATGGAAATAAAACTCTTGTTAATTCTCTGCTTACTGTTTCCTTACAGTACTTAGCTAAACTGGAAATGTTGTCACTTTTTTTTTTCCTGCCATAGCACTTCTTTATTAAATTGTAGACACAGATTTCTTCATTCAAATTTCTTTCTGTGTAGACACAGATTTCTTCGCAGCTAAGCAGAAGGTGTCTCATTTCCTCAGATGTGGTATTTTATTCATCACAGCTTGTGGATAGCATAATCTTCACCATAAAAAACCACAAGGAACTCTTTGTTGTATGCAGGAGGTCATTTGCCTGATGCAGCACTGATGGCATGAGCTTTGCATCTGCTTCCACTTGCACATCCATGCAATGCCGTTTGCAGTTTCAGTATTATGGGTAAAACAAGAAAGATGAATGTCATTGAATATTCTCCTGGTGGACCATCCTTGCACCACTGCCAGAAGGCACAGAGAAGTCCCAGGTTTGTCTGAAAATCTGCACATGCTTTTCCAAATGTAGCTTTTCAGAAAGGGCTACAAAAGAGATGTTGGATATAGCAATACTAAATGCAGTGATTTCATAGAATTGTCTCACTGTGGTGCAGCTATTGTCCAGCCATGGACAGGAGAGAGTTCAGTGAGTGCTGGCAGAGGGTTGGAATGACCTTAGAGACCGGTGTAGCAAATGTAACCAAGTGTAAGCCTGCAGCCTGTGGTTTTTGCCTATCTCTGCTGACTTAGAATCACCAGACATGTGTGTTGTTGAATGTCTATGCCAAGTGGTGTGTGATCCTAACGCAGTCCTAACGCAGGTGTGTGTAACCAGTCGGAGTCTGAGATGATTTGTAACCTTCCTGTGTAGCCTTCTGATGAAAAAGTATATAACCACACGCTTGGGGTGCAATAAGGGATTGAGATTGGGTGGGATTGTATTCGCATGGGATTCGGATCAGATTGGATTTGGATAGGCTTGTATCAGGCCTCTGCCCCATCTCTTATTATCCCCTGATACTGTGGCATCACAGCCTGTGACAAAGAGATAGACATTCACTGCTTTTCTTTTGTAGGAGAGCTGACAAATGTGAAGCACCACAGACCCAAAGTATTTTTTATGCTTTTCTTGTTTGAGATTCAAAATCAGGAGCCCGACTGGCTTTCAGTGGGAACTACTAGAATTTATTCCCACAGGATAATTCTATGTTAACAAAAGCCATAATTATTTCAAAGAGTGATGGCTGGAGGGCAGACATCCTTCTGTTTCACATTGCTGTCCCAACCACATCAGATGGTGTTTTGCATGTCTTCATCAAGCACATTTTTTTTCTTTTAATCCACTGTTTTTCAAGGGCAGGCTTTATTTATTGAAGTGTTTCCTCTAAAGATGGAAGATAGATTTCTTTGCCTGGTATGTGGGAAACAGCTGGGTGGACTTCAGCTGAGCCTACTTTAGGCAGTTAACTGCAGCAGGCACCGAGAAATGGTGCCTGTAGCCAAACTTAAACCATTCTGGCCAGGGAAGTTCAGACCTGGCCATGATGTGCATGGGAGGATGGATCACAAATCACTGAATTTGCATGAGATGAAAAAGCATCGATTCAGGCAATACCTGGTTCAGGGTGCTGCAGTCTTTTGCATGACAAGTGAATGTTTTTCCATGTTCAGATTATGATCTGAGTTCTCTGAAACAGTGTGATGTTGCCACACCTTTAGATAGCAACAGTAGGATCCAGTGTGCAAGGCAGCCTCAGCTCTGCTTCTGTATAACAACTCTAAGAAGGCATTTTCGGAAACATAATTTCTCTTTAAGTAGAGGGCTCCAATTTAAATACATGAAATGATGCTTTAATTGCTCAAATACCTTTGGCCTCAACTGATTACCTTTCTTTCTTCTGCAAATAATGTGAAATGTTTTGAGGATCAAGTCTGTTCCTCGTACCTATCCTTCAGAATTGCAGTTAACTGGTGGGCTGTGCCATAATTGCCCCTAGAAAACTTCCCAGCTGCTATGTTACCTATTCTGCTGTGGTTTCACACTCACAGCAGTCAGTACCTAAAGCTAAGTAGAAGTTCCTGATTAAAAAGACTGGCTGGGGATGTGATTTCTTTCTCATAGACATAAAAAGTACTTTGTTTGTTTTAGATTTTTCTCCCCCACCCCTCAGTCTTCTTATCCGTGGCACTGATGATTGGTTCATGTTTACAGACAGCGTGGGAGAGGCAATTAACAGGACAAGCAGACCTAGAAGTATTTTCAGAGGGTTCAGAAAGAGACAGACTGACACAGGCTTGGAGAAATAGCCTTGACCATGTCACAACAGTCTGGGCTTGAGATGTGTGTGGACTTGATGATCAAAAAGGTCTCTTCCAAGCTCAGCAGTTCCACGATTCTAGCTGATTCTAATAGGCTTTTACAGAGATGGAATCAAACAACTTTAGGCAAATGTGTAATTTTACATGAGGATTCTATTTGTTAAGGAAAAGCTGTCAAAGTTTTTAGCACCAAATATGTGAAGATGGCAATTTCAGTTTTCCTTGTGCTTCTTTCCTCTTTACCTTTCCTCTAGAATGCACTATTAAAAGCACATATCTACGACTCTATGAAAACCAATAGCAGCATTGCATTTTCAGCTGCCATTGAAGACATTTCATGCCTGCTCTTTGGAGCAATATTAAGTCTGAAAATACAGCCCCATTACTATGACTCTGCAGAACACACTGGCAGAAAGATTTATAAAGTGTAAGAAATACAAAGAATAAAGTATAAAGAAAAGTTAATCTATGGTCTTGGTACTGCCTGCTACTAAAAGGCTTAAAGACCACTGGGAAAATGAGAACTTCACTTGTTTTTATTTGTGTGCAGTCCATGTAAATAAAACCAGAGAAAGAAAATACAAACTGTAAATATCTAAAGGCTGCAAATTTAAAGGAGGAGGAAGCTCTAAAGCCATCATTAAACAACATGAAAGAATGACTGCGTTTTTCTGCAGTGAATCATTGCCAGGGGTTGTTTTCCTTTGCATATCTCCTGCTGTGGTGTACAGTTAGGTGCCAATCAACATGGAGATTCACAGCAGAATTATCTTAAAATGCTTTTTAAGGAGATGCCTGAATAATATGAGGTGGCTGTCAGGTGGGAACTGTCTACCTCTTCATCAGCAGAATTTAATGTAAGGCACACCAGGATATGAGATAAATTCTATAGAGTCACAGAATCACAGAATCACAGAAACATTCAGGTTAGAAAAAACCCTCAGTCTTTTCCTCTACTGTACAAGGTGTGCCCTATATCATATCTCCAAGCACCACATCATAGAATCATAGAATCATAGAATCATAGAATCAACCAGGCTGGAAGAGACCTCCAAGATCATCCAGTCCAACCTAGCACCCAGCCCTAGCCAGTCAACCAGACCGTGGCACTAAGTGCCTCAGCCAGGCTTTTCTTGAACATCTCCAGGGATGGGGACTCCACCACCTCCCTGGGCAGCCCATTGCAATGCCAATCACTCTCTCTGACAACAACTTCCTCCTAACATCCAGTCTAGACTTCCCCTGGCACAACTTGAGACTGTGTCCCCTTGTTCTGTTGCTGGTTGCCTGGCAGAAGATGCCCCCCCCCCCACCTGGCTACAGCCTCCCTTCAGGTAGTTGTAGACAGCAACGAGGTCCCCCCTGAGCCTTCTCTTCTCTAGGCTAAACAACCCTACTTCATAGATGTGTTAAAGCTGGAGGAGTGTGGGGTAGGAAAAAAGCAAGCATTTAAAAGTTATAGGTTGTGTTCTAGAAAAAGTCAGTTTGTTGCTTTTCCTTTTCTCTCAGTTTTACAGATCTTTTTTCCAAGAAAAATCTGCCAAAAAATAAAAAAAGTACTTCTTGCCTAACATATTTTGGTAATATCACAAGAAGGAGAAATTAGGTATTAACACAGATGGCATCTTCTTCTAGAAGATGTTTAGGCCTAAGAAAATGGTCCCATCATATCACATCTTTCCAAATCAGATTGTTCTAAATATCACACTTCAGGCTGTGATTTACATCTTTATTTTCAGAGCTCAGTAAAGGCTAGAATATGAGCTTCTAAAAGCAAAAGATTTGATTTCTGAAGTAGAAACAAAAATCTTCAAACCTGAAGATGAATTGAGAACAATTGCTTGTAATATACTTGGATAAATTAACTGTTTCATAGAATCATAGAATCAAGCAGGTTGGAAGAGACCTCAAGATCATCCAGGCCAATCTAGCACCCAGCCCTAGCCAGTCAGCTAGATCATGGCACCAAGTGCCTCATCTGGGCTTTTCTTGAACACCTCCAGTGATGATCATCCACACCAGACTCTTGCCAGAACAACTTCCAACCACAGCCAGAATGGCAGTTTAGCCAAGCTTGAGCATATTAGGTAAAACTATAGGCTTGCTTTACCCAAACTTGGGAAAACACAGGCCTTGCATGAGGCAGGCACAAGCCAAGTATATGTACCTCGTTTACTGCAGGATGTTAGCAGGAACAAAATAAGTCTGGGCAAGCCAGAGACCTTAGACTCCGTAGCTCCAGGTTCTTTGTCCTCTTTCCTGCTGTTGCTTCTGCCCACAACAGAAGGAGGGAGAACAGAAAAACATGTCTGGGCAAACCAGGACATGTTCAGGCCTATTTTGACCTGTTTAGGCCTATCATAGGATCATAGGATGTTAGGGGTTAGAAGGGACCCAAGGAGATCATCAAGTCCAAACCCCCCTTGCAGAGCAGGACAATCCTATCTAACACAGATAGTATTCCTGTTAAATGCTTGGAGAAATTCAGCCTTGAGCAGGGTGACATTCCACAGTTTTGAGGTGTTTCCAACTAGCTTAAGCAACTCTGAAGCTGAGGGCAGATGTGGCTGGGTTGGAGGGCAGAAGGGCTCTGCAGCAGGACCTTGACCGCCTGGACAAATGGGCAGAGTCCAAGGGGATGGCTTCAATAGCTCCAAGTGCAGGGTGCTGCACTTTGGCCACAGCAACCCCATGCAGAGATACAGGCTGGGGTCGGAGTGGCTGGAGAGCAGCCAGACAGAGAGGGATCTGGGGGTGCTGATTGATACCCACCTGAACATGAGCCAGCAGTGTGCCCAGGTGACCAAGAGAGCCAGTGGCATCCTGGCCTGCATCAGGAATGGTGTGGCCAGCAGGAGCAGGGAGGTCATTCTGCCCCTGTACTCTGCACTGCTTAGACCACACCTTGAGTGCTGTGTTCAGTTCTGGGCCCCCCAGTTTAGGAGGGACATTGAGATGCTTGAGCGTGTCCAGAGAAGGGCGACAAGGCTGGGGAGAGGCCTTGAGCACAGCCCTATGAGGAGAGGCTGAGGGAGCTGGGATTGGTTAGCCTGGAGAAGAGGAGGCTCAGGGGTGACCTTATTGCTGTCTACAACTACCTGAGGGGAGGCTGTGGCCAGGAGGAGATTGCTCTCTTCTCTCAGGTGGCCAGCACCAGAACAAGAGGACACAGCCTCAGGCTGTGCCAGGGGAGATTTAGGCTGGAGGTGAGGAGAAAGTTCTTCCCTGAGAGAGTCATTGGACACTGGAATGGGCTGCCCGGGGAGGTGGTGGAGTCGCCGTCCCTGGAGCTGTTCAAGGCAGGACTGGACGTGGCACTTGGTGCCATGGTCTGGCCTTGAGCTCTGTGGTAAAGGGTTGGACTTGATGATCTATGAGGTCTCTTCCAACCTTGGTGATACTGTGATACTGTGAAAAAACAAAGAAATTAATGTCATGGTGATCTAGTGGCTTTTGCTGTGGAACACAAAAGTGCTGCTGAGGAGTGCAAATTCTTAAAAAGGCCACTAAGCAGTTATGACACACTTGTTATTTCTGAAGTGCAAGAATAAACAGCATTAAGAACTGACACAGCTCAGCTATTTCCAATTTGCATTTAATGTTAAATGGCCAAATAATGTCTGGAATTGTTATCTGGTAATATTTCACCCTTATAATTTTGAAGGTGATGCTTTTTCTGATCTAGAAAGCCCACCCTTAACTTGACACAACCAATAAACAAATTCATTACTAGTTTTGAAGGAAAGAAAAAGAAACCCAAACCAAATCCAACCAAAGAAAGAAACAACCCAAACACTAGCAAATTGTCCCCTTCTGTTGAATTTCAGATATGTTATTTGCTGGCTTGAGGAATACAGACATGGATTTCATGTCTGCTGCACAGATATTGTCAGCACTATGTTTTGAACTTATCATAGAATCCTAGAATCAACGAGGTTGGAAGAAACCTCCAAGATCATCCAGCCCAACCTAGCACCCAGTCCTGTCCAATCAACTAGACCATGGCACTAAGTGCCACATACAGGCTTTTCTTGAACACCTCCAGGAACAGCAACTCCGCCACCTCCCTGAGCAGCACATTCCAATAGAAAATCACTCTTTCTGGGAAGAACTTCCTCCTAACAACCAAACTTGTTTCCTTGAGCATCCCATTTTAATTAATGAGGGCATGAGCTGAAACAGATGTTGATAACTGAATAGACAGCAGCTGGCAAACACTTTTTAGAGCTACAATTAATTCATTTTATCCTATTGTTCTAGAACATAGAATTCATATAATTTTACAGAGTAGGTTATTATAGGACTGAGTTGTAGAAGCACAATAATTTTTCTGATTTTCTTTTGTTGGGAATTTTTAAATGATATTTTCTAAGGCTTAATTCTCATGGTAAGGTTGCTTGAAAAGGTTAGGCTATTTTTTCCCCCCCAGTGGTAGAGAATTTATATCATTAAACCAGTCTAATCAAGGACCTAAAGGGGCTTTGAATAGTGAACACTAAATTCACCTCATTATTATCATCTCTGTTTCCAGAGAGAAGGAGGCATAAATGGCTTTGAAATTAGAGCTCAGCAAAATTCTTCTTCAAGTCTGTGTCTATATAAATTACCACAGAATGCAAGTTGTACAAATTCAGTAAAACCTGGTCAAACTTCAAACTTCCTCATTGAGGTATCCCTGGCTCTTTAAAGAGTTTAACTGACTTTATATGCTCTTGCTGTTACTCATTCTGACTTTACAGATATAGGTTGGGGTTTTTTGGTAATAAATGTCTTCTCTAAAAATATGAATATTTGGCATTGCCTAGAGCATTGTCTGCCTGTGTTAGTTTGAATCTAGCTAGAATGTGAGAAGGATTAGATCACAGGCTGTGAAAGAGAAATGATGGTGATGTCTACTTCACTCCTAGGCTTGCTGAGATGTATAAGAACAAGAGCCACTCAGTCCCCAGCCTGTAGCGCCGCTTGGGGTTGTTGTGGCCAAAGTGCAGAACCCTGCACTCACAAAATCATTGCCAGCTGTTGCCAGGTAATTCTGTGGATGCTAAGAAGGGTTCCCCACCCTTATGAGGCCTGGAGAGGAAAACATGCACCGTAGAATCCTTCAAGATGGTCAGCCTGCTTATCCAGAGCAGAACATCTTGACATTGGCATTGATATTTTCCATAAGAAAACTGCAGGGACAAGGAATTTTCAGATCTCTGACACATTGTCCAGGAACTTATTTACCTGACAGGTAGTTTCTTGTCTTGCTCTATTCTCTGTTCTTCACAGAGAGTGATTTCCCATTGGAATGGGCTGCCCAGGGAGGTGGTGGAGGCACTGTCCCTTGAGGCCTTCAAGAAAAGCCTGGATGAGGCACTTGGTGCCATGGTCTGGTTGACTGGCTAGGGCTGGGTGCTAGGTTGGCCTGGATGATCTTGGAGGTCTCTTCCAACCTGCTTGATTCTATGATTCTATGATTCAATATTAGAGCCCAGCAATGTATAAACTGCAGGTAAGATCAGCCAGGGATACAGGCTCAGGTGCTGACCTTCAAATGTTGTCCCTGGCACTGTTGAGAGATCTCATTATTTTACCTGCTAATTTCAATTTAGACATTTTGTTGCACAGTATCACAGTATCACAGTATCATCAGGGTTGGAAGAGACCTCACAGATCATCAAGTCCAACCCTTCACCACAGAGCTCAAGGCTAGACCATGGCACCAAGTGCCACGTCCAAGGGGAAAGAGTTTAAATATATGAGCATCAGTCAAACTGTTTTGTTAGAGAAATGTCCTTAATGTCCTTTTGTTAGAGAAATGTCTTTAATAGTTCTCCTCAGTACTACAGACATAGCTTGGAAGAACAATGGACATCAAAAAGGCTTGCAACAATCACCTGGAATTGAAGGTTATATCTGTGAGTTATTGCAGGAGTAGCACAGCATAAGGCAGCACTTTTTTAAGCATGAAGAATTTATGTGCTGAATGACCCAAAAGGCCAAATGAACACCAGCTGTTGTAGGGGACATTACTCTGTGCACACAATATGGCTGGAATAATTGCAAGAGCAGGAGATTTACATTACTATAATAAATTTACATTTGCCACTATAATGTTAATATATGCACAGATAGGAAATTATGGTAGCAGCTGTAAAACTAAAGCATTTCTGTATTTAATAAAACCTTCCCATTGGAATGGGCTGCCCAGGGAGGTGGTGGAGGCACCATCCCTGGGGGTCTTCAAGAAAAGCCTGGATGAGGCACTTAGTGCCATGGTCTAGTTGACTGGTTAGGGCTGGGTGCTAGGTTGGACTGGATGATCTTGGAGGTCTCTTCCAACCTGGCTGATTCTATGATTCTATGATTCTATGATTCCAAGAAGGGTGAAGGGCCAGACTTGTCAGGCAGTGAGATGTGTAAAGAAATACATTTCTAGTACATGCTTCAGAAGCTCTCCAGGCATCAGGCAGCTGCTTAGGGTTCTAAATAGCATTAAGAAGTTGCCTCCAAATTTATAGCAATATTATTCTTTCAGTCCTTACAAAAGGAAGATTTCAATGCCTGAAAACAGTACGAGAGGAGTCAGTGTTCAGTTAGTTGACCCCAGTCTTCAATCCTATCAACTCTCATCTGGTGCCAGACATATGGCTTAGAAATGGGGGCCTGAGTGCATACACAAGGTCCATGAGTTTGGGCTGAATCTCATCCCTTCATTTTTCTGCAAAGTACTACTAGGTTGGAGTACTTTATAAAACATAAAGGGGAAAACCAAAATAATGCTGATATATTTTATTTTTTCTTACTCTTTTTTTCTGTGGCCATACTATACTCTTTTTCTTTGGCCACAACAACCCCAAGCAGCTCTACAGGCTGGGGACAGAGTGGCTGGAGAGAATCCAGGAAGAAAGGGACCTGGTAGATAGTAGCTGCACATGAGGCAGCAGTGTGCCCAGTTGGCCTGGATCAGGAGCAGTGTGGCCAGCAGGACGAGGGAGGTTATTCTGCCCCTGTACTCAGCACTGGTCAGGCCACACCTTGAGTGCTGTGTCCAGTTCTGGGCCCCTCAATTCAAGAGAGATGTTGAGGTGCTGGAAGGTGTCCAGAGAAGGGCAACAAAGCTGGTGAGGGGCCTGGAACACAAACCCTATGAGGAGAGGCTGAGGGAGCTGGGGGTGTTTAGCCTGGAGAAGAGGAGGCTCAGGGGGGACCTCATTGCTGTCTACAGCTACCTGAAGGGAGGTTGTAGCCGGGTGGGGTTGGTCTCTTCTGCCAGCCAAGCAGCAACAGAACAAGGGGACACAGTCTCAAGTTGTGCTGGGGGAAGTCTAGGCTGGATGTTAGGAGGAAGTTGCTGGCAGAGAGAGTGATTGGCATTGGAATGGGCTGCCCAGGGAGGTGGTGGAGTTGCCGTGCCTGGAGGTGTTCAAGCAAAGCCTGGCTGAGGCACTTAGTGCCATGGTCTGGTTGACTGGCTAGGGCTGGGCGCTAGGTTGGGCTGGATGATCTTGGAGGTCTCTTCCAACCTGGTTGATTCTGTGATTCTATAATTATTTTATCCTAGGAAGACCACAACATAATTTGTTCTCATCAATATTCCTTGTGTATAGTGTTTGCCATCTTTCAGTGTCTTTCAGAGTATATTATCTTCTGACACCAAAATATTTCTCAGTCAGCTAGTCTTTGTCACTTATGGTCACAAATTTAAGTGAGAAAAGATTTTCAGGAACCACTGCAGACATCCTTGAAAACTCTGAAGATTCCAAATACTGAAAGATTCTAAGTATTGTAGAATATTCTCAGTGAATTCTGAGCTGTTACTTTGCCATAATTCCAACCACAAATGATTAATAGTTCATTTAGAATGCTAAAATAGAGTAGAATTTAAGTACATGATTGACATCAGTTAGTATGGTGTCACAGAATATCCTGTACAATACTCCTTTTTTTTGGATAGAATTGTATTTATGATTGATGAGAGGAATTGAATGGAAATAGATTTCAATTAACTCTAAAAGCTCAAGATTTAGGACTGTTTTGATGGGAAAATCTTTAATTGACTACTAATATATTAAATGGATTAAAATTTGGCTCAGGGACAGAACTCAAGCAGTTGTTATTTATTGGCTATTACCTGTATGACTTCTTGTTTAACTCTTAGTGTTCTTAGATAATCATGGAATCCTAGAATGTTAGAGGCTGGAAGGGACCTCAAAAGATCATCTGGAATGGCAAGGCTTACTGATAATGGGTAATTCATTATTTATGCTTTGGATGGCTTAGTTTCAAGCCTGGAGAATCCAGCTTTTCCCACAGTAAATCTAAATTTGATCAACTGCTAACTTCCTAGACCAGACTGACTATATTAACTAGCTCTTCACTGCCTGCAGTAGAAACGTACACATTTAACACTTCAGCTTAAATAAGCAAAAATAGCACAATAGGGAAGGGAGAGACAGTCTTTGTCATGGCACATGGACACTTGCTGAGGACACAAAGGAAACGTTATGGCCTATTGAGCTCATCCTGCAGTAAGTTAGACATCAGGCATAATCATAGAATCATAGAATCAACCAGGTTGGAAGAGACCTCCAAGATCAGCCAGTCCAGCCTAGCACCCAGCCCTATCCAATCAACTAGACCATGGCACTAAGTGCCTCATGCAGTCTTTTCTTGAATACCTTCAGGGACAGAGACTCCACCACCTCCCTGGGCAGCCCATTCCAATGGCAAATCACTCTCTCTGTAATCTTTCACACAGGCTTTGATATGGATGAGGCACTTAGTGCCATGGTCTAGTTGATTGGATAGGGCAGGGTGCTAGGTTGGACTGGATGATCTTGGAGGTCTCTTCCAACCTGGTTGATTCTATGATTCTATGATTCTATAATCCATTTGTAGATGTGGACACCTATATTGAGATATGGAAAACAACCACTAGAGAGAATCCAAGTATTGGAAAGCAGTATAAGCTCTACAGAGTTTGTCTAATTCACTTCATTGGAAAAGAAAGGCAAGAGATGTGCAGCTATTTATATGTAGAGATGAATGGCAGCTATAAGCTTTCCAAATTTATGGACAATAGCTTAATAGGAATCATGGGCTGCAAACTGAAGGCAAAGAATTTTCACCTTCATGTAATCCGCCCTTGTACCTTGTGTAATAAAGATGAGTAAATGCAGGGATGGTTACTGGGGCATGAAATTGTAGGTACCACCACTGGAATATGTTTAAATAAGACTGGGATCTTTTGAGAGGAATTATTTGCTCCCTGAATGTGGTAATTGTGCAAAGGTTTGTGCTGCTTCACTCTCCCACTCAATTTTATACCCGTCTCTCTTGGATGCAAATACTTCTGAATGCCTGAACTAGTTCAGCTATGCAATTAATTAGCACACATCAGTCTTTCACCAGTCACCATAAGCAAATCTGTATAATGCTTGAAAGCATAAGTGTGCTAGCTTGAAGCTAGCTAGAATGTGTTGGTGAAAAGAACTAGACTACAGGCTGTGAAAAGGAAAACAGAATGATGTCTACCTCACTCATAGGCTTGCTGAGAGATACAAGAACAAGAATCCAAACATATATAAGTCATTTCTGCTGGGGAACTTGGAGCTGCATTTCTTTCTCTAGCCTCTCTGCTGTCTCTCTGATTAATCCACTTTGCTTCCTAACCCCCTGGCTGAACCTCCATTCTTCCTTGGGACTGGAGTAAGGTTGAGAGGGGAGTGGGAGAAGGTGGAAGGGTGGTTGGGAGCCCCTCCTGGGGACTCAGGTTTCTGGGAGGGCTGTTGTGTTTCTGTATTCCCTTTTCCCTTGTCTATTTCTGTCTATAACTGTATAGACTGTAAATATCTGCCTGTATATTGAGCTAAGCTGTAAATATAAGCTTCATTCGAATTTCCAGAGCTGGCTGAGTCTAGTCTGGGTGATTTCCAAAGTGTGGGAGGTAGGGAACACCCAAACCATGACAATAAGCAATTACAAGACATGGTACAATGGAAACTCCTTTACTTATTTCTGTGAAATAATGAATTTGTGACACAAAAGAGAGGCATAAAGGAAATAGTCTGGAAAGTCACATTTCTGAAAGTCAAATTTAAACCAGATATCTCAGACCCCAGAAACAGGTTTTTGTTTTGAATTGATATCTTGATACATAGGTTTTTAGTCCTTCTAAAGCTGAAATGATGAGACTTATGCTGACAAAGAAGACTGTCACTTGCTGTTGCTACGTGACTTTTAAGAACAGAGGACATAATTTGGCATACTCATGGGTGTGCTAGTTTGAAGCTAGCTAGAATGTTTTGGTGAGAAGAACTAGATTACAGGCTGTGAAAGGGAAACAATGGTGATGTCTACTTCACTCATAGGTTTGCTGAGAGATACAAGAAGAATCAAAACATAGATAAGGCACCTGGTTCTACTTCTGTTGGGGAACTGGCTGAGCTGCATCTCACCCTCCGTTTCTTTGATTAATCCACTTTGTTTCCTAACCCCCTGGCTGAACATCCATTCTTCATTTGGACTGGGGTAAAGAGGGGTAGGGGGAAGGTGGAAGGGCAGTTGGGAGCCCCTACTGGGGACTCAGGTTTCTGGGAGGGCTGTTGTGTTTCTGTATTATCTTTTACCTTGTACATTTCTGTCTATAACTGTATAGACTGTAAATATCTGCTTGTATATTGAGCTAAGCTGTAAATATAAGCTTCATTCAAATTTCCAGAGCTGAGTCTAGTTTGGGTGATTTCCAAAGTGGGTGGGCAGGGAACACCCAAACCATTGCAATGGGAAACAAATGCTGTGATAATGAAAAGAGAAAAAAAAGTTTTTTCTGTGCTACCTTATTTCTAAATGGTGTAAACCTGTAAAACCTCTTGTGAAATGAATACCTGGGAACATTCATGTACCTCTGGCATAAGTGCCATATTGCATAGCACAACAAAACTGATTATTTATCCTATGTTTATTGCAACACCAACGATGATGCAAATTTACACATATGATGTGTGAGCTGTAGCAGAATATTGCTCTAGAGTGAGTTTTGCTTGCTTGTTACATGCTTTGATGGGAGGTAGGGTTGATTTTTAATTATATCAAAGCCCTATTCAATTGCATTTGCTCTAATTCTTCCAGCACACCTTTATTTTCACTTTATACAGGCTTTTGTTCCAACACACTCACTTTCCAAGTAGTTTTTCTAGCTTTCCTAAGGATGTAAAGTAATGCCTGCTTATACTGGTGAAAGCAGGACTGCCTTGCTTTGGGCAATGTGGCAGCACAACAGAAAAGGCAATCTTCTTTCCTTTTGTCAGCTGCTGAGTTCCTACATCACTGTAGGTAGTTATAGCCCTATTTCAGAAATATCTCCCTCTGGATTCCACACATCCCCTTGGCAAAATGAGAAATAAACTGGACAAAAACACTATAAAATAGACCCTGGAGAGCAATGTGCGGTGCCTTTGAGCTCTAGTAGGTCTTTTGAATTTCCATTTTCAGTAATTCACTACTTTTAGTCTAACAACATGAAAAATTTTCAACCAAATATCTGGGAGTACTGCAGGACAGCAGCATGAGATGAGAGAGCTTCCAACTGGCTGTACTCTGCTTATCAATATTTATGTCCTCTCCAGCTTGGGCTGCTAACAAACTGGTTTCTCGTGCAAGAAAATAGCGTACGGAGGTGAATGGAGGCTTGAGATTGGCTAGCAGGGGTTAGATCTTTATCAGTAACCAGAGGATAAAAGCATTTGCTAGATTGTGTTTTCTACAACAGTTGTGAAAGGTAATCCCCTTGTTAAGATTCTTTGGCAGCTGAAAACGTTGGAGAGCTTGCCTGCTGCTCTGGAAATCATAGTCAATGATTTAACAGTAAGAGTACTAATTGAGTAGTGAGTAAGAAGGAAATAGAATTGAAAAGAAATTCCATTTATTTCCTTTCCTCTTGCCTATCTCTCCCACCTTTCATTTCCATCATCTGGGATAAAAAAGAAGATGCAGCAGAAATGTGTTTTTCTGTTGAGACCAAAATATAAGTACCAAGATATGGCTCTCTATTTGATCTGCTGTGTTAGATCTGCAACCTAACAGTAATGGTGGCCTTCCCAAAAAGATTTTCTACTGCTGACACCATGTGCTAGTTTGAAGCAGGCTACAATGTTTTGGTGAGAAGAACCAGATTACAGGCTGTGGAAGGAAAACAATGGTGATGTCTGCTTCCCTCATAGGCCTGCTGAGAAGTATAGGAATAAGAAATAAAAACATAGATAACCACTCTCTCTTGGGCTGCTGGCTGAGCTGCATCTTACTCTCTAACCTCACCCTCCATCTTTGGACTAATCCACTTTGCTTCCTAACCCCCTGGCCAAACCTCCATTCTTCCTTGGGACTGGGGTAAGGTAGAGGGATGGGAGAAGGTGAAAGGGCAGTTGGGAGCCCCTCCTGGGGACTCAGGTTTCTGGGAGGGCTGTTGTGTTTCTGTATTCCCTTTTCCCTTGTCTATTTCTGTCTATAACTGTAATTACTGTAACTATCTGCTTGTATATTGAGCTAAGCTGTAAATATAAGCTTCATTCATATTTCCAGAGCTGTCTGGGTGACTTCTAACAGTGGGGGGAGGAGGGGAACACCCAAACTATCACATCTTTATTTTGGTGCCCAATGTGGGGAAAATTGATTTTGAGTGATTGTTAATCAGAATGAAGCTAATGAAGTTATTTTTACTTAGTGGGGTCTATTGTGTGGCCTTTTGTCTGTTTTCCTGTTTATAATTGGATTTAAGCCCAGATTGGTTATTTTTTGTTTAATATAATTCTGACAAAGATCAAAGCTAAACTTACATCCATTTTTTTGAGTTGAGAGGACTTTAATCCTTGGCTATATTGGTTTTCATGTCACTGAGTTTTTTACCAGTGACATTACAGGGGCATTCATCAGTAACATTACAGGAAATGGAAGTATTACTTCTTCTGCTTTATCTACAGCCTTAATAAGGGTAATGTTTCCTGAAACTGAGATGGCAGACTATCACACACTAAAACAAAGGAGTACAGGGCTGGGCAGTGTACAGACAGATTGGAGCAGGTTTTTTCCTTTATTTCTTTTATTATAGAATCATAGAATCATAGAATCATAGAATCAACCAGGTTGGAAGAGACCTCCAAGATCATCCAGTCCAACCTAGCACCCAGCCCTAGCCAATCAACTAGACCATGGCACTATTTTTTATCTTGTCTGTTCTGTTTAGGTAGACTAAACAAACAAGCAGCAACAACAACAAAACCACAACAAAATATTAACGATGAAAAACCCCACAAACCAATCATCAAAAGCCCCAAACAAATAAAAACAAATAAATTAAGGGTCATTTCAGTGTAAGAAATTTCATGTTACAATTTTTTTTACCTGCTTTTAAGTGGGCTGCTTCTTTCTTCCCTGAACTAATATCTACAAGCCAACTCTCTCTGATTCATTAGCCTTTTTGCTTAGCATAGGTTGTCTGTCAGATAAGTCTGACTGCTTCTTATTTACTACTGTTTTCTCTGCTTCTGGACTGTGTTGTTTCAGCTTCCAAGAGCTCACATGTCCTTCATAACTTTCTCAGCACAATAAAACTTGCCAAGGAAGGCTTCTAGCCCTGGGTGATGCTATACCTTTCAACATCTAAAGCAAACTAGCTCACTGTCTGTAGGTCTCTGGCATGTGGAGATGGTTGCTTCCATGGGAGATACTTCTATCCTAGGTGTCATATAGATCATAGAATCATAGAATCAACCAGGTTGGAAGAGACCTGCAAGATCATCCAGGCCAACCTAGCACCCAGCCCTAGCCAATCAACTAGACCATGGCACTAAGTGCCTCATCCAGTCTTTTCTTGAAGACCCCCAGGGACAGTGCCTCCACCACCTCCCTGGGCAGCCCATTCCAGTGCCAATCACTCTCTCTGTGAAGAACTTCTTCCTAATATCCAGCCTAGACCTACCCTGGCACAACTGGAGACTGTGTCCCCTTGTTCTATTGCTGATTACCTGGGAGAAGAGGCCACCCCCCACCTGGCTACAATGCCCCTTCAGGTAGTTGTAGACAGTAATAAGATCACCCCTGAGCCTCCTCTTCTCCAGGCTAAACACCCCCAGCTCCCTCAACCTCTCCTCATAGGATTTGTGCTCCAGGCCCCTCACCAGCTTTGTTGTCCTTCTCTGGACATGTTCCAGCACCTCAACACCTTTCCTGAATTGAGGTGCCCAGAACTGGACACAGTACTCAAGGTGTTTGCTCTTACTTAAAGCATGTGGTTAGCCTAAGTCAAAGCAATTGCAAGCTTTGAAGTGGCTACTTGACTAAGGGAGGCAGTTAGAGATTAAAGATTTGGTTTAAGAACCTTTAAGTGTAGCAGTCAAGAATCTTTTAATGAAAACTGGGGTATACTTAAACCATAATCTGTTCCTGAACCCAAAGGTGTGGTCTGCCATGTCTATGTTAATAAGCAAAGCTCTCAAGATGTGCCATAGTCACAGTTTTGGCAGAGAAGCGAAGTTAATTACCATGTCTTGACTTCCATTTGGTGCTGTGGAAGGGTATTCTGCCACCTACACCAATTGTGGAGGAGGGGAGAAATTAATTAATGCAAGAGGATATTTATAAATATATATATATTTATTGACTTCAGTATTTTCAACTCTTGCCACCCCCAACCACTGAACTTTAATATTAATATTTGTTCTACACGGTTATGAAGACATTATGGGAATATATATCAAATGTTAACTGTTATAACAACTAGCAAACATTCAAACTATTAACAGAGAGTGTTTTCCCCGCAGCTTAATGCTGCTTGCCCAGCAAGGGTGGGCTGAAAGCTGTTTTCTGCTCTATGGCAGAAAATAGAAATTGCAGAGGCATTGAAGTGTTTACTCCCAATTCTGATTAATCAATAATCTCCCTCTGGGGCTACGTCACAGTCTATGCCTAGTGTCCATTTCTTCAGGGTCTCTGCCTGTGGACTTTGAGGCTGGAATCCTCCGGTTTCAGGCGAAATGGCAGTCTCTGACCTTATGCTGCTGGATTCTTCTGGATGCTCTCTCCAGGGATACATAAGCAGGATCTCAGGTGCAGAGGCAGGATGCTGTGCAGTCTGAGCACAGGTCTAACGCTGGCTACTCAGGGCGATCGAATGCAGACAACTGGGTCTGCTCCTGGTAACTTGTGGCAATGGCACACACCAGGTATTCATATAAAGGCAGGCATAGGCGAGCTCTGCAAGTATGTACGCAGTCAGGCAAGCAAGCAATGTGGGGGAGCAAGCACGTGAACCTGTGTACCCCTATTTATTAAATGTGGGCTGAGAATTAATTGCCCTTTGGCCACCAAAATGACCAATCAGGTTGGCAGTCAGCCAAACCTTACCATAGTAGGCAAAAGCCACAGGCCTGGACTCCAAATATGGGAATCACATGGGCCTAGCACTAGGCAGACATGAGCTGGGCATGTGGGGGCTTACACAATAAGGTGTCCTGGGCAGCTGACTATGGCACTAGGTCTGTTGTGCCACTCTGTGCTTGTTTAATATGTTTACCCCTGGTGCAGGCAGAGAGACATGTCCAGGCAGGGCAAGGCATAAATAAGCCTATTTTCAGACCTACAGGCCCTCCACAACATTTGGTCACTCCTTTCTTTTCTCTCATTCTTTCCTCCACATCATTCTTAAACCTGACACTGACTAGTTTTGATTCTGTGCCTCAGTGAGCCACTAAAATGAATACTTGAAATGAAAAATTATAAATGGCTTTGTAATTTATTTTCTAACACATTATCACCACAGACAAAGCACTTTCCACAAAAATAAGAATAAAGCTGAACCCAAGTTCTGTATGGATCTAATCCATGTGCTCTCTGACTTCCCTTGATCTCTGTGTTCTGGTTCAGGGCTCAGGATACTATGGTTCCATTCAGGAAAAAAAGAAAAACCAACCCACAAACACTCATTTGGGAGGTTCTGAAGAGATCTGAAAGCCATGTGGAATATATGTGCTGCAATGTGTTTTAATTGCAGACACCTGGCATCAAACTAATGCAGATATTAGTTGAAATGTTTATTTCATTACCCCCTCACAAGATCTTAATTAAGCCAACTGGAGATTTGAACAAAGGAGGATAAAAGGTATCAATTATGTATATTACCACACTGAATGGTGCTCTAAAACTCAGACTTGAACTTCCATCAAAGGGGCTGTTCAGAAACGCTTCTCCGAGGCTGCTGATTGTAACCCATCATTTTGCACACCCTGGGGTAGGGCTTCATCCCCCTTGCAGCAGTAACAGCCTTTCATTTTGATAATTGTGTGTTGTTTATGCAGTGTGAACGTCAACAGGGACATGTCCTGGGATCTGACAACATTAAACCACGGTGACTGACAGCCGAAATGTCATTCAGATCCAGCAATCAAGCTTGTGGAGTGCAAATCCAAAGTGAGGTGTGGTGAATAGCTGTTAGCTTTCCTTCAAAAAGCCTGTTTGAATTTACAATTATGATGCCATGGAGCTTTCTTAATGGAAGCAAACTGTGGCATCATGAAGCTAATTGAAATATATCTGAAAGAAATTTGGATAGGTATGAGTTTCAACACTTCTGTGCAGCCTTAGCCTTCCCAAGCACAGGTGACAATTACAGTCAAGTAAATATATCAGGAGCAGGAAGTTCTTTGAACTATAGCCCAGACAGTCTACTATTAAAGATCTGGTCTTGGCAAATGAATTATTTCTTATTAAAGAAAAAAGGCTTAACAATATTGTGTGATTTTTAAACATTCAGTCTGCAAAAAGCTTCAGAATATTTTCTTTTAAAACCAAATTTACGTTCACAATAATTTGGAAAACAAGAAGTCTTCTGCATCTCTTGTGGCAGCAAGTGCAAGATTTAAAGGTACTTTTAAAGAACAGGATGCTGTGTCTTAGTTTGTTGGATCACAGTAAAATGATATTCTGCTCAATTCTGTTAAATAACGATCTGAAAGTGGAATAAAGTAAAGGTAAACAAAGTGTTTTAAGCCTTGTTTATTTCCAGTAAAAACAAAAAAAGGACAGGACAACTGAAAGCTTTCAGCAATACATTGGAAAATATTTTTGGGAAAATGAGTTTTCATCTGAGTCAGACAATGCTGCAAAAGTATATTCCTGATGGATACTCCTGAATGTGTTACTGTGTATTTTTGGATCACAATATACAATTAAAAACTGCTAAAAAAATGACACAGATGTCAGCACATAACCCCCTTTGGACCTCTTGGTTAAAACATCACAGTATCACAGTATCAGCAAGGTTGGAAGAGACCTCACAGATCATCAAGTCCAACCCTTTACCACAGAGCTCAAGGCCAGACCATGGCACCAAGTGCCATGTCCAATCCTGCCTTGAACAGCTCCAGGGACAGCGACTCCACCACCTCCCCGGGCAGCCCATTCCAGTGTCCAATGACTCTCTCAGTGAAGAACTTTCTCCTCACCTCCAGCCTAAATCTCCCCTGGCGTAGCTTGAACATGTTGGGTTCAAGGCTTTATAAAAAGTTATGAGATGATATTCAACAAACATAAACCATCTGAGTACATAACAGAAGAATAGAATTGGTTTTGTTGGTAAGGGCATTTGCCATCATTGAGTCCAACCATTATCTGCCAAGTCTGGTGCTAAACCACATCTATGTGTCTACTAAGCACCTCGAGGCATGGTGATTCAACCACCTCCCTAAAGAGACTATATCAGTGTTTGAGAACTCTTTCCTTCAAGAAGTTTCTTCCAACATCCAATCTAAACCTCTCCCAGTGCAACTTGAAGCCATTCAAGGGGAGATGATTCTCCCCTTTTGCTCTGCTCTTGTTGCAGCCCATCCGGAATACTGTGTGCAGTTCTGGAGCCCCCAACACAATTAAGGACATGGAACTATTAGAGTGAGTTCAGAGTGGGGCCACGAAGATGATCTCTGTTATGAGGACAGGCTACAAGTGTTGGGGCTCTTCAGCCCGAGGAAGAGAAGGCTTTGAGCAGACCTTATAAAGAGAAGGCTTTGAGGAGACTTTATAGTGGCCTTCCAACCTAAACCATTCTATGATTTCCTCTCTCATGCAATTGCTTATTACCCATGGGGAAGAGACCAACAACCACCTCACTCTAAACTCCTTACAGAGAGTTGCAAAAAGTAATAAGGTCTCTCAGCCTCTTTTTCTCCAGACTAAACAACCACAGTTGCCTCTGCTGCTCCTCACAAGACGTGTTCTCCAAACCCTTCATTAGCTTTGCTGCCCTTGTCTGGAGCCGTTCTTTTCTTGTAGTGAGCATCCCACAACTGAACACAGTAGTCCAGATGTGGCCTCACCGGTGCTGAGTACAGAGAAAGCCACTTCCCTGGTCCTACTCATGACACTATTGCTGATACAGTCCAGAATGCTATTGGCCTTCTTGGCCACCTGAGCTCATCGAGCCAGCTCTTGACCAACACTTCCAGGTCTTTATCTACCGGGCACCTTTTCATCTGAGCCTGGACCTTTGCATGGGATTGTTCTGACCCAAGTGCAGGACCTGGCACTTGACATTCTTTAAATGTCACACAATTGGCATTGGCCAATTGATGCAGCCTGTCCAGGTTCTTCTCTAGAGCCTTCCTATCATTAAGTGTACCAACATGTGCTCCCAGCTTAGTGTCATCTGCAAACTTACTGAGGATACTCAGTCATTGCATCCAGACCATTGGATAAAGTTCAGTTCATTGATAAAGTTGGTCCTCACTGTAAAGAAGTGCCCACAGGCTTAGAAAGTGTCCAGAGAAAGACCACAAGAATGATCAGAGGACTGGCAGACCTGCCATATAAGGAAAGGCTGAGGGAACTGGAGTTGTTCAGCCTTGAGAAGGCTTAGGAGAGACCTTACCACATACCAGTACAAAGAATCACATGGGAAAGACAAAGGGTAATGGGTACAAGTTACTCTTGAGGAGATTTCAATTGGAATCCATAAGAAAGTTTTTCAGCGTGAGAACAGTTAGACATTGGAATCAGCTCCCAAGAAAAGTAGTGGATTCATCTACAGTGGCCAGTTTTAATACTCAGCTTGACAAGGTGCTGGGACCTCTCATTTAAGCTACACTGTCACCTAGAAAGGTTGGACCAGATGATCCTTGGGGTCCCTTCCAACCTGCATTCTGTAGTTCCGCATCCTAAATACTGAGGCTTGGGGAGCACCACTTGCAACCAGCCACCAACTATATTTCACTCTGTTCACTACCTTATTACTTATGCTGTGGCTTATATGAATTGTGATCCTATTTCCATTCCTTAAATGAAATATTTTCGAGCTTGGTGGTTGAACTGAAACCCACTTTAACTGATTGCAGTGTTGTTATTTAACGTGTGTCTGATTCTTTTCTGTGTAAACACAGCATTAATTCTAGTTGTTGTCAGGAATGCCAGCCAGCATGAGGCTTACAGTGTGTTGTGTGCTGTAGAGTAATATTTTCTCTTTCTGTTGTACTTTTCAGAGATCTATACCCTTGACACTGACAAGGACAAAAAAACCCAGCAGCAGCAGCAGCAGCAGTAGCAACAAACACCAGTAAAGATAAAGCTGTTCTGAGTCTTGGGATTGTTACTAGGTTAAGCAACATTCCTCTTCCATAAAGAGGAAGGTGAACAAGCTAGCACTGATGTGAGGATTGTAGTCCCCATTGTTAGCTGGGTTTATTTAATAATGTTGATTTTTACTCTTTTCTATAGCAGATGTATAATGTGGACACTTTAGATGAGTCATATGCAAATGGTACTGTACAAAGTTTAGATTTAGCCCATTGCTGTCTTGGCTATCATTGTGTGTATACATCGACAATGCTGAACACCAGTTGATAAAGTCTCTTTCCAGAAGCAGTCCAATCCCAGTTTTCTCCTTTGAAGAGAGTATGGAGTACAGATGGGCTTGAAGGAACCTGAAGCAAACTGAATGAGGTTAAAGAAAACAGAGAAGTTTTAAAATCCTGAGCTAAGTCTGATTTCTTTCAGATTTCACTTGGTAAAAAAAGACATGGCAACATCAAATCATTCTACCCTAGGCTGATGGCAGAACAACAAAATGCCTATTACTTCATTTCAAAATGACTAATTCAGATTTTTCCCTTGTATTGCATGAAAGTCAAACTTGAACACAGTATTTTTATCACTTTCTAAGGCTCTTTTTGTTTCCCTTCACTGAATGCTTCAATATTTAACCATCTTTTGCAGTGGTTTGAAATAAAGATATTCTGCAGTGTTGAAATCTGAAATTAACCTGTTTTCTGTGGATGGGTTGAACAGCTTAATAGCATGGAATTCACAAATTTTTGGGGGTCTGTAGTGATTTGGTTGTTCCCTGCCCTCCTCACACACTTTGGAAATCACCCAGACTAGACTCAGCCAGCTCTGGAAATTTGAATGAAGCTTATATTTACAGCTAGCACAATATACAAGCAGATAGTTACAGTCTATACAGTTATAGACAGAAATAGACAAGGGAAAAGGGAATACAGAAACACAACAGCCCTCCCAGAAACCTGAGTCCCCAGGAGGGGCTCTCAACTGCCCTTCCACCTTCTCCCACCCTTCTACCTTACCACAGATGTTGCCTTGTGCCCCAAGGAAGAATGGAAGGTCGGACAGGGAGGTTAGGAAGCAGCTGGATTAATCAGAGAGGTGGAGGATGAGGTTAGTGAGAAATGCAACCCAGAGCCCACGCAGTGCCAAATGTCTCATCTATGTTTTTACCCTTCCACCTTCTCCCACCCCTCTACCTTACCCCAGTCCCAAGGAAGAATGGAGGTTTGGCCAGGGGGTTAGGAAGCAAAGTGGATTAATCAGAGAGACAGCAGAGAGGCTAGAGAGAAATGCAGCTCAGAGCTCCCAAGCAGTAGAAGAAGTGCCTTACCTATGTTTGGATTCTTGTTCTTATACCTCTCAGCAAGCCTATGAGTGTAGACATCATTCTGTTTCCCTTTCACAGCCTGTAATCTAGTTCTTCTCACCAAAACATTCTAGCTAGCTTCAAACTAGCACAGGGTCTGTTTTCAATCTTTCAAGGCCTGGGGCTTTTAAGCCCTAGCCAGTCAACTAGACCATGGCACTAAGTGCCTCATCCAGGATTTTCTTGAACACCTCCAGGGACCACCTCCCTGGGCAGCCCATTCCAATGCCAATCACTCTCTCTGACAACAACTTCCTCCTAACATCCAGCCTAGACTTCCCCCTGCACAACTTGAGACTGTGTCCCCTTGTTCTGTTGCTGGTTGCCTGGCAGAAGAGACCAATCCCCACCTGGCTACAATGTCCCTTCAGACAGTTGTAGAGAGCAATGAGGTCCCCCCCTGAGCCTCCTCTTCTCCAGACTAAACACCCCCAGCTCCCTCAGCCTCTCCTCATAGGGTTTGTGTTCCAGGCCCCTCACCAGCCTTGTTGCCCTTCTCTGGACACTTTCCAGCACCTCAACATCTCTCTTGAATTGAGGAGCCCAGAACTTTTCATACTTATGTCTTTTTTTCACAAATGTGTATTGTTTTCAAAGCAGGGCAATGGTTAACATCATATATGGTTTTAACTGGAATTGCAGCACAGAAACAGGTCTTTTACCTTCAGTAGGTGTAGGTAGTGGTACCAGGTGCCCTTTTATATGGAAATAGGAGATTTCAGCTAGCTGATCTGAGTTTATTTTAACCTGACACATAGGTTAAACACAGCAGCTTTCACAGCCCCTAACAATCTTTCAGACTAAGCCCTTGAAGTTTTATTGACCCTATCCTGGAAGCAGTGCCAAAATCATTCTAATGATTTTGAAAACTCGGGCTGAAAAACTTGAGTGCACGACTTGCGAACGATCAATTCAGTGTAAAGAGAGGGAGTGGGAATAAGATTTGACTTCCAGATTTTCCCACAGCACTTGTGATGATTTGGGTGTTACCTGCCCCCACACTTTGGAAGTCACCCAGACTAGATTCAGCCAGCTCTGGAAATTTGAATGAAACTTGTGTTTACAGCTTAGCTCAATATACAAGCAGGTATTTACAGCATATACAGAAATAGACAAAGTAAAAGGCAATACAGAAGCACAACAGCCCTCCCAGAAACCTGAGTCCCCAGGAGGGGCTCTCAACTGCCCTTACACCTTCCCCTACCCCTCTCATCCTTACCCTAATCCCAAGGAAGAATGGAGGTTCAGTCACGTGGTTAGGAAGCAAAGTGGATTAATCAGAGTGACAGCAGAGAGGCTAGAAAAGTGCAGCTCAGGCAATGCCCCAAAAAGAAGTGCCTTATCTATGTTTGGATTCTTGTTCTTATACATCTCAGCAAGCCTATGAGTGAGGTAGACATCCCCCTTGTTTGTCTTTCACAGCCTGTAATCTAGTTCTTCTCACCAAAACATTCTTGCTAGCTTCAAACTTGCACAGCACTCATGTGTACCATGGCATATCTCCAAATGACAGCAGTTTTATTCCTTCTACTTTATTCCTTAGCTAAAGAGATTCTATTCAATACTAAGGAGTGATGACAAAGCATAGAGAGTGCACATGAATAGTAATTACATACTAGCATAATAGTTGTAGGCAAATTCAGCACCAAGTGAAGAGCTGTGCAATGTGGTAGAGAGGAAAGATAACTGCAGGAACTATTTCTATCTGCAAAGTTACCCACCAGATATTATCAGCAGACAGCAATAGATTTCTCTTTTATGGGAATGCTGCATGCACATTTTTGTAGTCAGTTACATCTTTCAAAACACTTAAGTAATTGCATTTACTCAATGAACCTCCAGTCAATGCTTCCAATATTTTCCACACAGCACCACGACAAAAGTTCCTTTCAAAAATTAAATGGGAGCAAAAGCTTCAAAACACCAAGTGGTAATATTTTACAGGCTTTGGAAATCAAATAAGGATTAATTCATATTAAAATTAATACAGTATCACAGTATCAGAGTTTCACCAAGGTTGGAAGAGACCTCATAGATCATCAAGTCCAACCCTTTACCACAGAGCTCAAGGCCAGACCATGGCACCAAGTGCCACGTCCAATCCTGCCTTGAACAGCTCCAGGGACGGCGACTCCACCACCTCCCCGGGCAGCCCATTCCAGTGTCCAATGACTCTCTCAGGGAAGAACTTTCTCCTCACCTCCAGCCTAAATTTCCCCTGGCGTAGCCTGAGGCTGTGTCCTCTTGTTCTGGTGCTGGCCACCTGAGAGAAGAGAGCAACCTCCTCCTGGCTACAACCTCCCCTCAGGTAGTTGTAGACAGCAATAAGATCACCCCTGAGCCTCCTCTTCTCCAGGCTAACCAATCCCAGCTCCCTCAGCCTCTCCTCGTAGGGCTGTGCTCAAGCACATTTTAATATATTTTAATATATTTTTTTACATTTTAATATATTTTTTCCCTATTCTTAGAGGTGAAGAGATTCAAACAAGATGTTCAGGAGTATTTCTGTAAATGTGAAAGCCTGGGATTGTTGCAAAGTACAGCTTGTTGACTTGGTCAGCTCTCAGCAGTGCATACCCCTGCTCCACTGACATTGCATTTCTCAATAAGCAAACGCAGAAACACACTCACATACATTGTCACCTACACACACATACATTGTCACCTCTACAAAGAAACCCATTCCAAGTGAAATATTAATTAAAAGAGTACATGTTTTAGAGAGGGGAGGAGATGCAGTTGAGAAAGCTGCAATTAAAAGCTAGGGTAGGAAGGAGTCAGATTTCCAGGTGCTGTCGACTTACACAGCTTTCAGAGACGTGTCTGCTCTCTGCAGAATTACACAGCTGAGATGTGAGTAATTAACTTACATACTGCACACTGCTTTCCCAGCTGAAAGGTCATTTAAAGATATAATTACCCTCTGGATGTCCTGAAAATTAGTTGAGTGAATGGGCTAAGGGTATAAGAGAAGGATTGTGGGGATCCCACTACCAGAAAGAAGATTCATCGGCTTGATATTTGGCTTTCTTCCCTTTTCCTTATTAGAGACCTGTGCTAGTTTGAAGCTATCTAGAATGTTTTGGTGAGTTGGATTAGATCACAGGCTGTGAAAGAGAAACAGGATGATGTCTACTTCACTCATAGGCCTGCTGAGAGGTATAAGAATAAGAATCCAAATATAGATAAGGCTCTTCTCCTTCTCCTTCTTCTTCTCCTTCTCCTTCTTCTTCTTCTTCGGGCATTGCCTGAGCTGCATTTTTTTTTCTCTCTAACCTCTCTGCCATTTCTCTGACTAATCCACTTTGCTTCCTAACCCCCTGGCCAAACCTCCATTCTTCCTTGGGACTGGGGTAAGGTTGAGAGGGGTGGGAGAAGGTGGAAGGTTGGTTGGGAGACCCTCCTGGGGACTCAGGTTTCTGGGAGGGCTGTTGTGTTTCTGTATTCCCTTTTACCTTGTCTTTTTCTGTCTATAACTGTAGATA
The DNA here is from genome assembly GCF_015220805.1 of Pogoniulus pusillus. NCBI lineage: Eukaryota > Metazoa > Chordata > Aves > Piciformes > Lybiidae > Pogoniulus > Pogoniulus pusillus. The sequence goes on from NC_087270.1 coordinate 4,889,476, forward strand.
CTGTAAATATCTGCTTGTATATTGTGCTAGCTGTAAATACAAGCTTCATTCAAATTTCCAGAGCTGGCTGAGTCTAGTCTGGGTGATTTCCAAAGTGTGTGGGGGTAGGTAATGTTTAAACAATCGCAAGACCTGATAAGCTTGTGCTGAGCATGAGATTCAGGATTTAGCCTTCAGTTAAACCTCTTTTCCCTGTTACTTTGCACTCATCCCTTACTGTAGTTGTCCCTCTCAGACCTGTAGAACAGAATGGTTATTTCCCTGTGGCTTTTGACTCCCTGTTGCAGCTGCCTGTGGATGTTGCATGTAAAGAAGAGCAGCAAAGCTGGTGAAGGGTCTAGAGTGGAAGTCTCATGAGGAGTGGCTAAGCGAACCAGGCTTCTTAAGCATGGAGAAAATAAAGCTGATCTATGAGTTTCTGAAAACTTACTGGAGCCTTCCTCATCCTCAGAGTTTCAAATTAATCTCTGAGATGGTTGCTTCACAATATGAAGTGGTGCAATTGCAAATCCTTTCAAGGAAAACGCTACTAAGGAAAACTGTCTGCTGAAAAAGCTGTTTGATAATAAATTTTGACTGCTTTTCAACTGGTCTCAGCCTTTAAAGCCCAAAGTGCTTTGGAAACAACAGAACTATGTTTACCATCACAAATTATGCAATTAATGGCTGATGACATTCAGGGAATAGCAGTGTGTCTAGTTTCCAAAGATAAATATTTGGAATGTAAACATTTAATGGCTTAAGCATCTTATTTAACTGCCCTTCTCATTCTTTGCTTTGTCTAAACACTGTACAGAATCCTACTGGCACCAGTTTCTGAAGTAATACATTTTTATCAGCATTGTGTAGCGTGCTAGCTAGATGCTTCCAGCAGAGGTAAAACCCTTTCACTAATAGGGAAGGTTAGTAAGGGATCTTGCTGTAAAGACTGGCAAAGTACCCACATGTTGAGCATAAGCATGCCCATTCCAATCAAGAGTAAATATCCACTTATAGCAGTATTCTGCCACCAGCAGCAACTGCAAGCAAATGCATATTGTTAGTGGGCTAATATTCACCAGTGTGGTGGTAAGGCAAGAAGAGAATGAACTCACTGAGTGGTCCAACACAGGCTGTGGAAAGTGGGCACAATGTTTACTTTTCTTCTAGAGGTGAGTCAACTTGGTACCTAGCAACTGTAAACAAATGGATCCTTCATAGAGATGGACATGAAATTTGCATCAAGTGGTGGCAGACTCCTCAGTGCTTGATTACTAAGACTGCTGTAGCTAAGAAAAGGCCTCACTTCCCAAAAGCATATGCTTTCATTATCCTCAGTCTCATTCACCATTTAAGTATATATATACATAGCATCGTCCCTGGTGTTATACTGTGAAGGATGTGAACTGGATGGGGGAGGTATAGGCTTAGGAGGAAGTTCTTCACAGAAAGAGTGATTGGCATTGGAATGGGCTGCCCAGGGAGGTGGTGGAGTTGCCATCCCTGGAGCTGTTCAAGAAAAGCCTGGCTGAGACACTTAGTGCCTTGGTTTAGTTGATTGGCCAGGGCTGGGTGCTAGGTTGGACTGGATGAGTATGGAGGTCTCTTCCAGCCTGGTTAATTCTATGATTCTATGACTGCAATCTAAAGCTTGTCCAGCTTCCTGTGTGCTCATATCCCACTGTGATTTTACTCCTCCTTCTGTAACGAGCATATCTCTAGCGTGTCTAAGCAATTGTGCTGTCTTGTCCATGATGCTAAGTTGTGATCCTACTTCATTTCATAAATCTATTCTACCTGGGGACTTCAAAACTCTCCATAACACTAGAGAATCTCCAGGAGATAGCCAGAAAGCCTAATCCTAAAAACAATCAAACCATCAAGAGTGTTGGCATTTAAAAAGACCCACTGAAGTCTGAAAGGTTTGGTTACTTTTGATTGTCTAGGTCAGACCTAAGAAAGGACTAAGGGACACCTATTTATGCATTTTGCTTAATTTGCTTAATATTCTTGTATTCAAAACCCCAAAGTGTCTAAGAAGTAAATAAGACAGTGCAGAGAAAAGACTTGCTCTAGTTTTATGTTCTTCACCACACAGCTGCACAGCTCATGGAGAGACCCTGTGCACCCTCTGCTCTTCATACTCACAACCTGCAGTCTGGCTAAAGGAGTGACTTGTAGAAATGCTTCACTCACTGGCCAGACAATTATAAAGTAGATGAAGGTGCCACATCACCCACAACTTAAAATCAAGGCAGCTATTTTAAAAGTAACCTCTCCAACTGATATGGATCTAGCATGGTGTATTTCTAACCCTGCTGTGCTCAGGCAGTATTTTCATAGAATCACAGAATGGTTTGGGTTGGAAGAAATCTTTAAAACTCATCAAGCCCAACTCCCCTGCAGTGATCAAAGTTCAATTAGATCAGATTGCTCAGAGCCCTGTCTAACCTGACCTTGAAGGTTTCCTCAAACTACCACAGGTATCTACCACCTCTATGGGCAACCTGTACCAGCGTTTCACAGCCCACACTGTCAAAAATTTATTCCATATATCTAGTCTAAATCTATCCTCTTTCAGTCTAAAACCATTTCTCCTTGACCTGTTGCAACAGGCCCTTCTAAAAAGTTTATTACCCTCTTATAAGCCCACTTTAGGTATTGAAAGGCTTCAATTAGGTCTCTCCAGGCTGAACAACTCCAACTCTCTCAGCCATTCTTCGTAGGGGAGATATTCTAGCCCCCGATCATCTTTGTGTCCATTTGTCATCTTTGGACCCAATCTCAAACAAATCCATGTCTTTCTTGTGCTGAGAACACCAGAGCTGATCACAGTACTACAGGTGGGGTCTCACCAGAGTGGAGTATGGTAACATAAATACTCTTATATTTTAGAGATACATATTTGAGTTAAGGTGTTTGTGTGTACATACTGCACATGCATATACATTTTACTTGTCAGTCTGTGTAAAGACACCAGCTGTTAGAGGTCTGTTAATTACAAAGTCAAAAGACGATTAAGTAGGGTCATTAAGTATGGGGATTCATTTAAAGAAGGGATTTGAGCCAAAGAAAATCAGACATTTAGACTAACTAGTTCAAGGAATGAATTGTGTAAGCATTAAAGAGGAATTGAAACTGATAATACAGACAGCACTGACTGCATTTCTCTGCCTGGATGGACAATGCTTTTAGAAGGAATCTAAGAAATGAGGAATGAAATAGAAGTGACAGAATGCTGAAGGAGGAGAGGGAAAGAGCTAAGAGGCAAGACAGATAGGAAAGTACCCTTTGGGATCTGTAGGAGAGTTCACCTAAAAGGACCTCACACTGGCAGCAGTGTGACATGGCTGATACTGCTTTATTTCATCTCTAAAAAAGTGCTGTAGTCAGATGTTCCACTCCAAAAGACATCCCCTAATATCTTAATTCAGTGACAATTGAGAATAAAAAGGAGGGGAAAGCCACAGGACAATGTACAGGCTGCTAAACCAACATTTTTTGCTTTAGCAGAATATTAGGTTGCTACTTGCAGGTTTCTGGTGCTGGCCCAGAGAAGTGACAGAGGACAGATGCAATGGGAATGGCATGGCACTAAGCATGATCAAGTGATGGTGTCTTAACAAGGGACCTGTTATCTGCATCACCACTGCTGCTGCCCATGGCTTCTCTTAGCTGCTGTCATTGGAGCAAAACAGACTTGTTTGCACCCACAGTTTCATACTGAGTTTGTAATTAGGTTGTGATTTGTACCACAGGCAGAGCTTTTAAGGTGGTGTGGCCATTTGAGCTGATTTTCTAGCTCAGACATAGGGGAGAGGTGAGCATTCCAGGGATAGGCCATATAATGGCAACAATGGCTAAGTTAATATCATCTCATTGGAGCATCCAGAGCTTTATGCCTAGAAGCACAGCTTGTTCTTTCCCCCTTGCTGGCTTCTGCTGCTTGAGCTGCTCCTGCCTGCTATCTCCCTCCTCTGCTGTTTTGGCTGCTGCTGCTTTTGCTGCTTCGCTGCTGCTTGACCCCTTCCCCATCTTCCTTAAGGTTATTATGTTGGGTTTTTTTTTCTCTAGTAGTTTATCTGTCTTTATACTGTTATGCTTACACTATAAGAAATACAATTTCATCTTTCCCTGACTTTCCAACAAAATTTGTGTTGTGGTGAGTTCATTCTACTGGGGGAGGGATCCACCCTAACCTGGGACAGATGGTGGAGAGATTTGTATATCCATCCCTTAGAGCCTAGATACTAAAACAACACAAAGATGTAGTTAGCTCTATGGCTTGCAAGAATCCACCTTGCTGGTATACTTAGGAACATGTCTGAATATTTCCTGGAGTTTTGTTATCAGTTTTTTTCTGTCCAGAAAAGGACTGATAATTTTCTGAAGGTTATAGAAGAGCTCAGTGGCATTTTTTTTCTCTCTTATGTTCTCCCTGTCCTGTTCAAATACAGACAGCAATGGGAAATGAAACATAAAGGATTAAAAAAAAAAGGCAAAGAACACAAAAAGGACAATGGAAACAATGTTCTGATCCAACATAAGGAAATAATAAGTTCAGAAGCAATACTGTTCTGTATCATAGAATCATAGAATCATAGAATCATAGAATCATAGAATCATAGAATCATAGAATCATAGAATCAAGCAGGTTGGAAGAGACCTCCAAGATCATCCAGTCCAACCTAGCACCCAGCCCTATCCAATCAACCAGACCATGGCACTAAGTGCCTCAGCCAGGCTTTTCTTGAAGACCCCCAGGGACGGTGCCTCCACCGAACTCTTCTGACATGCTCATCTTGCACATACATTGAATTCATTTTTAACAGAAAACAAAATTCAAAGGAATGCAGGCATAGAAATGAAACATCTTACTTGATTGACTTCAACTAACTTCAGTAAACTCTCTTCAGTCTGAATTGATTGAAGTTGCAGAACTAGTTATTGTCTAGTTATAGCCTAGTGAGAGATATTTCAACAGCTGTAATATACTGGTATTGTCCATAAGATTAAGTAATTGTTTTTACTTCAAAGTTTTATCACCATAGGTAGAAAATTACCCAATGTGTATTTAATCCAAGATTGACCTAGCAGCAGAGGCACTGGGAACAGAATGTGACACAAACATCATTAATATAATTTTCTTCTTCAGTTCAGAAGTTGTCAGTAATTATTATGGACATATTCTTGATAATTTCATTCACTCCTATTGCAAAATGTATCCTTTGTTTTTATTTATTTTTTAAATTCAGAACAGAAATTACCTAAATGGAAAAGGAAAAATGTTAAATGGTAAATAAATTGGAAGACTAAGCCCAGCTGGTGGCTGGTTGCTGGTGACATCCCTAAGGGATCAATACAGAAGCAAATAGTTGCTGATTAGCACCTTTATTAATCAGTTAGATGACATGCCAGAGTTCTCTCTCAGTAAGTTTGCAGAAGGTATTTTCTATTCAAGGAGACCTTGTCAGGCTGGAGATTTAGGCTGACAGGTGCATAATGCAGCTCAGTAACAACAAAAGCAAAGTCCTGCACTGGTACAGTGTAATGCCATGCACCAGTAACAGCTGGAGGCTGGCCCTCTAGAAAGCTCCTTTGAAGAAGAGCAACTGAGAGTCCTAGTGGACAAAAAGCTGATCATGGACCAGCAATATGCTGTGGTGATAAAAAAGTCAAACACTCTTCAGGGCTGCATTAGCAAGAATTCAGACTGCCTATGTGAAGTAATCTTTATTTTCAGATGCACATCACTGTGTCCAGTTCTGGACTCCTTCAAGAGAGATATTGAGGTATTGGAAGGTGTCCAGAGAAGGGTGACAAAGCTGGAGAGGGGCCTGGAACTTAGCTCTCTGAGGAGAGGCTGAGGGAGCTGGGGTTGTTTAGCTTGGAGAAGTGGTAGAGACTCCACCTCTGGAGTGATTTGAAACCCTCCAGACTGGTGTCCTGTGCAATCTGTCCTAGGTGAACCTGCTCTAGCACTGGGGTAGCACTAGATGACCTCCAGAGGCCATTTCCAACTCCTGTGATTCTGTGATTCTGCTACTCTCTTGACAAAATTTGCCTCATCTAAGACGCAGTTTGCTGAAGCTTTTTATAGTATCTAGCGACTCTCAGAAAAACATGGAAAGGCAGAAATTATGCAGTTAAACTATTTTAATAGACTCCAGAGGTGTTTTAATGGATTTAATTAATTGGTATTTATATGTTTTAATGTCTGGCATTTAAAATGAGGCAGTGCCTAGATAATCTACAATGTCCTCCCCTGCTTTTCTCTCTTAGCAGCAAGGAGAAAATTCAAAACTCTGTGACTCACATATCAGCACAGAACAAGTATCTGAGAACTTCAGGCACCTGCAACCAGTTTCCCTTCCATATTCTGAGGGATTGTCTATACTAAATGCAAATTTCATTGAGAATTTTCATGTTGCCAAGAGATGCTGCATCATTAGTTGCCTAATGATAGACAGCAAGAGACCAATAAGCACAACTTCCTTCTCATTAATCAAAAAAGTCCCTAAAGGCAGTGATATTTGCAATGTTAGCATCTTCTGCTCATGCTTGTTTTATTCCCAGCAACAGCCCATCCTCAGCCACTGATGAGTGTACAGATCAGTAGAGACTTTCCAAAATAGTTTGGTTTAATTTTTTTAAGCTTTAAATACTAAAGTAACTTGCCAGTGTAAATGTGCAAGAATAGATCTGGAAAGAAAATCTAGGATTCATCACAAATTCTGTGTTATAGAATTATAGATTATGTGTTGGAAGCAGAGTATTTTGACATGCAACTAACAAACAAGAAGCATCATCATAGAATCACAGAATTATAGAGCCAACCAGTTGATGCCATTCAGGGTCTATATTGATCCAATGTTTGATTAGGAAAAAAAAAAAAAAAAAAAGAAGGATATGTGACTGGTAATAAATGCAGGATATTGGGAATTTTGTATCATCAATGAACAAAATGAGGTGTGTGTTTGCCTGTCCAGTTTGACTGACTTACCATTTTTCGGTCGTCTAAGAAGAAAGACTTTGGGATTCAAAGTGATGAAGCAGTTTTGTAATGTAGCAATATAAGGGAAAAGATTGACAGGTCTCTGTTTCACTCCAAAATGCCACTGGGATGATCAAATCAGGTCTCCTGACACCTGATAGCCTGAAGAGGGACTGTCGTGTATACTCCATATCACAGTATCACAGTATCACAGTAGCACCAAGGTTGGAAGAGACCTCACAGATCATCAAGTCCAACCCTTTACCACAGAGCTCAAGGCCAGACCATGGCACCAAGTGCCACGTCCAATCCTGCCTTGAACAGCTCCAGGGACGGCGACTCCACCACCTCCCCAGGCAGCCCATTCCAGTGTCCAATGACTCTCTCAGGGAAGAACTTTCTCCTCACCTCCAGTCTAAATCTCCCCTGGCGCAGCCTGAGGCTGTGTCCTCTCGTTCTGGTGCTGGCCACCTGAGAGAAGAGAGCAACCTCCCTCTGGCCACAACCACCCCTCAGGTAGCTGTAGACAGCAATAAGGTAGCATAATATTTTCTAGTTCCTATATTGCTCCCAAATGGAAATGTACTGCCCAGCAAAATTACTCAGTGCCTAGAGGCTGCATAAAAGAGCATGAATTTCTGCATGATAGAGGGATAGAAATTAGTTTACTTGCTTTTCAAGCTTCTAGGAATCACAGTATCACACACAGTATCACAGTATCATCAGGGTTGGAAGAGACCTCACAGATCATCAAGTCCAACCCTTTACCACAGAGCTCAAGGCTAGACCATGGCACCAAGTGCCACGTCCAGTCCTGCCTTGAACAGCTCCAGGGAATCAGGTCCAGAATGTTGAAATACACAGGGACATGACACGTTGGCTTCAGTAGTTTCTGATCTAGCCTTTTGTGCCAGTGTTTAAACAGATGACACAGAATGACCAAGCCTATATCAACTTTCTTGGAAATACCATTGTGTAGAAAAAACAGTGTGAGCACTGCTGTATTTTCTGCTTCCAGGCAGAAAGCAGGCAAATGTTCCTCAATAGTAACAGCATCCCTGATCTAAAAGGAGGTCTGCTATCTCATTGCAATTTAGATGCCCTTCTTCTTTTTTTTGACAGAGTCTTTGTTCTCTTGGCTATTACTGCATTGCACGAGCTATTTGCAAGCCCCACAATGATAAGCAGTACTGAGAGGAAAGAATGGAGTCAGCATCGCTGGATCTGCTTAGTAACAAGCCAGAATACATTCTGAATGTAAATCATGTTCTTAAATCTGCAAACCACACAAAAAAAGGAGGGAGTAGAGGAGGAAGAACCTAGCCCAGTCAGATCAAGATCACATTTCCTAACATTTTAAGGCTTTGTTCATTACAGGAGGTTTTATATCTAGAGACTAATTAAGTTATCTGAAAAAAAAGAGACACCAAACACTCTGTGGCAGCAAAATCTGGCAGTAACATACTTCCCTCCTTTTTAATTCTTGGAGCTTGGAGAATCTGTTTTCTGTTTGAATGCTTTCAAAGACAGGGTTTTTTTATTTACCATATTTCACTGATAAATGTTTTATTCAGCAACTTTTATACTGGTGGTTGCTGGATGATTATGCTCCAGATGTCTATTAAAGCTGATGAATGTATTTTGGTATTAACATTTTGTAGGAGGTAAAACATTTGCAAAGGGACAGATGGCCCCTTGTAATTACTATTTCTGTTAATTAGCTATATTTTTGTATTGTCTACTACTCCAAAAAGATTAGAAGACTGTTATGTTAGGTGTTGTTCTTCCCAAAGAAAGCAGTATCTCTAACCAAGGCAGGAACAATTTCATAGGCAAGAGGGAGAGAAAAGAAGATTTATCAGCTGTTGCAGTACAGATAAGATGCTGAGGAATAAAAATTGGAAGACCCTGGCTGTATTTCTACTAGCAAACTTAACTGTACCAGGGATTATCTCTTGGATCTGAAACAAAATGCATGTGGAGCTTGTGTCCCAACTCTTAAACATCCTGAACCTCCAAAACACAGTGTCTGAGTCAAAGCATCTGGCCCGTTCTGACTTTCAAATTATGCCCAGAAACTGTCTGGGAAAGTGATAGATGGTTTAGGAAAAAGCAAAGAAAGAAACAAAAGCCTAAAAAAAAGTTTCAAGAACTAATCTAAAGGCTAAAAGCAAAGCAGTTGAATTGTAGTGCCCCTGTGGTGTCTAATTTACACCTACAGCTGTAGCACATGATCTGCCAGCACTAACACCTGCCCACAGACAGTGTAACTGTGTCTTTACAAGCTCTTAGTCCAGGAGAAGTACAACAAAAATACTGATCTCACCATCTAAGGGAGGACAGGCAAAGAAGCTAATGTAACCAGCCCTTCACCTTCCATCAGATGTAGCAACAGCACTGAAATCAGTACATACTTGTGATTCAAATATGAGAAGATCCCAGATGCATGCTTGCTAAGGCAGGTTGAATACACAAGCTTCATTAAGAAGCACTTTCAAAAAGTTCCATTTGGGAAAATACACAGGCTTTACTGAGACACTGGAGATGGACCAGGTTGTATTACCTGTCCTCTCCTACAATAACTGCATTCAGAACGTTTGAAGAAGTAATTGCTGAGATGTCAACAAAAGGTCCTCCTTTTACCCTTCTCATGCAACATAAGTTAGTAATAGAGAGCATATCCCCAAGGATGGAGATCTCACACCTTTTGCAGGGACCTGTGCAAAGGCTGTGATTACCCTGACACTAAAAAATAACTTCCTTATGCTGAGTTTAAATTCCCCAGCTTGACACTGTTTACTTCTTTAAAATGCACTTGGTCTTCTCTGCGTGCTCCAGAGAGATGTAGTCAGCAATAACATCACCCCTGAAGTTTTTGTGTTTGGTTTTTTTTTTCCCAGGCTAAATAAACTCAGTTTCCTCAGCTGCTCCTTGTATGTCATATTCACTTACCTCCCCCCCATCCATCCTGGGGGCTCAGCTGCACTGACTCCATCTAGTGAGTCCATCTCCACTGAATTCATTCTAGTATGTACATGTGTTTCTTGCACTGGGAAGCCCAGCCCCAGCATATGGTTCTCTGAATTCATATCGCAAGTGTTGTCTTGTGATCATAGAATCAAGCAGGTTGGAAGAGACCTCCAAGGTCATCCAGGCCAACCTATCACCCTGCCCTATCCAATCAACTAGACCATGGCACTAAGTGCCTCATCCAGGCTTTTCTTGAAGACCCCCAGGGACGGTGCCTCCACCACCTCCCTGGGCAGCCCATTCCAATGCAAATCACTCTCTCTGACAACAACTTCCTCCTAACATCCAACCTAGACTTCCCCCTGCACAACTTGAGACTGTGTCCCCTTGTTCTGTTGCTGGTTGCCTGGGAGAAGAGGCCACCCCCTACCTGGCTACAATGTCCCTTCAGGTAGTTGTAGACAGCAATGAGGTTCCCCCTGAGCCTCCTCTTCTCCAGGCTAAACAACCCCAGCTCCCTCAGCCTCTTAGCCTTAGTTTAATGTGTTTACCTCCAGTTTGGGCAGAAAAACATGTTTGGGTGGGAAAACATGTCCAGGCAAGCATAGGCATATGTAAGCCCATTTGGGCCTATGTGGCCCTCCACTACAAGGCTTGCTTGTAAAATGGTGAGATATTTGGGTGTGAGTTGCAATTGCTGATAATATACATTTCATTTTTTGTTAAAATTCTATTCAAGATATTTAGATCATCAGTGAGGCAGTGGCCCCTTTGGAGATGTGGATGGGGGGAAGAACTTGCTCTTCAGAGCCTGACAAGGCTTGGCAAGCAGCATTTCTACTGCTTTTGCAGGACATTACGATGAAATTCTTTTGAAGTACCAGCAATACCTCTGCAATCCCAGAGATAATGGAATAGGTTAGACAGACATTTGTACATTACAAACATATCCCTGAAACAGTTTCAACTGCAATTCCTAATGTGCACTTAGGATAAGTATGTGAGAGCTGCTCTTTCTGATGATATAATGGCAGCTGAATAAGGGATCTGAGAACTAAACAGTATAAGCTACTACTTTTTTTGGAGCTGGGGCTGGTTTTGTCTTGTCCCTTCTGTGATATGGACTCTCCAGAGCACGACCTGTGCAAAGCTGTTTTCTATAGGTTCTCCTCTACATTTTGGATTATTTGACTTTATGAAAAGCAGAAGTTAATAACTTCTGCCTACAGAAACACTCATAAATGAAGTCAGCCTCCCTTGAGCCAAAGTGCTGTTTTGTAACCCTCCCAAATATCACATTTGAGGCATAGCATCACTTGTGAATCCAACTGGTCACAACGGGAGTATCTATTTGTGAGTCACAGAGAGTCTTAATGTATTACATAAGTCCCAGAGGTGAAGCTGTACAAAAGCCTTCAAATTCACCTTTTAGGAAAATGCAGGTTTCTTGATATTGTGCAAAGGTTTCCAAACTTCCAGTTTCTAAGCCACCAATAATATAATTAGAAAACAGTCGCTTCTTTCTTTTTTAATAATTGCCCAAATGTTTCTATTTGAAAGTATTATAATTTTCAGATTTATTTGGATTTAGGATGAGAGAAACATCTGAAATGGAAATAACTGTAGAATCATAAATAATTTTTGTTTCTGGATTTTACTTCTCAGTTTTTGTTTTTTTTTTTGCTTGAGTGTGCTAGTTTGAAGCTAGCTAGAATGGTTTGGATGAGAAGGAATAGATAACAGGCTGTGAAAGGGAAACAGAAGGATGCCTACTTCACTCATAGACTCTCTGACAGGTAGAAGAGCAAGAATCCAAACATAGACAAGGGAGTCACCCTTTGTCTGGGCTGTAGGCTGCATATTTCTCTCTAACCTCACCTTCTGTCTCTTTGATTAATCCACTTTGCTTTCTAACCCCCCTGGCTGACCCTCCATTCTTCCTTGGGGCACAAGGCAATGTCTGGGGTAAGGTACAGGAATGGGGGGAGGTGGAAGGGTGGTTGGGAGCCCCTCCTGGGGACTCAGGTTTCTGGGAGGGCTGTTGTGTTTCTGTATTCCCTTTTACCTTGTGTATATCTGTCTATAACTGTATAGACTGTAAATATCTGCTTGTATATTGAGCTAAGCTGTAAATAAAAAGCTTCATTCAAATTTCCAGAGCTGTCTGAGTCTAGTCTGGGTGATTTCCAAAGTGTAGGGGGGTGGGCAACACCCAAACCACCACATTGAGCTTGTATTTTCCAGGGGTATCAATAAACGACCAAAAATAAATGAGTCTTCTGCGCTGATTTCCCCCAGTGCAATTTCCGACACCTGCAGAGTTGAAACACAATTGGTTTGCTTCATTCCATTTAAAAACCAGCATGTGACTCAGTCTCAGCTCTGATTGCCAGGATGTCATTACCACTGTCATTTTCAGTCACCACTATTTAGTCACAGTAAATTGTAGGCATCTGTAAATTCTTACATGCTTTTGGTGGCATAAGCATCTTCAGACCAGATGGTGCTGAGGAGCTCAGCAGAAGTAGCCTAGAGTATCTTTGGAGTTGCTTTCTGCCTCATGATGCTTTTGACTGCATGCTCACAGCATCCTATGAGAAACAGAGTAGAAAAGGGAATGAGGACAGGCAATTTAGGCTGTGACAAACTAAAAAAGACTGAATTGGATTTTCTTCTGTTCCACTGATTCCATTGTGCATGGGTTTGCTTTTAATGATCCTTTCTCTCTTGCAAATTTTATACAAGGCACTCTCAAATATCAGGACTCTCACAGCAAAATACAGGGAACACAAGCTGTTAGCTATTCCTAACTTGATTTAAGAACATTGATTATATTGGTTAACACATATTGTCCTAAAATCCATGTGTCACCAAAAAGAGCTGGATGAGTAAACTGCAGTTGTCTTTGCTTAGATACAATCAATAGATACTTATTAATCTCCTACAAACATCATCCAACCTAAAAGACAGCCTATGGAGCAACCTGAGGTGGACCTTGAAATGACAGTGGGACTTGAAGAATAGATTAAGCTTGTACTTCATCAATTTCCATCAGTCTGATTTTTACCAGAGGGCTAAATTAATTTCATGGCACCTTCTTTATTGTTTGAATTTGTACCAGATGAATATGGTGTGGGAATTTTAATGACAAATGTATACTACAGTTTTGATCATGAGATAAACAATGAACGAGATAAAAGAACTGGAGCTCTGATTCTGCAATGCATGCATGCCTGAGTAGAACTGATGCTCATCTGTGCCCTCAAGACATTAGCCAGTAAAATCTTTTATAGTTTTAGTTGTTTCTCTGATCAGGCTATAAGGCAGAAGTTGCAGATTTTTCTGTTAAATATGAGCAGAAGTTGCAAAAATGGGCTTGCAAAGCATATCAGCACTACTATTTTCTCATTATAGCCTTGCCAAGCTCTCTGAGCCAATCGACATCCATCAGCAAGCATGCTTTGAATTGGAAGTTCCATCGTTGCTCTGGAGCTGCTTGCAGTTAAGTTGTACCAGGAATGGTCTTCATGTTGCTGCCATTTTGCAATAGCCTTGAGAGCATTCAGATACTCCTTCGGGCTGTGTCTTTGCTCTGTGTCAAACAGTGGTGGTGTACCTTTTGGACAAAGTGCAGTGAACCTTTCCACTGGTTTCCCCTTGATTCTTATCTGAAAAGAACTTGCATAGAATCATATAGAATCATAGAATCAACCAGGTTGGAAGAGACCTCCAAGATCATCCAGGCCAACCTAGCACCCAGCCCTAGCCAATTAACTAGACCATGGCACTAAGTGCCTCATCCAGTCTTTTCTTGAACACCTCCAGGAACGGTGCCTCCACCACCTCCCTGGGCAGCCCATTCCAATGCCAATCACTCTCTCTGACAACAGCTTCCTCCTAATATCCAGCCTGTACTTCCTCCAGTACAACTTGAAACTGTGTCCCCTTGTTCTGTTGCTGGTTGCCTGAGAGAAGAGACCAACCCCCACCTGGCTACAACCTCCCTTCAGGTAGTTGTAGACAGCAATGAGGTCCCCCCCTGAGCCTCCTCTTCTCAAGGCTAAGCAACCCCAGCTCCCTCAGCCTCTCCTCATAGGCTTTGTGTTCCAGGCCCCTCACCAGCTTTGTCACCCTTCTCTGGATATGCTTCCTAAAGCACAGGCTTATGCTGGAAAGTAGCTACTGTTGTGTTTCTAAAGGTATAAGGACTGGGTTTGCATCTGAAAATCCAAACAGTCTAAGAATTCCTAAGCATTTTACTTATACAGCACATCCAAATCAACATAAGCTCTAAAGCAGACCTCACCACCTTTAAAAACATAACATAAAGAGTAAGCTGAAGAGAAATGACACATTTTTGGTTTTCAAATAAACCAGAAAAGTGCCTCTCCTTCCTCAAATTCAACAACATTTTATTCTGCAACCCTAGGAAAAGCATTTAGTTGCAGTTGCAAGTGACCATGCCAATACCCATCTCCTCTCTCCACAAAGAGCAAGAACAACAGCTTCTTTCTTTGTTTGGCTCACCCAAGGTATACATGAGGGTATTTTTCTGGGTTGAACTGGATTGAACTGGGTTCAATCTCCCCTTCTCACAAAGGTGCTCAAACCCCAGGTTGACTGTGCTGCACAGCTGATGACAGGCAGCCTCATGGGTCTGTGTGGCTGATGGTGTTTTACGTTGCACACACATTTGGAGGGGGGTTTGGTTCATAGGGTGTGTCTTTGTTAGCTTAAGACGGTGAGAAACAGCTAGCATGGACAGGGTTAACATGAGCAGAAAGAAGAGTCATAGGACAGAATAAGGCCTGGAGGGAAGCACAGACAGCATTTCTCCAGGGACAGATCTGGAGCCTGGTTTAGCATGGTTTTATGGTAGTTGTTGCCTTTCAGGGAAGAACAAAACAATTCAGGTCAGCATCAAATTGCAATGGTAGAAAACTAGCAAAGGCTTATATGTTTTGATCTCTTTATGTTTGGGACTGAATATTAGTTTAAAGCAAGGTGATTGTAATAAATCCTGCCAAGTAGATCATGGGTATTGGCATACTGGAAAGTCCAGCATGTGTTTCTGAATGGCTAAGGGCTTTATACCCCATGCTTTATGGACTTGGTCCTTTCCTTGGAGCCCATCTCCAGTGACATAAGAAGAACTCAAATCCAGACATTGCTGAGGTCAAGCAGCTATATCAAACATGATTGTGCTATTAGCTGAGCACTTACAAAAGGCATTGTATCTAACCCCTCCTCTTTGCTTTGGCTCTTTGGTAAAGTACAAGTCAAGCTCCTTTTACCACCTGATCATTTCAAAGAACATTTTGTAACGCAGATACCATAGAGCTGAATGCAGCCACTTCTATCTAGGGCAGCCAGATCTTGAAGGGATTTTCAATGTTCAAATGGAGGGAACATGGCATTCCATTTTTAAGCTTCCATGCAATGCTATTTATAATTAACTGCATTCATAGGGCTTCATGTACTTTGAAAGGCTAAGGTTATGCTTGTGTTGCAGAGCCTGGTGAGACAAATTTGTTGTCTTGATAGACCATCAAGCTTCTTTGTAAGGCAGAACTGTAAAAGAGTTTTATCTAGTCTACCCAAGAAACACTTCAATGTTTGTGATGTGATGATCAGTTGATTAACTTGAATGATTGATGCTACTCTGAATTTTCATAGTAGACCACCAGATGCAGTGTGTTGGTGATTATCATTTGCTTTGATCCTTACACCTGGAGATGAAGCAAATGCCAAAGTAGAGTGTCATCAAATAAAACTTCCTAACAAATTTCCACAATTAGACTCTTCTGTGTTTAGAATCATAGAATCAACCAGGTTGGAAGAGACCTCCAAGAGCATCCAGGCCAACCTATCACCCAGCCCTAGCCAGTCAAGCAGACCATGGCACTAAGTGCCTCATCCAGGCTTTGCTTCAACACCTCCAGGGATGGTGACTGTACCATGGGCAGCCCATTCCAATGCCAATCACTCTCTCTGCCAACAACTTCCTCCTAACATCCAGCCTAGACTTCCCCTGGCACAACTTGAGACTGTGTCCCCTTGTTCTGTTGCTGGTTGCCTGGGAGAAGAGACCAACCCCACCTGGCTACAACCTCCCTTCAGGTAGTTGTAGACAGCAATGAGGTCCCCCCTGAGCCTCCAGGGGGGTTTCAAGCTTCTAGAAATGGTAAACAAGTCAGGAAAGCTGCAAGCCAATGAAATACTTGTCCTAACACTGGCTGATTCAGACATACCCACTTTGACAGTCCCTGGATTCACAGATAAATTCTCCTCCACCTTTAAGTGACACAGTTCCCCTGAGAATTAACTCTAATTTCTGAAAAAAACATAACAGCAGCACTGCAGCTTCCCATGCTAGGAGTGCTACCAGTGCCAGGATCTGACTGCTCATCTGCCTCTCCCTCCTGGGCCAGGGGGAGGAAGTAACCCCAACAAGCATTGCAATTGGGGTTGCAAGAGTTGCAATGGATGACTCAATTACAGTGGCAGTAGTTTGCCAATGTAATTACTTATATCAGGGTGATAATCTGTAAGTCTTATGTCTGATGTCACTTGGAAGCAGTCCTTTTTTTCAAGCCTAGTCCATCACATAGCAGGAATGTGGTTGCTTTAGTGTTTTTTAGAACCACAAAGTGATTCTTTAAATAACAGCTGAGTGAGTATGCATTATAAATGTTCAGCCTCAAAAGATGTCTCCAGTGAGATTAACAACAAAGTCCTTACTGAAATCAGCAGACAACAGTTAGAACAGATGGAAAAAAAAAAACCTTTAAGGTAAGCCAGACCTGTCAAAATGCTGATTTTCTTGACTTCCCAGAAAATCTGCTGACATTTCATAGAAATAATGGGAGAAATGGAGAAAATAATGAAAGGCTGATTTGAGCATTTTCAGAATGATGTTATTCTAATTTTTGCACTTACTTTAGATGTGTT
Source organism: Pogoniulus pusillus (assembly GCF_015220805.1). Lineage (NCBI taxonomy): Eukaryota > Metazoa > Chordata > Aves > Piciformes > Lybiidae > Pogoniulus > Pogoniulus pusillus. The sequence goes on from NC_087270.1 coordinate 4,906,370, forward strand.
TCTCTGAAGATAGAAATAAAGTTTTGGTTGTTATGAAGAAATTCTTTCTAGTCACTGCAGTTTAATGTTTGGGTTGGAGTTTGACATTGATGAGGGCACAGAGTGTCTACTCAGCAAGTTTGCTGACAACACCAAGCTGGGAGGCTTGGCTGATCCAGCTGAAGGCTGTGCTGCCATCCAGAGAGACCTGGACAGACTGAGAGCTGGGCACAGAGCAACCTGACGAGGTTCAACAAGGACAAGTGCAGATCCTGCATCTGGGGAGGAAAAACAACCTCCGCCAGTACAGGCTGGGAGGTGATCTGCTGGAAAGCAGCCCTGTGGAAAGGGACCTGGGGGTGCTGGTGGAGAACATCCATGGCACAGCAATGTGCCCTTGTAGCCAAGAAGGCCAATGGGGTCCTGGGATATACTAGGAAGAGTGTGTCCAGCAGATCAAGGTAGGTTCTTCTCCCCCTCTACTCTGCCCTGCTGAGACCTCATCTTGAATCCCGTGTTCAGTTTTGGGCTCCGCAGTTTCAGAGGGACAGGGATCTGCTGGACAGGCTCCAGGCTTTGAGGATGATGAGGGAACAGGAGGGCATGGCTGATGAGAAGAGGCTGAGGGACCTGGGGATGATTAGTCTGGAGAAAAGAAGACTTAGAGGGGATTTGATAAATGTTTATAAGTATCTGAGGGCTGCCAGGAGTGGGGGGACAGGCTCTGCTCACTGCTCCCTGGGATAGGACAAGCAGCAATGGGTGTAAGTTGCAGCAAAAGAGGTTCTGCCTCAACACAAGAGGGAACTTCTTTACTGTGAGGGTCACAGAGCACTGGCACAGGCTGCCCAGAGAGGTTGCAGAGTCTCCTTCTCTGGAGGCTTTCCAGGCCTGTCTGGCTGTGTTCCTGTGTGATCTGTGTTAGATAGGATTGTCCTGCTCTGGCAGGGGGGTTGGACTCGAAGATGCCCTTGGTGCCCTCCAACCCCTAACATCCTATGAGTTTGTCTAGTTAAACAGTTATGACAGAAGACAGAATGCAATCCTGTGAATAGAGCATTGCCCGAAAAAGCGTATTCATCTCTCTGCTCTTTCAAAATGCTTTCAGATGGGGTGTCTAGTTTTGATATGGAAGCTGTACTGCCTGAGTTTGGGGCTGCACACACAGGCAAAAAGATGTCTTGCCATGCAGAGCACAACTCCTGCAGGAAACTATGACTAAGGGATTCTGTGCAAGCAGTCCTGTCCCAGAACACATACAGTTTGCAGGGGGAGTTCAGTCCATCCTTCAGCAGTGGAAAACACTCTCTTAGTGTTTTCTGGGGAGAAACCTCTTGAAGGCTTTTCAACACTGCAGGCGTGGATGAGATCAGCTACTTCAGGATGATATCCAAATCTGACAAAACTCACTTTTGCTGTGACAGCAGCCTTGTTTCAGAGAGGGAAGGCTTACTGCAAATTTTGGGAAAGAACAGGAGCACAGAGCTGAGGGACATCAATGAAATCCCAGCAAGCTCAGAGTGGGATTTGGGTGCTATAAAGGTTTAATGGGGCCTGAGATAGATTAGATGGGGAGCAGAGCTTTGCCTTGCTGCTTGCAGTAGCCACTACTGCTGCTTTTAGCAACTGCCAGAGAAGGTGGCAATGCATCGTTTTTACTGCAGGATAGAGCAGCCAGTTCTTCCACTCTGCTGATTCCTGCTGCTGAATATTGATCTATTGATCTTCAGCTTGTCTTGAGTCCTTCATACTGTTCTAGAGCCTTTCATGTGGCTTAGAAAGTGGCACGATGCTCACTGCCAGGTCACAGGTAAGAGGTAGGCAAAATCTGCTCCTTGGTGGAAATAACCAGGAAACTGAATGGATTCAAATCTGAAAGACACAGTTCCCTGTGTCTGCTACACATCCCAGCATAATCATTCTTAAACCTGATCTGCAAATTATCTGTGGGGTCAGGAAGCCATTAGTGCTTGAAGAAAGGCTGGTATCTGTGACTGGTGTTTCTGAATCCACCACAATTTCATGGGTTTGGATATTGTGCTAGTTTGAGCCTAGCTAGAATGTTTTGGTGAGAAGGATTAGATCACATGCTGTTAAAGAGAAAAAAACAATGATGGTGTCTAATTCATTCATAGGCTTGCTGACAGGTATAAGAACAAGAATCCAAACATAGATAATTGAGTTGCTTCTTCTGGGGGAACTGGCTGAGCTGCATTTTCTCTCTAGCCTCTCTGCCATCTCTCTCTCACTTTGCTTCCTAACCCCTTGGCTGAACCTCCATTCCTCCTGGGACTGGATGGGAGAAGGTGAAAGGGTGGTTGGGAGCCCCTCCTGGGGACTCAGGTTTCTGGGAGGGCTGTTGTGTTTCTGTATTACCTTTTACCTTGACTACTTCTGTCTGTAACTGCATAGACTGTAAATATCTGCTTGTATATTGTGCCAGCTGTAAATATAAGCTTCATTCAAAGTTTCCAGAGCCTGCTGGGTCTAGTCTGGATAACTTCCAGGGTGTAGGTGGGCAGGGAACACCCAAACCATCACAGATACATACATTCATTTGGCTGCAACCTCCCTGGCTGGGGTCTCTGTTCTAGCACCGTGGTTTCCTTTAATGGCATTGGCACCTTGGCTGTTTTGTGGTATATATCCTGAGCCTCAGTTACTGGTTTCTGATGACAGGCTTCAATATTTGCACACCAAATTTACCACGTGTAGTATATAATCTATGTGTTATGCAAGCAGTTTAAGACTCTCTAAGACTTGCCAGCTGCGATTGTACTTTTGAAAATGCATGAGAGAGCAACTGGCCAAGTGTAGGATTCAGTTTGTTATTGGGCATAACAGAAGTTTGTGCAAACTGAAGAGAAGTTGGAGAGGGAATGGGAACAGGTGCCAGTGGTAACTCCAGTGCTTCCCTCTCATTAAACTGTGCGGTGATGCCAAGAAACTGCAAACCAAGCGAATGGCAGAGTTGAGCAGACGTATTTCTGGGGAGATGAAAAAAATCCCAGCCTCACCTGAGATCAGCATCACCACCAAATGGAAATTACTTCATGTGATTGTCTGGGATATTAGAGGAGGCTGGAAAAGAACAGGATCTCTCCTGCAGCAAAGAAAAAAATGTCAGCTTGCAAAACAAGTGTTTCTTTCTGGAGTCTAATGGTTATCAAGACTCAGCTATGCAATGTCTCTCTTTGTAAGGCTGGTATTTAACACCTTGACTGCCACAGAAGCACCTTTTCTCTGGAAAAGGTTGCCAATTCCAGTTCTTCCCAGTGTAAGTACCTAGTATTAAGTAAGTGTAAGTACCTAGTATTAACACTACTAGTGCAGCGTGTTCTTCTATCTCTGCTATCTGCAACCAATTCACAAGAAATATGGATGAGTGTTTCCTCCTGCCACAGTCTTTGACTGCTGGAACACATAATGGTCAAAATCCTCAGGGATTTGGGCACAAGGAGAAGGATACCTCAGGGCTTCTCCACAGTGTTTGACAAAATTGAGTTTTATTTATATCCCTCAGTGTCCTGTGGAATGCTCCTATTATGGCAAGAGGTTGGAAGAAGGCATGCAGACAAGCTTTTGACTGACACCAGGGAACTAGGAGGAAGCTTTTGACTGACACCAGGGAACTAGGAGGAATGGTGCTCTGGTAAAGGAACTGGGGCTCACTGCAGCCTAGGGATTTTCCTGGCTTTGGGGCAGGTAAGGCAAGCAGCAGAGCTGTGATGGATGTGTAGCTTTGTGGAAGACAGGCAGCTGGTTTGCCAGACAAGTGTGGTGGATCTATTCTGTATCAGGACCTGAAGATCCAGGAGAATTTTTTCTCCACAAGCTCAAGTGTTGACTGAATCTCCTGCCTGGGCTAGGCAACATGATATGCAGAGACCATTTGGCTCAGATGCCCCAATTCTGTTATGTGCTGGTAGCAGCTCAAAAGAGAGTACAGAGTGGTTCCCTGCCTGACAAGCATCTATAATCCAATACTAGAAAAGAAACAGTAGATTTCCTTCCAAAACAATAGCATTTTGGTCATCAAAACGAGGCTGTTGTGCTGGCAGGTCTTAACAGTTGCCTTATTTTTTGCAGTTTTCAGGACAGAAGAGATCTCAGAAGCTATAAAAGCAAGGAACAAAGCTGGCTTCCAGGTGTTTGCAAGGACAGTCAGCACAACAGTCCAAGCTGAAGGTGTCTGGAAGCTTAACATGCTACTGATGTCAAAAGCAGCCCTGATGCAGTTGTGCTACATTGAATGAAAGAGCCTTGGCAGGTCTGGGATAAACTGTCCATGCCTGATGTTTGATGTGCTACAGAGCAGGAACTGAAAGAGAATATAAAAAAGCAGGATATTGACACAGCAACAGAAATGTTTCTCAAACCTTGGGTCTTCATCTCTGAGGCTGGCATTAAAATGGAACACCAAGCATTAAAAAAGATCATTCACAGAAGTCCTGTCAGAGCTCAGGGAACAGAACAGCAACTGCGCCTCCGAGCCAGGGAGCGAGAAATGGCTGCAATGCATGGCTGCAAGTGCACTCTCAGGATCAAGAAACAAACTTCAGCCTTGGCCCTGAAGGGCATTTAGCTCAGGAGACAGGAGGAGAGGCAGACAAGCCTGCTGCCAATGGGTCTGAATAAGGAGGAAAGAAAAGTGGAGTTGATTGGAAGGTGGGCAGGAATCGTGACACAGGGCAACAAGGACCTAGCTGAGTTTCCTGCTCTGTGCACAGCCAGAAAAATGACTGCATACAGAAATAATCTGAGATATTCCACTAGTTCTGACAACTTAGACCTGAAGATAGATTAATTTAACTGTAAAGTCATCCAACAATGATGAATTTTCAGATTGCCTTGGGAAAATGTTTCAATAAGTTTCTCTGGTAACACAGATGTATTTTTCTAACCATTATAGTGTATTATTATTACTATTTATGTGTTATGTTGAGGTGCTGGAACATGTCCAGAGAAGGGCAACGAAGCTGGTGAGGGGCCTGGAGCACAAACCCTATGAGGAGAGGTTGAGGGAACTGGGCCTGTTTAGCCTGGAGAAGAGGAGGCTCAGGGGTGATCTTATTACTGTCTACAACTACCTGAAGGGGCATTGTAGCCAGGTGGGGGGTGGCCTCTTCTCCCAGGCAACCAGCAATAGAACAAGGGGACACAGTCTCAAGTTGTGCCAGGGTAGGTATAGGCTGGATATTAGGAAGAAGTTCTTCACAGAGAGAGTGATTGGCATTGGAATGGGCTGCCCAGGGAGGTGGTGGAGGCACTGTCCCTGGGGGTCTTCAAGAAAAGCCTCGATGAGGCACTTAGTGCCATGGTCTAGTTGATTGGATAGGGCTGGGTGCTAGGTTGGACTGGATGATCTTGGAGGTCTCTTCCAACCTGGCTGATTCCATGATTCTATGATTCTACCTTTAGTGCACTGAAACTCTAGGTATGTTTATCTGCACTTGTGCCACATGAATAGAGAAACTCACATGTTTGGAGACTGCAGAATCGAAGATGAGTCAGGAGGTGTAAAGCTATGGCAGGGAGCTGTGTTGAGTACCACACAGTAGCAAAAGGACATGCCAGGAGAGGCAGGGGAGGGGAAAAAGAATGCAGAAAAGCACAATGAAGAAAGAATTTGGGGCGGGGGTGTTGGTGGTGGTGTGGTGGGAAATAATCAATAAATGTCCTAGAAAAAAGGGGGGAAATAAAATAGATTAGAAGATAATGGAAAAGATCAGAAGTAGAAAATCAAAGAAACAGATAGTTGCTTTTAATCTGAGCTCTGCACAGCACAGAATTGGCAACCCTTGTGTGCCACATCATTGGCAGCTGTGCGAAAGGAACAAGGTTAGCTCATCTCTTACTCCACTAATAGAGAGAGACATTCTGGCTGCTGGAGATCAACAAAGGAGCTTTGATTTCTCATGGGTCAGTTTATTTTGCTGCTCTCAGTTTTGCTTCTGAAACTTTTCTGGGAGAAATTTTTTCTTACTCTCTCCAAAGCTTTCCCTATTTCGTGTTTTCCAATATATTGCTGAAGAAATGTTCTTATTTTCTTTTAAATTAAACCCTGTTGGTCTAATTTTTAGCCTCCCTTTATTTCTTAGTCATAGGTAAAAATAAATAGATAAATCATTGTGATGTAGAAGTGGAACAGGGAGAGCTTCCCTGTTCTGAACCTGCTGACTTAATTCTACACAAGCTCTGAGGAGGAAAGATATTTCTGAGCTCCCTTAGAAAATATAATTGCAGCTTTAATTCTCTGGTACATGTTTTGCTTCATTCTGAGGCCAGTTCCTATCACGTTTGAAAGGCTGTGTCAGTTTGGAGTATCCAGTGGACTGGAAAATAGAAGGTAAACATTTCTCCAGTCTGCAAAAGTTCAAATGGGAACTGACTGGTCAGCCTTGGCCTCTTGCCTGGGAAATGGCTGGAGAAAGTTTCCAAGGAAGCTATTTCTATGTGCCTGAAGGAACAGCTGGATTTTCTGAGGTTAAATCTTGCTATGCCAACCCCACTACTTTGTGTGCGAGGGAGGTGGAGTCTGAGCATGAAGCAAGAGAATTGGATGTTATTTACCATGACCCTAGAAAGGGGGTATGGACTGAATGGTTGAAGACAGAAGTTGCAGATGAAATGGCTGGATTTAACAAGCCTGTGAATTACAGCCAATTACAACAAACTGGGGAGATAATTGAGAAGAGTGATTCAGATTCAGAGAATGCTTTAGGTTGGAATGACCTTAAAGATCATCTAGTTCCAACCCCCCTGGCACGGTCAGGGACACCTCCCACTAGACCAGACTGCTCAAGACCACATTTAACCTGGCCTTGAACACCTCCAGGGAGGGGACACCTATGACATTCCTGGACAACTTGCTCCACTGTCTCACCACTCTCACTACAGAATTTCTTCTAATCTTCAGTGTAAATCCTCTCTCTCTGGTGGCTTTAATGCATTGGTCCTCATCCTGCCAATACAAGCCTCTGTAAAGCCTAAGTGGGCCCATGTAGACTTCAGTTCCCACCAGAGAACTAGGCTGCCTTGTTCTGGAGCGAGGCAAAAGCCCAGATCAGAAGGTCTGGATTGGATACCTGGATCACAGAAGCCCTTTTGCTTAGGGTTTAAGCCTCCTTTCTCAAAATGAGTCCTCAAAGACCTCAGTACTACCTACCAAACAATGCTTTGAGGGCCTAGGGAGGATGCAGATAACAGTTAAGAGTTTGATGCTGGTCATTCATAAACAGAAGTTGAATTTTACAGAACCACAGAACTGGAGACTGGAAGAGACCTTTGAGATCAGCAGGTTCAATTGCTCACCTAGAGCTCACAATCCCACTACTGCTGCTAAGCCACCACCATGAAACCATGGAAGAAAGATTCACTATAGACAGACTGACTATCTAGAAAGAAACTTTACAGGAATGGTCTTGCAGGTCCTGGTGGCAGCAAATTGAACAAAAAATCAGCAGTGCACTGAAGTGGATTTGGACCACCCAGTTTAGAAGGAGGTGCTGAAGGATTGGAGTTTATTCAGTCAGGAAACAGAAGGTTAAGGAGGGGATTCACTTGAAGTCTTCCATGTCCTGATGAATGTTTAACAGGAAAAAAAAACCAGTCTCCCAGGTACTCAGTGAAAAGGGACAGAGGAAACAGGCTGCAAGAGATATTTCAATTACACATTTAAAACAATAAAATCAATTCTTCATAGTGAAAGCATTGGAACATCTTGACAAGACCAGAGATTTGTAAAAAGCTGAATAACCTTGAGCAACCTGATCTTACTCTGAAGATGGCTCTTTCAGAGGGAGGTGAGACTGGACCACAGGATCACAGGATGTTAGGGGTTGGAAGGGACCCAAGGAGATCATTGAGCCCAACCCCCCTGCCACAGCAGGACAGCACTATCTAACACAGATCATGAAGGAACATATCCAGACAGGCCTGGAAAGTGTCCAGAGAAGGAGACTCCATAACCTCCCTGGGCAGCCTGTTCCAGTGCTCTGTGACTCATACAGTAAAGAAGTTCCCCCTTGTGTTGAGGCAGAACCTCTTTTGCTGCAACTTACACCCATTGCTTCTTGTCCTAGACATGTCCTAGACATTCAGACATTCATTCCAAATCAGTATTTTTTCCTGTTTCTGATTCATGAGGGACAATATATATATATATATGTATATGTATATATATATATATATTGGCATGTGAACTAAAATAAAACTCTGTCAACATTGACTAACACAGCTACCAGAAAGAGGTGGGAAAATGAACTGTTCTCAGTTAACATTTGTCATATCAGTGGTCAGTGCACTTATGCAGCAATAAACACAGCAACACTGGCTGGAAGAGACCACTGGATGGGCTTAATACAATATCCAACCTTAAGCAGAGCTGCACTTAACAGCAAATCGCGTAAGCCAGAGCATCACTTAGATTAACTTTGGCAACCTCTGAGGCTGGAGATTGCCTCTCATGACAAGTAATTTCAGGACTGCACCTCACCCTCTGAAGCTTCACTTTACTGATATTATTGAATGATCTACCACTTGCCATTATTACTAAGATTAATTCAGCCCCATCACCTTTAAAACCCTCCTTCAAGTAGTCTGCAATTAGACACTTCTTTGGATTCATTTTTCCAGATTAGAGAAACTCCCCCACTCTTGACTGCTCTGTGCTGTAAGTCCATGACAATTATGTCAGTACTCTGAAAGTGTTTACCAACAGGCTTCTTGAACCAAAGGACCCAAACTAGATGACATCATTGCAGTTGTGGCATCTCTATAAGCAAGCAGGAGAGGGTTGCAGCTTCTAATATGCTGGCCATGCTCCTTCTATTGCAGTCAAGTCATTTTGGATGTCCCAGGTGCAGAATTTTGTGTTGTTTCAGTTCTGAACATTGTGAGATTTCTGCTGGGCCCAGACTCAATTTATCAAGTCCCTTGTGACTTGAAGCTTCACTGTCATCTGGCATATTTCCATCTATCCCATCTTCACCTGCAAACTTGCTGAAGATGCCTTCTGGCTGATCATACAGGCCATTGATAAAGATGTGGAATAATATTGTCCCAGAATCAACCCCTATTGTACTCCATTTTGTTACTGGCTGCCAGCTGGATGCTGAACTACTCATTACTGCCATTTAAGCTGGTAATCCAACTAATATTGAGCCCATTTAAGCCCATTCATCCAGCTTGTACTTTTCTCAATCACAGAAAATGCCTTGCAATCAGACATCAAAAGCTTTACTCAAGATATTTTACAACTACTGCTTTTCACTAGAGCACTTACCCAGAGTGATGAGATTCAGCTAGAAGTAGCAGTTGGGTAGGGCTTAGACAATGAAGAAGGAATCAGCCATTATGAAAAATAACTAAGGATGTTTTTCAGAGGGCAGCTAAAGTCTCATTCCACAGTCACCTACAACCTGTTCCCAGTCAATGTCTCACAAGCTGCCTTGACCTGGGAAGCTGGCTACGTACATGACTTCCTCACTAACCTTGGTCTGAGCTGCATGATTTCCAAACATGGGAAAGGAACTCACAGGTGAGGAGTGTGGCTACAGGAACTGCTTGACTGCAGAGATGCCACTTATTTTGCAAATCCCTATTGGACCTAAAAAATGGGCTAAACTGATTTGGGACTTAACACACCTGTCCTTAGCTCTTTAAAATTTAGTTTGAACAGACTGTTTTGGCCATATTTGCACAGAAACAGACAAAAGCCCTGCTGAGAGGTCAATTAATCACAAACCAGTTTTGCCATTCCTTTATGTAGTGGTTGTGTGTGCAGCCTGTGCCCTTTACTCATGTGTCTAAGGACCATGGTGTTGACATTTTTTCTCTACATAAAGAATACTGAGAGCAGTAGAGTATTCCAAGGTACAGCCATGGGCAGGACCTGCCTGTGCCACACACACTGTGCTTTTGCTTGCCTTGATCAGGTGAGAGTGTTTTCACCCTGAGAGCAACACTCATTGTCCTTGGGAGATTAAAAAAAGAAGACATTGTAATGGTTTCCTGATTTATGTAGCATGAGCACAGTAGAAAAGTGCTGTGGAGTTTTCCAAACTGCTTTTCACCACCATCAAACAAACAAGAGGAGATGCTCTTTGCTTTTCCTACTGCTGCTGAAGGCAATAGTTGCCTGGGATGAAGAGGTAGAATGTAACAGATCTACTACTGCATAGTGTTATTCCTTCTTCATTTGCAGTCACTGCATATAATTGGATTCAAAGAGGTTTCCTATTAAATTAGATATAGCTGTGCTACTTCTTTACTTTTCATGAGAAGTCTGGCTCCTCAGCTGGTGAAAATTCTTGATCTAGTCCACCTCAGAAGCTGAGCCAGTACTCTTATAAGAATAATTCAAAACCTTTGTAGCATGCTTTGACTAGCTCTCTCGTGGATGTTAAGGTAGAGCTGAAGATGCCCACCTGGCACACATGCTTCTCCACCTAATTTAGAAGAAAACTGTTTCCTTTGAGTAAAAAGGAAGTCATGTGTCCTGAGCTAATTTGTATACAAGCCTGAAATCTGCTGAAATCATATGATACTCATTTGAAAGCAAAATTCCCTCAAATCAATGTAGTATCCCGTTGGTAATCCTACTTCTGCACCTGTATACAGAAAGTACAGCAAGGTCACTGCTTCTCTGCCCTCTTAATTAAAAAGCAGACCTCATGACAGGCAATTGTCCTTCAGGTCCAAAGATTTGCTTATCTCTTGCAAGCTCAGTAGCCAATACAGCCTTTATCCAGAAGCAGGATAATAAGAATTGAAGAGCAAGGCTCTCCCTTTCTGATAATGCTTGTAATATGCCTCACAGAAAAAGACACCTGCAAGACAATGCTTAGCATGGTACAGGAAGAGCAACAGCATGTGGCATCTTAACAGCACTGAAGCATAAGATTATAACTTGCCTAAGCTCCAAGTGAGACCAGGGCCTCCTGTCACCTTTTCAATTTGTAAATGCTTGCAGAAATAATAAAGGAGCAGCAGGTAGAGTCAGCTGAGCCCAAGAAGTAATAAACTCAGCTAAACAAGTAGGGGATATAGCAGATCTCTGTGTATTTTACTGCCAGCTGCACCAGGCTTCAGCTATATGAACCATGATACACTCCACTGGGATCAATAAAATTGTGTTAGCACATCAGTAACATACTTGAGGATGCAACACTTACAAATAGCTCCCATGGTATTACAACCCATTGCTTGGCCTGCCAAAAGATACATCTCAGCACTGCAGAAGAAATCCGATCGCAATAAAGAAGTCTGTGAAAAGCAAATTGAAACTTTCTGCAGCCCATGTTTCTAAGGTAGCTGCTATCCTTCAGTCAATACTGACTCTCTTTGGGATCCTAACAAAGCCATCTCTTCACTTGTGCTTGTGTCTAGAAAATGTTAACAGAGAAATCCTTTTCTGTGTTTATTTCTGTCATACTGGATATTCAGATCCACTATATACATGCATACCAAAATTATGAGGGTGAGCAGCTGCCTCTCCCTGCATATGGTGAACAGTTTAATGAGGGTTACACAGCAGGGAGGCAGCAAGCAAAAGGTTATAAAATTATATGGAGATTGGGCCAATTAATCCACAGCTCTCACTAATGGGATTTGCATGGGTGTTGAGTTGGCCTCACTTCTAGGCTGTGCAGGAGAGGGAGAGACAGCAGGCTTACACCAATGGGATGCATAATGGTCAGTCTGTTTATTGAAGCTAAGTGTGCTACCCATAGAGTGGAGTTCAGTAGAGGGGCGTGTACTTTTGATAGGCTTACACAGGCAGAAATGGGCTGTCCACACACACAGAGGCAGACCTGACCAACTACCCCCCTTAATCCCCCTTTGCAGCAGCTTAGCCACAACACTGCTTGTTCCCAGGGCTGAGCAGCCTGCCCTGCTCGCACAGCTCAGCTACAGATAGCAGCTTCTCTGCCAGCCTCCCAAGGCCACCCCTCTGCAGTTGTGCCTCCTTGTCAGTTCAGTTACTCAATCCTGCTTACTCTCCTTATTTTCTCAGACTATACAATTCTGCTCAATCCTGTTCAAACCCCAGCACATGGGTAAGGAATAGATTGGGTGCCCTGAAATATTTTCTTGAGGTGCTTAGAATGCTCCTTTTCTACAGTAAAAAAAGAGAGAGTGAGAGAGAAAAGCTACACATTTTGAAGTAGAAAGCTTAACACATCTCTGCAACTTCCTTCTGTGAACAAAATGTAAAATGGCTGCCAGATGCTCTAGCTATATCTGCTAGAGATTTATAGCTTCAGCCTACAGGCAGTGAATAGAAGAAACAGGTACATTTAAAGACCTTTTATCAGTGTAAACATAGGGACATGAAAGGAACAAACCTCAAGAGAAAAGACCACAGGGAACTTGAATAGGCAATTATGAGAATAAGTAGCCTCTTTCATCTTCTTTAAGCTACAACAATCAAAGTTTTCATACGACAAATCAAAGCCAGAGATACAGTTTAAGGTGATGTAGCTCAAACTCTGTGGGTCAGCTCGCATATCCCACTTGGCAAATGGTGTGGTCAACAGCCTCTGTTTAAGGATGTGAAAGCTTGTAGAGAATATGGATAAAGCACATAAAACTGGAAAACACACCGTGTTGGGTAGGAAGATGTCCATCAGTCACAGTAACTGCTGAATAACAAGGGATGTTCAGAAATAAAAGCAGAGTTATCCTAAAAAGAAGTAGAGAAACAGCATGAAAATTTGTATTGGTGGAGAGGTCTTGAAGTGGGAAGAGCAGTAGAGTGAACCTGGTTTGGGACTGCTTGAAGTTGCTCTGTGGCATCACTAGCCTGCCCAGAATGGGATGAACATTCTTGCTGCAGCAATCTGGTATCTAGACAGCAAGGGACAGCATACATAGAAATCTATAAGTATTGATATCTGAGTGCGTGTAGGAGTGTGATCATCTGTCCTGATACTGATCCTGGCCCTGGATGTACAGTTCACCATTTGTCAGGTACTTATGTGTTGATAAAAACAAAACAAAAACAACAAAACAAAAAAACCACCCAAACCCTGAGAAGAGGAGGCTCAGGGGTGACCTTATTGTTGTCTACAACTACCTGAGGGGTGGTTGTGGCCAGGAGGAGGTTGCTCTCTTCTCTCAGGTGGCCAGCACCAGAACAAGAGGACACAGCCTCAAGCTGTGCCAGGGGAAATTTAGGCTGGAGGTGAGGAGAAAGTTCTTCCCTGAGAGAGTCATTGGACACTGGAATGGGCTGCCCGGGGAGGTGGTGGAGTCGCCGTCCCTGGAGCTGTTCAAGGCAGGATTGGACGTGGCACTTGGTGCCATGGTCTGGCCTTGAGCTCTGTGGTAAAGGGTTGGACTTGATGATCTGTGAGGTCTCTTCCAACCTTGCTGATACTGTGATACTGTGATACTGTGATTCTGATTATGCTTTAACTACACAAGCAGGTTTTCCTCTGCAATAACCTCTCACACCAACTATGACTGCTGCCGTCTCACAGTATCTTCGTGTACCTCCCATTAAGATTCAGGTTCTGTGTTCTGGCAGATAAATAACACACAGACTCCACATTTCTGGAGCTAAATTGGCTTCCTGTGGAGAATCCTATCTCCCTATAGCATGTGCTTACAGATTGAGTTTGTTACATTTTCTACAAACTTTTGCTTCTGCAGTCTGTGTTCCTCCCTCTCAAAACCAAACTGCTACAAACTGACCTGAAACCCCAAGACTTCCAGAACAATGATCAATCAGGGAAAAGAACATATGAGAGCAGCCAAACCTTTTGTTATCATTGTCTTACAAAAGTCTCTGATTTCATATTCTTCCTTTACTTGAGACATGTTATTTTAACTCATGGTTAGGTCTAGCACTATGACAGATTCCTCCACTTTCTGCCTTGAATCTCAACCCTTCAGGTACTGTTCTTAGGGAATGGGTTTCCTCTTTTGCTTTACTTTTTATGACCTTCTCAAGCTGGGACATTGCTGTGTTAAAAACAATGCACTGGTGCAATAAATACTGCATTGCAATTTTAGTAAAGCAGCAGCATTGATTTACAAACATAATCAAATGACACAAATAGGCCTTCACTGGATGAAGAAATATGGCAGAGAGAAGCTCTTACTTTATTTGCTTTCCTCCTCTTATTATGATTATGTCTCTGTATATGTAGATGACACATTGTTGGTAGTTTCCTGGACCACCATCACTCAGAAATGTTTAGGACAAGCTGTCTCCTCTGCTCAAACATTGACAGGTATGATCCTTTTCTAATTAGCCTTCTGATAGGTTCCTAATTAAAACTGGGAAAATTAACAAAGCCAATCTCAGCATTATGATTGATTAGACTTTTCCCCAGCAAATGCATTTGGGAGAAATCATCCCACAGTTTTGTGTTCTCAGAAATTCTAATTTTCTAGCCCGTGTCTATCGAAGTGTCATAGTTGCATAAGACTCTCATTCCCCCCCATTTTCAACATCATTCTGCCAAACATGGCAATTCTGGGTGATAGCTGGTATTCATCAAGTTTAAGTTAAGAAAGCAAAGCACTTTGACTCCAGTATCTTTGAAATGTTCTCGCTGGGATTAACAATTTTGGATGCTTGGGCTGTTTACCCCTGTCAAATATGTGCTGTATGAAAGTATCTGTCCTGAAAGGCTGGCCAGGATCAGGGGGGACAGGCCCTGCTCACTTGCTCCCTGTGATAGGACAAAGGAGCAAAGGATGTAAGTTGCAGCAAAAGAGGTTCTGCCTCAACACAAGGGGGAACTTCTTGACTGGAAGGGTCCCAGAGCACTGGAACAGGCTCCCCAGAGACGTTGAGGAGTCTCCTTCTCTGGAAACTTTCCAGGCCTGTCTGGATGTGTTCCTCTGTAATCTGTGTTAGATAGCATTGTCCTGCTCCAGCAGGGGGGTTGAACTCCATGATCTCTTTGGTTCCCTTCCAACCCCTAACATCCTGGGATCCTATGATCTGAGCTAACTGGAAGATGTCTTGGAATCTGCATGAAGCTTCACCATCCAAATGCTACGTGTATCTTCGTCTGCCCTGTTACAGTGATTTATGCAAAGGTTATACAGTGATTTATGCAAGGTTATACAGATAACCTTGAGTTATCTGTATCCTATAATCAGTGTAGACACTCTTAGAGTCAGCAAAGGCTCAGAAACCAGCAAGAAGAGCCAAAGTATCTTATTTACTTGATGCTTTCAACTTGAACAGGAGATTTAGGCTAGGGAAGTCTGTTTTCTCACTGTTATCTTTCTCAAGACAGAATGACCAAGTGTTAGTTGCAGGCTTAGTAATAGCCTTGTTTATTTTCTGTGGGTTTTACTGTTGAGAAATCTTAGGTTTTCAGTCATCCTCTTTAAAAGTGCATGCTTTTCACCTGCTTTCCTATCTGCTAATCGAGACCTGTGTGATGGAGGAGTGCTTCAGTGCAGCTGTGCTTTCCTCCAGGGTGACATAGCCTGTGCGTGCCTGGGACTCCCTGTTAGAGATGCACAGTAACTGACTACGGCCTCTGCTGGTCTAATAGCATCATTAAAATTAACAGCTCGTGCAACTCACTGAGCTGAACAAGAATACTCAAAAGCAGAATTCAGGTCTCAATGTCAAAAAAATGCTTTAACCATCTCTGTCTCTTCGGGAATGAGTAGATTTCCCCCTGTTTGTCTGCAAAGCTGTAGAGCAAAAGTCTTGGTTAGCACTCTGCTTAAGCAAGTGCTTATCTCAATGATTTTAAACACTGTTAATCATAAAAAAAAAAATACTTGAACATAAGTAGAAATTACCCTGGGGAGGAAAAAAAAAGTTCCTATTAGAATGAAAGCAAGCTCTTCATTAGAATGAAAATAGCTATATTTTCCCTGAAAATAGAAATATTTTTCATTTCAGACAAACTGGAAACACATTGTTCAACTATAAACATGCCTTTCTTTTCAGCATAGTCATATTCCATTGCCAGTCATAGTCATATTCCAATATTTCCATATTCCTAAGGAAACATCTAACCGCCTTTTAAATCTTGAGAACAGTACAGGTCAGTCATTCCAGCTCATGTGTCTAGATTCTATCATAGCATCATAGAAGCAACCAGGTTGGAAGAGACCTCAGAGATCATCCAGGCCAATCTATCCCCCAGCCCTAGCCAGTCAACCAGACCATGGCACTAAGTGCCCCATCCAGGCTTTTCTGGAACACTTCCAGGGATGGTGACTCCACCACCTCCCTGGGCAGCCCATTCCAATGCCAATCACTCTCTCTGCCAACAACTTCCTCCTAACATCCAGCCTAGACTTCCCCTGGCACAATTTGAGACTGTGTCCCCTTGTTCTGTTGCTGGTTGCCTGGGAGAATTCTCTTTTACACCATGAAGCAGACAAGGACTGGAGATTTCTTCTCACTTCCAAAGCTGCCATGGCTGCAGTTCTACCCACCCACCAGGTTTGCAGAGTATTTCTGTGTGACAGCACATCCACTAATACAATCGAATTGGGCTATTTGGCATAGGTGTGATGGATTGGGTGTTCCCTGCCCCCCCACACTTTGGAAATCACTCAGACTAGACTCAGGCAGCTCTGTAAATTTGAATGTAGCTTATATTTACAGCTTAGCTCAATATACAAGCAGATATTTACAGTTTATACAGTTATAGACAGAAATAGACAAGGTAAAAAGTGTTACAGAAACACAACAGCCCTCCCAGAAACCTGAGTCCACAGAAGGGGCTCCCAACCACCCTTCCACCTTCTCTTTGCCCCCCACCTCCCCACCCCCCCTCTCCCACCCCAGCCCCAAGGAAGAATGGAGGTTTGGCCAGGGGATTAGGAAGCAAAGTGGATTAATCAGAGAGACAGCAGAGAGGCTAGAGAGGGAAAAAAATGCAGCTTGGAGCTCCCCAGCAGAAGTGCCCTATCTGTGTTTGGATTCTTCTTCTTCTTGTATCTCTCAGCAAGCCTATGAGTGAAGTAGACATCATTGTGTGTTCCTTTTCACAGCCTGTAATCTAGTCCTTCTCACCAAAACATTCTAGCTAGCTTCAAAGTAGCACCATAGGCTACCAAAAGGTTTTATGCAGACCCTCTTCATAAGAGCAACAGGGTTTTTGTAAAGCAGTGACTGAAATGGGGAAAAGCGAGTTGGTTTGTGAACAGTCAGATGCAAGGATAGGTTGATTCTATGATTCTATGATTCTATGATAATTTCCACCCCCTTTCTGCTCCAGCTCTCAACTCCTTTAAAAAAATAAATAAATTAAAAAATCACATCTTGGAGTGGGTGATCTACTTATCCCTTTTCCCTATGACACACATGATGAAAAGGAAATAAATCCTTCACATGGCTGTAACTACAAGTTCCAGTCTCAGCTCAGTCATTTTTCTGTACTCAAAGTGCCTTCAAAAGACTTTGCATGAGACGGACAACATATTAAATGTTAGAGAAAGAGGCTATTGAAGGAGCAGCAGCAGAGTGTCACTGTTGCCACATCCAGTTGGCAGCCAGTCACTAGTGGTGTTCCCCAAGGATCAGTACTGGGCCCAGTCCTGTTCAATATCTTTATTGATGATCTGGGTGAGGGGATTGAGTCCAGCATCAGTAAGTTTGCAGATGACACCAAGCTAGGAGCAGGTGTGGAGCTGTTGGAAGGTAGGAGAGCCCTGCAGAGGGACCTGGACAGGCTGGATGGGTGGGCAGAGGACAATGGGATGAGATTTAACAAGGCCAAGTGCAGGGTTCTGCACTTTGGCCACAACAACCCCAAGCAGCACTACAGGCTGGGGACTGAGTGGCTGAGAGCAGCCAGGAGGAAAGGGACCTGGGGGTACTGGTAGACAGTAGCTGAAGATGAGGCAGTAGTGTGCCCAGGTGGCCAAGAGAGCCAATGGCATCCTGGCCTGCATCAGGAGCAGTGTGGCCAGTAGGACAAGGGAGGTTATTCTTCCCCTGTACTCAACACTGGTCAGGCCACACCTTGAGTCCTGTGTCCAGTTCTGGGCTCCTCAATTCAAGAAAGATGTTGAGGTGCTGGAGCATGTCCAGAGAAGGGCAACAAAGCTGGTGAGGGGCCTGGAGCACAAATCCTATGAGGAGAGGTTGAGGGAGCTGGGGTTGTTTAGCCTGGAGAAAAGGAGGCTCAGGGGGGACCTCATTGCTGTCTACAACTACCTGAAGGGGCATTGTAGCCAGGTGGGGGGTGGCCTCTTCTCCCAGGCACCCAGCCATAGAACAAGGGGACACAGTCTCAAGTTGTGCCAGGGTAGGTATAGGCTGGATATTAGGAAGAAGTTCTTCACAGAGAGAGTGATTGGCATTGGAATGGGCTGCCCAGGGAGGTGGTGGAGGCACCGTCCCTGGGGGTCTTCAAGAAAAGCCTGGATGAGGCACTTAATGCCATGGTCTAGTTGATTGGTTAGGGCTGGGTGCTAGGTTGGCCTGGATGACCTTGGAGGTCTCTTCCAACCTGGTTGATTCTATGATTCTATGAGATAACCTGTGAATTGGCACACCTATTTTATGACACTGCTGTCTTCCTTTCTCAGCCAGTGCCCGGCTCTGTGGAAAATGAGCTGGCTGGCTTCAAGCACAAGTAGCTTTTGAAATTACTGTTTCTGTTTTGCTGTTCCACAGGGTTGCCACTAATACCAGATCTAGCATCTCTACTTGCAAGCAGTTAATAAAGTATGAGATAGGACAGTTTAATCATGCCTAATTTTCAGTCCTCATTTTTTCTTGGTCTCCTCAGCGTGTATACTCTCAGTGTGTAGGTCAATGTGCATCTGGTGAAGTAGTTTTAAAGATGCATTTGTTGAAGTTCCTACTGGCCCTTCTATGCACAGGCAGGCTGTATTTTGTCTGTGCATCCTGCTGGAGTCACTACGTGCTCACACGATGCACCTCCTACCTCCCTTTGCCACACTTGCGTGTACTGCTTTGTACCCTGCCAGTCTGTGACAAGGACAAACAAAGGTGGGGACAGGTGGGAGGTGCTGAAATGGCACAAATGTTCATTTCCTTCATGAAGTTCCAGGCAGCATAACTAGAAATAGACAAAGTGGATCAGGCTGCTGGCATTGCACCCCAGAGTAACAGTTCGAGCAACAAGATGGTTATACCATTGCTCTCCCCTTTATTGCAGTGATACAGACACTTAGATACTAACTTGGCAGAGGTGTGCATAGCTGCCTTAGTTAAGATTGGTACATGTGGAAGGCACAGATAGGCTTAAGATTATGTGTGAGGCACAGATAGGTTAAGCTTATACAAACAACGTGTAGGGTCAGCCTCCTGCAGCCAGCAGACCCTGCCTCCTGCAGCTGCATCTGGGGGGTTTGCTTCACTATCTTAGATCCTTCCTCTGGGATGGACTCAAGGACACTCTGCAGCATGGGTTGCTCATGTTTATCAGTTCATGTCCTCTGTTAACAAGAAATCCATCCACATCAGGTGAAATTAAGACTGAGTTGAACGTGAACATTTCATTACAAAACACAATAAAGAAGTAAGTTTTCACTGTAACCTCAAAGCCTTGTGCTCCCAGGCATTTCTGAGAGTGTAGAGGAAGACCATAGAAACTCTAAGTACAATGACTGGTAGTGAGATTGATCTGCACAGAATCACAGAGTGGCACCAGTGTCTTCTCTTGGGAAGCACAATTACTCTCATGGTCTTCTTCAAGCCCTTCTCTGATCCATAATGTCATGCAATCCAAACATGCTGAACAAAATTATACTATATGTGCAGGACCTTAGCAAACAGTGAGATAACTATGCAGGGAAGTTAGGGAGTCACAGAAGAATCACAGAATTAACCAGGTTGGAAAAGACCTCTAAGGTCATTGAGTCCAACCTATCACCTAACATCTTCTAATTAACTAAACCATGGCACCAAGTGCCTCATCCAGCCTCCTTTTAAACACCTCCAGGGATGGTGACTCCACCACCTCCCTGGGCAGCCCATTCCAATGCCAATCACTTTTCCTGGCAAGAACTTCCTCCTAACATCCAGCCTAAACCTGCCCTGGTGGAGCTTGAGACTGTGTCCCCTTGTTCTGTTGCTGGTTGCCTGGCAGAAGAGACCAGCCTCACCTGGCTACGACCTCCCTTCAGGTAGTTGTAGACAGCAATGAGGTCTGCCCTGAGCCTCCTCTTCTCCAGGCTGCACACCCCCAGCTCCCTCAGCCTCTCCTCACAGGGCTCTGCTCCAGGCCCCTCACCAGCTTTGTTGCCCTTCTCTGGACATGCTCCAGCACCTCAACATCTCCCCTGAATTGAGGAGCCCAGAACTGGACACAGTACTCAAGGTGTGTCCTGACCAGTGTCCTTAAATGCATACTGATACCTCTCAGTAGTGAATTCACAGAGGTATGAGGGTGGAAACAAAAAAGGGAATATATTCAGTCTGAGAAGTGGGGCTCTTGTTAGGCCATAGCAACTTGACACAGCTTTTGTTCATTTTTTTCCATGCTGCCCACAAGAGCTAAAACTCATAACAGAGCTCTGAATAGTCTCCAGTTTCTGATATCAGCAGAAGTAGTGAAAAAGGGCTACAAGCTCAGTGAGCTTGTGGTTTTGCAGGACAAGTATAACTTACAGTACACAGAGAGAGAGAATAGTGTAATGGGGAAGACTACATTGTATAACATTGAGCACTGCTAATTGTTAATGTGTATCTAATATTATTCTCATCCATCCATGGCTCTAATTACTTCCATAACTCCTGTTGAATTAAATGTTCAAGAGAAATGATAAGAGGCGATGAAAGCCAGACTACAAGGTTATGAAATCCAGTGATGCACCATTACACTCCAATTAAAAGATTCTAAAAGTGGCATTTGTGATCATTCAAAAATGAATAGGAACAGAGCTGAAATGCTTGCCTTCATAAGATAACAGTTTTCCTTGGCCATGACAGAAGAGTTCATCCTTGAAGAAACACTCATTTGAGTATATTAAAAATTAGATTACATGGGGGGGGGGGGTGGGGGGTGGGTGGGGGGGTGTTTTTATTTTGATGTTTCTTTCTTAATGGAATGAAAGAGGGGAGGGAAGAAGTCCTCTTAAATCAGTGAGTTGAAGAACTAAACTGCTGTGCAAAATGTAAGACATTTCATTTAGTATATTTTGTTATCTTATATAGCATTTCACAAGCCACAGAGTCCCCATGAAGATGTTTAAAATGCAAATTGTGCTTACATTATTTAATCTAATACTTTCAATACCTGAGGGCATTTCTCCATCCCAGTGCTTTCCACTCTTTGATGATGCGCTGTGCACAGGCAGGATAGCAAAAATTCTACCAGCTAACTAAACAAAAGGCCTGGCTTGTCTTTCTCCATTCAGTACCTCTCAGCCCCTGTTTCTCAGGTATTTCTGGGCACCTACCTCCCTAGTTTTCAGCCTGTGGAGTTGGGCCCTTGAGTACTTTTCATTGGGTCCTTATACTCATAAATTACCACAGCCACTGCTCCCCTGTACTCAGCACTGCTCAGGCCACACCTTGAGTACTGTGTCCAGTTCTGGGCTTCTCAATTCAGGGGAGATGTTGAGGTGCTGGAAGGTGTCCAGAGAATGGTGATGAAGCTGGTGAGGGGCCTGGAGCACAAACCCTATGAGGAGAGGCTGAGGGAGCTGGGGGTGTGCAGCCTGGAGAAGAGGAGGCTCAGGGGGGACCTCATTGCTGTCTACAACTACCTGAAGGGAAGTTTTAGCCAGGTGGGGTTGGTCTCTTCTCCCAGACAACCAGCAATAAAACAAGGGGACACAGTCTCAAGTTGTGCTGGGGGAAGTCTAGGCTGGATGTTAGGAAGAAGTTCTTCCCAGAGAGAGTGATTGGCATTGGAATGGGCTGCCCAGGGAGGTGGTGGAGGCACCGTGCCTGGGGGTGTTCAAGAAAAGCCTGGCTGAGGCACTTAGTGCCATGGTCTAGTTGACTGGCTAGGGCTGGGTGCTAGGTTGGCCTGGATGATCTTGGAGGTCTCTTCCAACCTGGTTAATTCTACGATTCTATGATTCTGTGACACTAGAGCTGACTTATGTGATTCTATGATTCTACGATTCTATGACAGTAGAGCTGAGTTATGTGATCTACCATAGATGTCTTCGACACACAGGAGGAAATTACTTCAAGTGTATCAGCAGCCATTGCCGCTGACTGAGGTGCTTCTGTCTTAAGGCAGATTGTAAGTCTCACTTCCCCCATGGCAACAGCAAAAGAGGGCCTCCTGCCAGCACAGGAGTGGGAAAGGATGGTGGACATTGGTGAATGCTCCAGCTCTGCAGGATGAATGTGACTATTCCTAGAGACAGATCTGGGACACTTGCTGTCCTTCACTGCTGCTGCAGCCAGAGCAGTGCTCAGTACTTTCCAAGGTTGCCTGTCTCATAATATGACTGGGGCCTTAACGAGTAAAGTTTTGTTTGTGTTTTGTGTTTTCCAGTCTTTATCATTTAAGGTCTGGTTCTCTGACTGCTACAATTACAAACATATGTTCATTTCATATGTTTAAGCTCATTGAGGCTAAAAAGACTACAGCCATAAATAACATCTGACACGAGAAAGGCATAAACTTTTCTAAGAGGTGTTGCACTGGTAATTGGTTCTGCCATCAGATGAAAACTGAATAGTATCTCACTCTACCAGCAGTTTCACTGAAATAAATGTGGTTTCTAACAAAGAAAATCCTACTTATTAAGTCTGAGCCAGACCTGCAGTACAAGAGGAAGTCAGAGGAAAATATTTCAGATGAACAACCTGGTTTCTTAACTCCTCAGGGCTCAGTGTCTAGGTCTGCTTTGCCAGTCCTGCAGTCCAAGATAAGTCCTTCTTTCACTTACTTAAAAAATTAATAGGCCTGAAGGAAGTAATTATTGAAAATTCTCTCCTTAAGGAGATCAAAACTCTCCAGTCATTTTCAGTCGGCTTGAGGAGGGCCACCAGTGTTAAACACAAAATGGTATCCATAGTGATAAAGGCTTCACTTAGCCAAGATCTCCAAGATGGAAATATTCCATAGGAAAAGCAAAAGGAACATTTAAAATGAAAGCCCACCTTCGGAGAGTGTTGACAAACAGAGGCTCAAACTGAGGAGAGTTAGAAGGTGAAAAAGGTCAGCTCAAGGGATGACCACATCCACTGCAGCTGGAAAAGTTATGCCAACAAACTGGGCACCAAAAGAGGAAAACTCTTGTCTAAAATAAGTTTAATGTTTTCTAGGAATACAGATGGGTTTTTGATTATTGCAGCTTCATTATAGTGAGAAATTATAAGTCAGCCCTTCTGTATAGCTCTACCGGATTTGTGCAAACATGACTTTGTTTCACAAGTCTCAGAGTAGTTAGACCTTGGCACAGGAAACTCAGACACTGTCAACAATGATAACTTCAAGAGATATTTAATTCTTCAGTAACATCCTGTGCCTGGATTTTGGCCATAATGGTTTATTTTGCAGAAAGTGAGAGACATGAGCACTACATCATGCACTACCAGCACTACTCAGAATATCACTGCATCTCTTGTAACCGCCGGCTAGGCACAGTGATGGCACTGATGTGCCTTCCTGTTATAGAGAGGTTTGAGTCTGGGTCTGGGGTAAGATATAATGAGGCCAATATAAAGGTTACTGAATAATTTATTAATATATACAAAGAGAACTTTCCCCCAAACTTACATGCAACTAACCCACACAAATCCTTTGATACAGTTGGTAAAACTACTTTGCACAATGTCTGTATACAACCAAATTAAGCAGCTTGATAAAGGTTTCAGAAATGTTTCTCTATCAGAGTCTTGCAGCATAAGCTGCCGCTGGTAAAGTTAATGAAATTCTTTCAGTGACTTGAATCAAGAGAGTTCAAATACTCACTAGTTGGAAGTCTCAATATCTGCGTTCCTAAAATATATATAATGAAAACCACGTGGTTGATTTCACATGGAGCTGATAGTGCAATTCAAATTGGGGTGCGCCACCTGAGAAGGTTTCACAGGCATGGGAGAGGTCTTCCATGGCTTCTCAGAAGGACATCATCGGGTGGTCAGCCACCTGGGCAGAGCAGGGTTCCAGGTTTGCATGCTGGAGCAGTCCAATTCAGTGCTGTGTACAGTGAGAAGGCAGCCCTCGGGCTGACACTGCGGGCTGGAGCAGTGGCTGGCCAGGAACGCGTGGTCCAATAGTCCACTGGATCCATGCGAAGTGTGGTGGAACAAAGAAGCATGCAAAGCAAACAAAGGTGGCCAGCAAATGGGCAGGCAGGGAGAGGTGAGCAGAGAGAGCGTATAGAGTGCAGAGATGGGAGCGTCTTGTTTAGCTGGAGTGCCCTATTTATCAGATGTGGGCCAAGATTAATGATCCTTTGGCCACAAAATCATCCAATAGGCTTCTGGCAGTCAGCCAAAACACACCAAATTAGGAAGAGTCCACAGGTTTAGATCTCCCAAATATGGGAGCAGCACAGGGCTTGCACCCGGTGGGCCAAAAGCTAGGCACATGGGCTTATGCAACCACTTACACAACCATGTTACACAACCTGAGCCCTGGGCAGGTCAGACTTTATGGCACCAGGCATATTGTGCCCCTTGTGTCTGTTTAATGTGTTTACCTTTGGTGTAGGCAGAAAAACATGTCCAGGCAAGACAAAGCATGTATAAGCTTATTTGGGCCTATGGGCCTTCCATGACACTTCCATAGACTTAACTAGGATCCAAGGAATGTAAGCATTGTATCGAGTGCCCCCCCAGTTTAGGAGGGACATTGAGATGCTTGAGCGTGTCCAGAGAAGGGCGACGAGGCTGGGGAGAGGCCTTGAGCACAGCCCTACGAGAAGAGGCTGAGGGAGCTGGGATTGGTTAGCCTGGAGAAGAGGAGGCTCAGGGGTGACCTTATTGATGTCTACAACTACCTGAGGGGTGGTTGTAGCCAGGAGGAGGTTGCTCTCTTCTCTCAGGTGGCCAGCACCAGAACAAGAGGACACAGCCTCAGGCTGTGCCAGGGGAAATTTAGGCTGGAGGTGAGGAGAAAGTTCTTCCCTGAGAGAGTCATTGGACACTGGAATGGGCTGCCCGGGGAGGTGGTGGAGTCGCCGTCCCTGGAGCTGTTCAAGACAGGACTGGACATGGCACTTGGTGCCATGGTCTAGCCCTGAGCTCTGTGGTAAAGGGTTGGACTTGATGATCTATGAGGTCTCTTCCAACCTTGGTGATACTGGGATACTGTGAGTGCATTTTATGCTCCATTAACAGCATATTTGCAGAGAGGGGATTGTTTTACACCTAAGCACTTCATGTCATCTGTGCATATTAACTGGCTGGCAGGAAATCTAGGGAATAGAAATATCAGAAAGAAACAAACAACTCAACTGGACAGGAGGATGACCTCTATTTGGAATAGAAATTACAGAGGACAGACTGGAAAGTTGTTCACTGCTCCAAGAAATAGGAAGGCATTTCTTGGAGCAGTGAACATCATCAAAGTAGGCAAGGAAGCAGAGGAAATACCTACAATCGTTAGTTCATTATAAAGAGTATTACTGCTGTGCATCCAGCCTCAGGTGAAGAATCATCAAAAAAGAAGTCCAGTGTTCTCAGTTGGAACTTATTATAGTGGGAAACCATGTAACATCCTCTGAGAGAGTCTTCCAAGGTCGGAGTGGTACAGTTACATGTACTGGGGAGAGAATGGTTTGCCATGTGGTCAAAACTGAAATATGGATGGGACTATCAGATGAGTCATGGGATGAAAGGGACAGCAGCTGTGAAGTGTGCTGGGGCATCTCAGATCACATTGGATGTCTGTGTAAGGGTGCCTTGAAGTTGTTTTTAGTGAAGAATAAATTTAGTAAGAAATGAGTCCACTCACTTTCTATCCAGTCCTCCATGATTACAGGGTCTAGGGGCAGCCAGGTTTGTCTCTTAGTACATATGACATCATAAGAATGAACAACCTGTGTCTGTACATGAGACCACATTCAAAAGAAGCAGCTGGGTGCATGAACAGTTCTGTTTACTCACGTGTAACATGTACAAATTCCTTAAGATTAAGCATGATACATGTAGTCAACTGCAGAATTGCTCTAGAGCTTTAAGCCACCATTGCAATCACAAACTTCATCTCCTTGGAGCAGGCAGGGTTGCACATCTTGCTAAAAGGCTTCTCTCCTAGGGTTGGTGAGGAAGATGAAGCCACCAATCTGTCCCTGCCACTTAGTGTCAAACTCTCATTCCCCTCCAAATGAGGCATGAATAGAGTCATAGAATCAACCAGGTTGGAAGAGACCTCCAAGATCATCCAGTCCAACCTATCACCCAGCCCTGTCCAGTCAACTAGACCATGGCACTAAGTGCCTCATCCAGGCTTTTTTTGAACACCTCTTCTTTTAACACAGAGGATATTTTGTCAGTCACTGTATTGCCCCCTTCAGCAGATAAGTTAAATGATGTGCTTTAGCCAGCATTTTTTGTTCAAATACGTCTCTTCATTGTGCTATTTGATCCGGGCATAATGTAATCAGCTTTGATTAGAGAGATTGCTATCATCTGTTATGCTTGTAATTAATTAATCACCATTTAATTAGTTTCCTATTGTAACACATCAGATGCCACCAGGTGATGCCATTTTCTATTAGCTGGCTATTGGAGTCTCCTCCCACCCCAGGTGCAGCCACTTTGCCTTCCCTGCCCACTCCCCTTTATATTCTGCCCCAGGAAGGCCAGAAGCCTCAAGTTCGGCCCATTGTGGGCCAAGGGATCCTCCGCCTGGCATCCCTGGTGAGTCCCTGTGGTGTGCACCGGGTGAATTGGTGGAGGATTTCAAAGGCCGGGGGGCCTGGTGGCCCCCCGGCTTGCTAGGGTTAGGCTCAGCAACCATTGCAACGTACAACATCATCCACAGGTGCTGGGTGTGTGTTCTTGCTGGAGCTGTTTTCTTTTGGGGTAATATTTATACCTCGGTATCTACTGTTGTGTGGAGTGTATGGATCAGCTGCAATCAAATCATGGTTCCTGGTGGTCAATCATTTGTTCCTTTATCAATTGCATAAGACACTTTTTCTATTTGGTGTAACTCCTCTGGTCAGCAGTATTGCAGGTGATAAGTGGAAGAATGGAATTGTGGATCTCTGCCTTGCCCCTCCATTCTTCCCAGTGCCATTGCAACATAAGCCACCAGTTGTCTACCCTGCCTCTGGCCACATGTGCTAACCAGCAGCACAGGGCTTTGTAATTTTCCACTCTTCTGTGCTTCCAACAGACCTTAGCTATGGACACCTTAGTTTTTATCTCCTCTGGGTTTCCTGTACATGATTCAAAAGATGCTTTTCAATACAGAGTTCCCTCTGAATATGGGCACCCTCTGAAGCAGCTGCTGGAGGTCAGGTGGGCTACTCCATAGCCCCCAAAATAAAAAGTCACTTTAGATGAATGTTTTTAGGGAAGCAAATCGTGCCCAACATCTGCCTACCTCGGAAGATGCAGTGAGCTAAGTGCTACTTATTACTGACTCATGAAAACTCTTGTTTCAGAAGCTCTTGTCTCTGCTACCAGAATAGTTACTTTATTTCAAAAGTGAAAAGTTAATTATAGGATGTGTCTCGTTTGCTTTTCCAAATCCCATCAAGTCTTATTGTTGTTGGTGATCCAAGGCTGAAGAGATGAATTTATATTTTGTGTCTTTGTTTTTAGCTGAGTTGTTTCCTCTAGAGAAATTTTCTGCTCTTCTATTTCTTATTAGCAGAATTGTGTTTTTCTATTCAGCATCTCTATAGAGAAAGGCTCTTTGTTGCTGTTGTTGTTGTTGTTCTCCTTCTTTTCTGAACAGCAAAATGCAGGATTTTTAATAGGTGAACAGATGTTAGTGGGAGTGCTTCAAATATACACTTGAAAATGTTGCACATGGAAATGAAGTCTGACAGGCCTAAAAGGAAATTTAAGGGGTTTAATAAATTAGGATTTTTTAATAAATTAGGAAAAAAAATGAACTATCTGCATAAGGAACCTTGCAAGATGCTGTGAGGACAAATACTGCTGCAAAGCTGGAAGTAAGCCAGGAGAACACAGTAAGCCAGGAAGACAGAAGCAAAACTAAATGAGGGAGAGAAAATAATAAGACACAAGACAAGACAGTTGATAGAAACAGAAAAATGGGCAAAATACAAACACAGACTTGATGAAAGATATAGAGACTGTAGAAGACATACACAAGGATGGTGAGAAAAAGAACAAGCTGCAAACCTGGCATGCTGTAGCACCATCTGGTTGAATGGGATGCTGAAGGAGAGGGTGCCCACACACTGCTGCTTTTGTTAGCAAAACTAGGTTCAGAAATAAAGACTTCTCTTTCTGTTCCCAAGCAGTGGTTCTTGCACATATTATACACACCTCCCCCCCACCTCCTCAGCTACACTCCTTGGACAACTTATAGAATCATAGAATCAACCAGGTTGGAAGAGACCTCCAAGATCATCCAGTCCAACCTAGCACCCAGCCCTAGCCAGTCAACCAGACCATGGCACCAAGTGCCTCAGCCAGGCTTTGCTTCAACGTCTCCAGGGATGGTGACTCCACCACCTCCCTGGGCAGCCCATTCCAATGCCAATCACTCTCTCTGACAACAACTTCCTCCTAACATCCAGCCTAGACTTCCCCCTGAACAACTTGAGACTGTGTCCCCTTGTTCTGTTGCTGGTTGCCTGGGAGAAGAGACCAACCCCACCTGGCTACAACCTCCCTTTGTATAGTTGTAGACAGCAATGAGGTCCCCCCTGAGCCTCCTCTTTTCCAGGCTAAACACCCCCAGCTCCCTCAGCCTCTCCTCATAGGCTTTGTGTTCCAGGCCCCTCACCAGCTTTGTCACCCTTCTCTGGGCGCGTTCCAACACCTCAACATCTCCCCTGAATTGAGGAGCCCAGAACTGGACACCGCACTCCAGGTGTATAGAAATTAAACAGAAGCATATGACATGGAGAAGTACCTATTATGTCTTTGAGCCAAATGAATACAATTCCTCACTTAAAAACCAGTATAGATATTAAACAGAAAACATATGTCATGGAGAAGTACCTATTATGTCTTTGAGGCAAATGAATGCAATTCCTCACTGAAAACAAGTATAGATATTAAACAGAAACATATGTCATGTAGAAGTACCTATTGTGTCTTTTGAGCCAAATGCATGCAATTCCTCACTGAAAAACCAGTAGAGATATTAAACAGAAACATATGACATGGAGAAGTACCTGTTACGTCTTTTGAGCCAAATGAAGGCAATTCCTCACAAAGATAATACTCTGAAGATATTGCTTGCTTCTCATGGGCTACACTTAATTGTATAATTAGAGTTAGTTCCTGCCAGCAGCCTTGCACCAGCCCTGGGAGCTGATGCTGCAGAAGCAGATGAAGTTTCTTCAGAGAAGTGTGCAGCACAGGTCACAGAGCTTCCAGCAGCAGAAGTTCAGTCAGAAAATAGACATAGGAAGGGGAACAAAGACATAAATGTTTGGATGCAGTTGGGAAAGTAGCAGAGATTAAAACAAGTGCTAAGGCTGAATGTCCTGTGATGGAAAACCAAGGAAGGTTTATGTGTGGTGTAAACAGACCCTATGGCTATACACTTGTAGCAGTAGATAATGTTATGGTTTTCCTCTTGTTTTGCCCTTCTATGGTTACAAACATCTACGTTGCCTGTAAAAAATGCAACCAACCAAACAAAACAGTCCAGAAGGTCTGAATGCTGGAGCTAAGAACTTGCAGAAGAGGACCACTGCTTCTACTTTAAGGGTCTGCTGGTTTTGGTTTTTGTATTGCAGATTATTTTACTTTAAGCCATTGCTGTCAGTTTGAAGACAAAGGGGAATTTTTGATGTTTCTGGCATTTTTTCTTGCAGCAGTGCTTTGAAATATTTAATGTGACTTGGAGAACTGTGATAGCATAACCTGGATCTTTGGACAAGTCATCCATGGTCATGAACGTGGTCACAACATCCCAGAATCACAGAATGGTGGGGGTTGAAAGGGACCTCTGGGAATCACCTCATCCAACAGACTCACCTATATCAAGTTGTACAGGATCATATCCAGCCAGGTTTTGAAAGTCTCTTCAGAATGAGACTCTGCAACCTCTCTCAGTAGTCTGGTCCAATGCTCTATGCCCCTCACAGGAAAGAAGTTTTTCCTTATACTCACATGGAACATTCAGTGCTTGTTTGTGTCCATTGTCCCCTATCCTGTTGCTGAGTACCACTGCAAAGAGCCCAGCCCCACCCTCTTGGCATCTGCTATTTAGATATTTACAAACATTGTTAAGATGCTCTCACAGTCTTCTCTTCTCCAGGCTAAAGAGAGACAGGTCTCCCAGCTTTTCCTTGTAAGAGAAATGTTCCAGTCCCCAAATAATCTTTGTAGCCCTCCGTTGTGCTCCCAGAGTGGAGGGGGTAGAGGGGGAGGAGAACCTTCCTCCACCTGCTGGCCACACTCTGCTTAATGCATTCCAGGGTACTGTCAACTGTCTTGGTTACAAGAGCACATTGTTGTCTCATGGTGACTCTATATTAACTTATTGCCCTGGATACAGAGAGTCCAAGGTAAAGTTAACCATGTTTAGAGCACATCCACAGACCATATTTGAATCTAGTGCACCATCACCACACTGGAATCCTTAGAAACTTGATTGGGAAGCTACCAGGATGGTAACCGAATCTAAAACTCTTCCAAGTTTCCATCAAGAGCTTACTTTTGTTCGTTTTTATTATGAAATGGTAAATCAAATCCTAGGTTTTCATCACCTGTCATTCCTTAAGTCTGCATGTCTGAGCAATGTGACTTTTAAAAGCAGCTGTTGTGGCATATGCAAATTTGTTGCATGGTGCCAATTTTGCATAAGAACCTGGATGAGCAAAGGGTCTGTTCAGGGACAAGTCATGGACATTAAAGTAAAGTAAGATTTAATCTGGCAGCAAATTGGAAAGCTCATCCATTTTGTTCATTAGAATGCCCTAATGCATTGAAGGGGATCTCTTACTGAGCATACTGTTACTGTACATTAATTGGAAGTGCCTTAAGGGAGCCGTAAGTGCAGCTTTGTTCAGTATTACCTTGGTGCCTGACACCTTGTTAACATCACCAATCTGTTATAAAGATGCAGTGTAGAATTTACTGTTGAGCTCTAAAACACTTTCTGCTCTAAGTGTGGTGGTGATGAGTGGTTGTAGAGAAACTAAGCTGCTGTAGTAAATAAAAGAAGTTTGCTCCTCCTAAGCTGACCTCAAAATTCATTGAATTCACTGCCTTTTAGAAATCCCTGAGTCAGACCTTCCCATGTAGTGAATCGTTGCAATTTGGATAAAAAGGTAGAACTCCAGCAGTTCAAAGACCTCCAAAAGTCCAGGAGTTCCTGAATCCAGTTCCAGAATCCAGCTTCTGAATCCAGTTCCCATCTGTAACTGAGTCCAGTGTGGAACTTCTGCTGCAGCATCAGTGGTGATGGTGACTAATTGCCATCAGGGAGGTCGAGCTTGATATTGGCTTTCTATATACTTAATTTTATTGTTTGGATTTCTATTAAAGTAGTTTTAGTTTTCTTTTTAAACTCCTAAGTCTCTCATGCTCATTGTTTTTCTTTTACCCTTTGGGAATGGAGAGGTGTAGTAGAGAGTGCCTGTGACCCTTGACGCCCCCACAGAGAGAAGTTGTGTGTAGTGCCTTTTCTCACCTGTCTTTCTCTTTGGCTAAGTTTCTTTTGAAACGTTTTCCTACTTAGTCTCAAATTGACAAAGTTTTCAAAGATATTTATTCATTAGATTGGCATTGTCTGTTCCAAAGAGATAGTTGGACATTGCATTCCTAAACTTCTGCTGCAATACAAAGCCAATAGATGGGAACATTCACGCTTCTCAAGTCCTTTGAATGCGTTTGGAAAGCCTGAGTGATTAATAACCTCCATTAAGGCCATCAATACTGTGTTTCTTTTGCATATTCTTTAAGTCATTAAAGCACTTCCCCAGAAAGAAGTGAATTTGTGAGCTGGCAAGTTTGAGAGCAAATAAAACTGATTTCCAATAAGGATTCTTCTCAATGCTCTTTGTTGTTTTCTTGTCCAAAGCACATTGTCAACTTTCAGTACTCCCTTGCATAAGTCTTTGTATAAATACTGAAAAAGAAAATATACTGCTAGAAATATTGAAATATTTGACATTCACAGGACCCAACAGTGAGAATGAAGAAGTGTGGGTAAAGTGGTTTGAGAATTAAGTAATGTTAGAACAAGCATGTTTTACAGAAAAGGTACTTTATAATAGGTGGTTCTTATGGCAGCATCCATACAACCTTAGGAAAAAATATATTTTTTCCAGCTCTTTGTCTCTAAAAGGGATACAGTTTTTACCTTGCTAGCAGGGACATTGAATTCCAGAACATTTGTATTTTGGAATGAATGACTGAATGGATGAATGAATGAGTGAGTGAGTGAGCGAAATAAAGTAATGAACGCAACTGCTAGCCTGAGACTGTTCAGAGAGAGTAATATGGGTCTTCTCTTCTCTTCTCTTCTCTTCTCTTCTCTTCTCTTCTCTTCTCTTCTCTTCTCTTCTCTTCTCTTCTCTTCTCTTCTCTTCTCTTCTCTTCTCTTCTCTTCTCTTCTCTTCTCTTCTCTTCTCTTCAAAATGTTTCTGATAAATGAATCTATTTCGATAGAATTGCCATTGTCAAGTCTATAGGTACGTTCTGGAGCCCAGTGACTTGAGATCATTCTTTAGCAGCAGAGCAGTTTTCTCACTTCCTTTGAACTGTTATCATTGACTGTTTTAATTCTGTTTTGTTTTTTTTTTTTGGGGGGGGGGAAATGTAAAAAATTCACAAATGCTAAAAATAATGGGGTCTAATAAACCTCTTTCACTGATCTCTACCATGAAAATGACAGGATATTCATGTTTGTGTATGTATTTGGATTAATAATTGCCTAACAGTGACTGGCCAAAATGATGGTTTTGGAGCCAGATCTGATACCGTCAATGATCCCATGCTATAATGCATCAAACCTCAGCTGTAGAGACTATTTAGGGAATTGAGAAAGTGTTCTAGAGCATGTAAATGGCTATAGAATAACAGAATTTATTTTTTAATAACAATACTGTCTTCTGTGTAGGTTTTGCATCTAACTGAAGATATATTTGTACTTTCCCTGAACATCCTGAATTTAATGCTAATTTTGGCATAATTCTTCACACGTAAAGGATGGCAGTGTCAATGTCAAGGCTGGCCATTAAACAACTGGCAGACTCTACTAAACCATCTGCCCTCCCAAAGGGAAGAGAAAGGGAATATGAGAGACTTATGGATTGGAAAAGAAAACTAAACTCACTGTAAAGAAAATAATAACTAGAAAATAAAACATAAATATATTTAAACAAATCAATATTGAACCTAGCCCTCCTGATGGCAACTGGCCACCATCACCACTGATACTGTGGCAAAAGTCCCAGGCTGGACTCAATGGCAGATGGGAACTAGACGCAGGAATTCATGAACTGAGATTGAAGACAGAATGGGCAAAGTCCTCCTTGTATCCTGGCCATTGAAGAACAGAAGAAGAACAGCAGTTGACCCTTGTGATCTATCAGGTTTACACCAAATGTGGCAAGCATAAAATGGAGTAGATCGCTGGTCAGTTTAGGGTCATCTGAACTGTCTGCTGCTCCCTGCAGCTGTGGCTCTCAACGTAGTACACAAGATTAAGCAGTGACCTTATTCTGCACATCAGTCCTTGGCACTATGAACATTGAGTGATATCACAGGTAGAAGGCATGTTGGGCAGGGGAAATTAATTGATGTGAGATGATATTTCCCCAAATTAATATTGTTTATTAATTTTGCTATTCAGAACTCTGCCCCCCCCCACCACTCATTTTAATAATATTTCAGTTCTTACATGGTCATGGAAACATTCTCTGGATAATATCTGCATCTAGTAATAACCAGCAAAATATAGACACATTAATTGAACTGGAGGAGAAGGTTCCCGCAGTCAAATGCCGCTTGCAGTCAATGCGCCACTTGCCCAGTAGCTGGGCTCAAGCTCTTTCTGCTCTATGGCAGCAGGCAGTAGAGAATTACAAACAGGCACTGAAGCATTTACTCACAGGTTATTATTATTACCCTCGTGGGGACCAGCCACAGTCCAGACAGTGCCCAAATGCTGTCAGGGGACTCTGTCTTGTTGGACATTGAGGCTTGAATCTTCCTGGCTTCGGGGGACAGGATGCAGACAATCTCTGCCCTTGTCTCCTGGCTGCTTCTGCACCATCTGTGTCTATGTCCAGGGATTCTAGGCTGGACCTTCAGATGCAGAGGCAGATGTGGCGCAGTCTCAGCACCATGTCACTGTGAGAGTCTGATCCTCTCTCTTGTTAATCAACAAAGATAAAGATTGTATCGTCCCTCCTTAATCAACAAAGATTGCATCATCTCTCCTTAATCTTGTTACTCCTGGGACTCAGACTCGTTGCTTAGCCCAAAGCTCAGGGATGCAAATCAACAGGCAATACCTTTGAAACTCCTAGACCTCACCCAGGCTGGACTGCCCAGGAAGCCGCCATCTTATTTCAGCTGCCCCCAAGGGATGTGTATGCAGGGTGTGGACAAGTGTAGCCGAGAGAGGGCAGAGGCCCTCCCCCCAGAGATGCCGGACCCCTGCAAATGTGTGAGAATGCACAGGAAGATGCCCTGGGGGGGCTGCAGCTGGAGTCTGAGCAGAAAACTGTATAAAAAGGCAGGAGAAATGCCTGCCAAAGTGTGGCATTCCCAGTGGACCACCATTCCCATCGGACCACCCGTGGTATTCCCATCGGACCACCCGTGGCATCCCTACCAGACCAAGAGTGGCACCTCCATCGGACCGCCAGTGACATCTCC
Organism: Pogoniulus pusillus; assembly: GCF_015220805.1. Taxonomy (NCBI): domain Eukaryota; kingdom Metazoa; phylum Chordata; class Aves; order Piciformes; family Lybiidae; genus Pogoniulus; species Pogoniulus pusillus. Next base: position 4,941,231 of record NC_087270.1, read on the forward strand.
ACCGGATCACCAAGGGCAGACCATCAGCAGACCATCAGAACTGCACACCACCTGAAGAAACTCGGACAAACTCCACAGAAGATCATCCCTGGGCCACGCACTGGTCTCTCTCTCATCCCTTCATCTGCGACTGAGGGTAATATGATCACAGCCTTTTCCCCTTCCCTGCTCCTTTTTTATTCTCCATTGATCTCTTTATATTTCTCTCTCCCCCTTCTCCCCTCTCTCCCTCTGTTTTGCCCAACCTTATCCTTTAATAAACAGTTTCATGGTGATATATGGTCTCGTTTGCACCTTAATTTCACAACATGGAATCCATAAGAACTGGTCTAGCTCCTCTAGACAGAGATACTGTTCATCTCTGCTCCTCCGGACCTTGACAGTCACGCTGGCCACACAGGCCGATCGCCTGCAGGCATCCAGGCTCTGCTCCTGGTAACTGGCGGCAGTGGAGTTGAGCAGGCAGCACTAAGGCAGTGTGCAAGAGCAGCAGGGCTGGGCACAGCAGAGAGAGCAGGCAGCTTGAGGCTGTGTCCTCTTGTTCTGGTGCTGGCCACCTGAGAGAAGAGAGCAACCTCCTCCTGGCCACAACCTCCCTTCAGGTAGTTGTAGATAGCAACAAGGTCTCCCCTGAGCCTCCTCTTCTCCAGGCTAACCAATCCCAGCTCCCTCAGCCTCTCCTCATAGGGCTGTGCTCAAGGCCTCTCACCAGCCTCATCTGCTGTGGGCTTGTAACAGCACAGACTTTTTCACTGATAAAATACCAGTTTGCAAAGTGAGAAAGTAAAACAGGGGCAAACTGAATTTGGTTTAATTATTAGTTAGCAACGACCTGTAAAACCTTGGTTAAAAAGCTTGCACAACTCTGCAATTATAATGAACTCATAACCTTCTTATAAACAAAGGACTTCCCTGTAAGAGGCTTTTTCTCAGTTTGTTTGTTTTCACTCTAGGCAGTAACAGTAAATCAGTGTTTTTTTTTCAGACTGTAAGGTACACTTCATGCATAATTTTTCAGTTTCTTTATATTTTTTTCCAAGTGAAATGCCACAAGCAGACCTAGCTGCCATTCAAAGCTGCTGCCTCTGTGAGCTTCGCTAGCTAACATTAGTCATGGTCACTAGCAGTTGAGTGGTTTGCAGAACACAATTATATTTGGAAGAAATAAATCTGCATTTCTAGTAGTTATTTGTACAGGATTGAAATAGTACAGCAGAGAAAAGTGTTTGTAAACAGACCAGATTCCAGTGGAAAGAATCAAATTGCTCTTCATCCTTCTCTGGAAAAGGATGACACTATGATACCTTATTTTCTGCTGTGCTGGTACTTCCAAGCAGTCTGAGCTGGTCTAGTAAATTTCAGTCAGGAAGGGTAAAGTTCTCAACCCATGACACCTCTCTTCTCTCAGGTGGCCAGCACCAGAACAAGAGGACACAGCCTCAGGCTGCGCCAGGGGAGATTTAGGCTGGAGGTGAGGAGAAAGTTCTTCCCTGAGAGAGTCATTGGACACTGGAATGGGCTGCCCGGGGAGGTGGTGGAGTCGCCGTCCCTGGGGCACTTCAAGGCAAGGTTGGACGTGGCACTTGGTGCCATGGTCTGGCCTTGAGCTCTGTGGTAAAGGGTTGGACTTGATGATCTGTGAGGTCTCTTCCAACCCTGATGATACTGTGATACTGTGATGCCTGCCCATCCAACTATCTTCACATTTTCAAGGAGTGAACAATCATAGTTTCAGACAGAACCATGTAAGATGGGGGCAGTGGCAGAAGTCAGATGATGTGGCTTCACACGAGCCGAGGTGTGCATGGAGTCAAGCCTCATCCTAGGTGGGATTCTGCAGAGCACTGCTACTAACATCTCACCTTGTGTCTCCAGGAGTGCTAGAGCTGAGGTAGATGCAAATAAAAAGATGGAAATACAGGGGGGAAAAAAAAGAGAGAGAGAGAGAGAAAGAGAGAGAGAGAGAAAGAGAAAGAGAGAGAGGGAGAGAAAGAGAAATATGAGCCATGTTCAGGTTGCCTTGTATTCAGCATTAGCTGACATGTACTCTTCTCTCCAATGACTTTTCAGGGAGCAGGATCCAGCTTGTTGCAGCACTCTGGTTCCCTTATTCTGGGGAGTAGATGCCTTAGCCTGTTTCAGATGTCATCATGGACAGCTCTCTTTACTTCATGAGTGGACATGGATAAAACTCTTCAGGTGTAAACTGTCCTTGATATTAAGGACCACTGAGTACTTTTGTCCACTAGTCCTTTTTCTAGGCCATGGTTAAAAAGTGATAAAATTTAAAAATCCCAGGTTAATGGGCTTGTTGAAACATTATCTTGTACACCCTTAGGTAGGGGTTGAAAGGGACCTCAAAAGATCACAGTATCACAGTATCACAGTATCAGCAAGGTTGGAAGAGACCTCACAGATCATCAAGTCCAACCCTTTACCACAGAGCTCAAGGAAAGACCATGGCACCAAGTGCCACGTCCAATCCTGCCTTGAACAGCTCCAGGGACAGCGACTCCACCACCTCCCCGGGCAGCCCATTCCAGTGTCCAATGACTCTCTCAGTGAAGAACTTTCTCCTCACCTCCAGCCTAAATTTCCCCTGGCACAGCCTGAGGCTGTGTCCTCTCGTTCTGGTGCTGGCCACCTGAGAGAAGAGAGCAACCTTCTCCTGGCCACAACCACCCTTCCTGCAGCTGTTTCAGATCCTTGAAGTTAATTACATGTCACACAACGATTTCTAATAATCAATTGATCATACTTCAGCAATTACTTCAACAATGACTATGGGGTCCATATGTTCTCCAGTTCCATGACAGAGAGAGAACATGCCAATATCATATTTATTATTTCTTTCTGGAAATATGCTAAATCCCTTCACACCCCCACCCCCCTTTTTCCCAGTGGAATTTGTCCTTGCTGAAACATTTATTTGTCATACAGAAAGAGAATATGAGCTCTTTACCTGCAGGTGTCTCTGCCTTATGGAGCTGCAGATCGGATGCGTTCTCTGGCAAACAAAACCACAAAGCCTGAATTCAAGCTGAGTGAAAGCTGCTTGTGCCTGCAGTTGCAGCTATTAATGAATGCCTCCTATTTTAAGATTGACTGTGTTTCCAGCTATCCTGCCATGAGCTGGTGGGATTTGTGTCGGGGAAGGGGAAGGGGAAAGGGAAGAAACCAACAAGGGCAATGGCTACTCAGTTTGTACTTAAGTCAAGCTATGCCAGGGGAAATTTAGGCTTGAGGTGAGGAGAAAGTTCTTCACTGAGAGAGTCACTGGACATTGGAATGGGCTGCCCGGGGAGGTGGTGGAGTCGCCGTCCCTGGGACTGTTCAAGGCAAGATTGGACATGGCACTTGGTGCTATGGTCTAGCCTTGAGCTCTGTGGTAACAGGTTGGACTTGATGATCTGTGAGGTCTCTTCCAACCTTGGTGATACTGGGATACTGTGAGTCCATTTTTCACAGAAAAAATATATCAGCCATGCCAATGTTTTTCTACCTTTGCAGTCTGAAGACTCTTAAGGCCCATGTAACTAGGGACTCCCTCTTACTTAATTCAAGGCAGTGTCAATAGGTTTGTCATCATGTCTAGGTTATTATTAAGTAATATAGTGTGCAGCAGATGAGTTGTAACTACTGATCTTGAACACATAGGTTTGATCCATGAAAAAATGAACATGCACTTATGTGACAATGAGAAATGTGGTGCTTTTGTCTTCCTTCCCTGCTTTTTTAAGTGCATGCAATATATTCTGATCCCAGACTCATTTTGCTGTAAACCTGTGCTGTTTATTTAGCTGAATGAGAGGGCCAAATTTCCTGGATGAAATCAAGGATTTAGATTTTAGTAAAATTTGTTCTCAGTCGATCAGCAGAAGTAACACAGCTTATCTGCAGACCCACATTAATCTGCCTCAGACTGCAGAGTACTGTGTCATCGTACAGCTCTGCAGCGTGTCCAACCTCTTTGAGTAGGGAATTTGGGGACAGAAAACCTTTAGGCCTTTTTTCCAGGAGTGCCTTTCAGTAACTTCTAAGCTGTGTGCTGCAGCAGAGGTGCTGTTGCTCTGCAGTTTCCAGAGAGGCAAATATATCAGCATGAAAATGAGCTGGACTAGTTGCTTGTCTGTGGAAAAACATTTCATCTGAAATTAATATTTTGTTAATGGAAGAAAGCTGTGAATGGTTTCCAGAAGGTGAAAGACAATGCCTTTAGTCTGGTACCTTTCTCATTCTGCTGAGTAGGGCAGTACTATTTTGCCTAACAACTGGGCAGCTATTGGAGAAGGGTGGAGGGGAAAGACAAGCTCTGAATAAAATGTACTTCTGGAGTGGGTTTAAATTTGTTCCACTGTTAGGAAAGGGAAAATTTAAGAATGGCCAAATGCCAAATTGGAAAGGAGTGAAAGCTAAGAGCAAATCTGGTACAAGGCTCAGAGAGAACCTAACTTGTACATTATGTTCTCTTGCATAGAAACCTGTCCTTTGCTGTATTTCTTGAACATCTGTACCTTAGGCTTAGTACTCCAGCAAGCACATCCCATCTTACCCTCTCTAAATCATCTAATCTCTTTATAACTATTAATCTGTTAACCATTTGCATTTAAAGAACCTCATGTCTGTGTAGTTAAAGGTGTTTAAGAATCTGGAAACTCAGAGAGAAAAAAGCACTACTTTTAAAATCCTGGCTTCAATGACTTACTAAATGGCAGGTTCTTCTGCTTTCAAGCTCAAGTCATACTTTGCTGTGTGTCAGTAGATTAAAATTTCAAACATGTTGACCTTTTAAATTTTAATACATGAGAAAGAACAGTTGCAGCAGAGTAGAAAAACACATATCAGACCTGGAAAGATTTGAGTCAAGGAGGATGTGAACTGAGATTTGGGGGTTATTCGATAGAGCTACTTGCTGAAACTTTTTCATCTCTTCTCAGCTTACCTTTAAGGAGCTGTGTTAGCTGTGGTAGCTAGAATTAACCCCATTCCTGCTCTTTTTGTTGTTGTTGCTGCTCTTGCTCCATTCAGAAATGCAAAATAGCTCAGGGAAAAAATTAGTTGGAATATGTCATAATTGTCTGCATTATTTAAATAGCATGTAAAGACTCCATGTTGCTACAAACATATTCTTTTCATTCCCATCAAAACAAAAGCAGCAGCTACCAGTGAGTAAAACTGTTACCATTTCCACACAGTAAAGCAAAAATCCTAAGATCCAGTCTGTCTTACCTGGATTCTTCATTGAATCATAGAGTTGCAGAACGGTTTGGCTCAGAAGGGACCATAAAGATCATCTATTTGCAGCAGTGACACCTTCCACTTGACCAAGATGCTCAAGGCCCCAGCCAACCTGACTTTGAACAGCCTCCATGACTTCTCTGTGCAACCTGTTCTTCACCATCCTTGCAGTTAAGAATTTCTTCTGAATGTCTAATCTCAATCTAGTTTCTTCCAGTTTGAAGCCATTAAACCCTCGTGCTATCACTATACGTCTTTGTGAAAAATCCCTCTCAATCTCCCTTCAAATACGGAAAGGTTTCTGTAAGATGTCCCTGGAGCCTTCTCATCTGCAGGCCAAATAAATAGAAATATGAAGTGCTCAACGAAACAACCTTCTAACCTACGATCCCTGTCAAGTAAATGGAGTGAGACACATGGCTTGAAAGGCCTCTCATTCTGAAGGTCTGCTGAAAAGTGAAACAGGAGAAATTGAAAAGATATGAAAGGGAATACTTGTCAGCCAAAGATGTATCTGGCTGTACCCTATATGGCTGCTTAACTCTGGCACTTCAACTATCTCTGTCTATTGACTGGGTGACAACTGTGCATAGCGCTGAATCATTCACTGCTCTATTGGTCCAGATGCCACAGTAATTGCATTGCTGTGGGCAGCTGTAGTAGGTAGATCAAAAAGGACCTCTGCTGCAGAACTAGACATTTTTCTCCATCACTAGTGTGAAGTTCTTAGCAATGTTCAAGGACAGATTCTTAACTCCTGTAGATGGCAGAAGTATGCATTGTTCTCAAAGTTATTGCTAATGAAAAAGGAGATCAAGAAATACCAAACCAGATTACTCAGCTTACAGATTTCAGTGCATTAGAAGACCTTAACAAATGCTTGTCCTTAGGATTCTGCACACTTCGTTATATTCTTCTTATTTTACTTTTATGTTCCAGAAACAAGAACTTCATGGATTTTTCTTCTGTTCTGTGTAATTTCTTACTTACTTTGATACCCTTCTCCAACACCTCTGTATTTTTTGGTGGTGGTGGAATCAGGACTGCATATCGTATGCAATCTATGGATGCATCACAGAGTCATGTAATTATACTTGCTCTGCATTCCTGTTCTTCTCAAGTCAATTCCCAACATCTTGCTTGCCCTGTAAAGCAGTGGTCTAATATTTGCATTGAACTGACACTAAGAATCCCAAATTCTATTTTCTTAGTGGGAACAGTTAGTTTGGAGCTCATCAGGGGTTGCCTTCCTGTGTTGCCAGTCTTCGGTTTGGTTCTAGCCCAAGATTTTTGTTCGGTACTTTTGGTCTACTTATGTGAACATTTCATTGAATACCTCCACAGATATCACTTTTAGAAACTCTCTGCATCAACTAGAGAAAGTGACCAAGAGCACAGCACAGTTGCCATCCAAGAAGCTATCTCAAAGCAGGCTCTGGCTGCTTCCACAGACAGTTCTTTGAGCTAATACATATCAATGTGGATAATTAGTGCCATGGTCTAGTTGATTGGTTAGGGCTGGGTGCTAGGTTGGACTGGATGGTCTTGGAGGTCTCTTCCAACCTGGTTGATTCTATGATTCTATGATTGGAGACCAGCTCGTCTTCTGAAAGACTGTAATCATGCAGTAAGAAATGGATTTGTGAAATATGATCAAATGGGATGGAGGGGATCATCATGGCTAAGGCTAAGAGATTTTAAGTGGGTCACAGTGGATTTCTTCATCTCTCACATCTGTTGTGTCACAGCATCTCCCTTGCTGAGTGATTGCATGGATAACTTGCAATCCACATGCCTTAAGGTGAGAGCAGCAGTTACAGCAATCACTGTGGTCCTGTCATTCTATATTGCAGCCTGCTGAGATTTCCCTTTCTCTTTCTTTCTTGAAAAGAGGTATCAGTGATTGCCTGGTGGGAAAAGAAAAGAGGGTTTGGCAACAAACTTGGAAACAGCAACCCTCAGAATGCCTGAGCTGAAAGCCAAGCACCTGGAAAACGTGAATATGTTATACAACAAAAACAGTTTTCTAGAAGGAAACAGAAGCATGCCAGCAATAGTCAGAAGTGAGAGCATCCTTGACATTGAAAGAATGCCAGGTAATGAGAAGAATCAAAAACCAGCTGGAAATTAGAATGATATAACTTTTTTTTTTCCTGAGGATTCTTTTTTCCTAATTCCAGTGTCTTTCATAACCCACTAAAACATATGGAGGGTAGCATCTTTGGAGGCTACAAGGTTAAACTTGTAAAAGAATTCATTAATAATCAGCTTCTGTTCCACTGAAAGGGACAAACTTTGCTCTGAGCTGTGTAGTATAAATCAGGGTCATCTTCCTCTGCGTCAGTGAAAAAGTAGCATTGTAACAACTGAGCATGTGAGATCAGTATCAAGCCCAAGGTGTTTTACCTGACAAATGGCACACTATTTAATGTGCAACTCTCCAAAGTCTCAGAACCTGTTCTGCTTGATATTGCATTTTCCCGAGTCATTCTACATCTCTCTTTTATCACTTCAAGTTATGTTCCTAAATTCTCCCATCTCCAGGGTCCCAAACTGTGTGTCCTGTAGAATATAAATGATTTTTTATTATACTGACTGTCTGGCAATGAGAATTCCTCTGGGCACCACTCCATCTCCCATGGGATTCACATTTTGCACTAACGTTTTACACTCACAATAACTTAGCAATATACAATCAAACAGAAATATGTGTTCTTAAAAATGGATGGAGAAACCTGGGACAAACTACTGAATCTCAAATGAAATCATCTTTAACTTTTTTGTGTTTTCACGATGGAACATCTGTCTTATGAGGAGAGACTGAAGGACCTGGAGCTTTTTTGCTTGGGGGAAAGGAGTCTGAGAGGTGATCTCACCATAAATATGTAAAGATGAGTGCCATGAGGATGGAGCCAGGCCCTTCTTGGTGATGCCCAATGGCAGGACAAGGAGCAATGGGTGCAAGTTGATGCACAGGAAGTTTCATGTAAACATGAGGAATTTTTTCACTGTGAGGATGACAGAACACTGAAACAGGCTGTCCAGGGGGGCTGTGGAGTCTCCTTCTCTGGAAATATAAACCTGCCTGGATGTGTTCCTGTGTGATCTGGTATAGGAGATCCTGCTCTGACAGGGAGGTTGGACTAGATGATCTTTCAAGGTCCCTTCCAGTCCCTTACATTCTGTGATTCTATCCCCTTCTTAGAAATTCAACATCATTGTCATGGTTTAACCGCAGCTGGCAAATAAATGCCCCCTAGATGCTTGCTCACTCCCACTCAGTGGGGTGAGGGAGAGAGTCATAAAATTAAAGAAACATTTGGGTTGGAAAAGACCTTTAAGATCAACCCCAACCATTATCCAACTCTATCAAGTCTAGTGCTAAACCATGTCCCTTAGCACCGTATCTATTCATCTTTTAAACACCTTGAGAGATGGAAATTGCTAAGCCTTTCAATGGAGAGCTTTCCTCTGATACCCAATCTAAACCTTTCCTGGTGCAACCTGAGGCCATCTCTTCCCATCCTTGAGAGTGAGAAGAGTAAAAGTAAAAAAAATCAGGGATTGAGATAAGAATAGTTTAATAATTAAAATGAAATAAAATATAAAAGAATAATAAAGTTATGAAAAGGACAATAACAACACGAGAGAAAAAGAAAGCCCAAGAAATACTAATCACCAACAGCCAACCAGTTGTCAAGCAGCATCCCCCTGGTCACCTTTCTCTTTAGATTATGTGCTGAGCATGATGGAATATGGTATGGAATATCCCTTTGATTAGTTGAGGTTAACTGCCCCTGTCATGTCCTCTCTCAATTTCCTCTGTATCCCCAGCCTGCTTGCTGGCAGAGCATGAAAAGCAGCACAGTCCTTGTTTTCGTGTAAGCGCTGCTGTGAAACAACTAAACCATCAGTGTGTTACCAACATTATCCTCATCCTAAATCTGAAACACAGCACTCTACCAGCTACCAGGAAGAAAATTAGCTAACTCTATCCCAGCTGAAACCAGGACAGTCGCAAAGGAGCTGACAAGAGTACACAGAGGTCACAATCTCACAGAACTAACGCTGTAGTTTAATATGGGGACAGAATAAGTCTAAGTTAACTCTTCACTTCTTTTGAGCTGTACAGGCTTTATAAGCTAAATTACAAAAGATAGTGGAGAGTGTACAGTAAAGAAAAATTCAGTTATATGACAGGCAGAAGGCTTAGATAAATGTAAGACATCTCTTCCAACTCTAAACTCTATGATCATAGAAAATAGTGCACCTGGACACAGTCGGAATCTATTGATTTTTATCCCCAGTGAGTTAAAATGACAGGGATTTTTATTTCCTTCTACCTCAACAGTTCTCTACCTTTGTATTCTTCTACCACAGGAATTTAGGTACACAAATATATATATATATATATATATATATATATATATATATATAAGCCATCTTTAAACATTTTATTTCCACAATTGTTTTGGTTTTAATGTTTATGTTTGATGAACAAGGGCATTTGAATGATGGCAGTGATATATTTGAATGATATTTTTTTGTATGTATATATATATAAATTTGCTATATTTGAATATATAAAAAGATATAAATTTGATCTATTTGAATGATATTTTGATATATGTTATATATATTAATTTATAAACATATATAAATTTGATCTATTCGAATGATATTTTGATATATACAAATTATATATTGATATATAAAAATATAAAAATTTGATCTATTTGAATGATTTATATATAGAAATCTGATCTATTTGAATGATTTTTATATATATAGAAATTTATATATTTGAATATATAAAATATATAAACGTGATATATTTGGATGATATTTTTCATATATATATAAAAATTTAATCTATTTGAATATATAAAATATATAAATTTGATTATTTTAATTATATTTTTGCATATATATAAATTCCATATATTTGAATATATAAATATATATAAATTTGATATATTTGAATTATATTTTTGATAGATATAAAATTTTGATATATTTGAATGTATAAAATACATAAATTTGATATATTTGAATGATATTTTTATATATGTTATATATATTAATATATAAACATATATAAATTTGATCTATTTGAATGATATTTTGATATATACAAATTATATATTGATATATAAAAATATATAAATTTGATCTATTTGAATGATTTATATAGAGAGAAATCTGATCTATTTGAATGATTTTTATATATATAGAAATTTTATATATTTGAATATATAAAAATATATAAACTTGATATATTTGGATGATATTTTTGATATATATGAAAATTTAATCTATTTGAATATATAAAAATATATAAATTTGATTATTTTAATTATATATTTGCATATATATAAATTTCATATATTTGAATATATAAATATATATAAATTTGATATATTTGAATTATATTTTTAATATATATAAAATGTTGATATATTTGAATGTATAAAATATATAAATTTGATATATTTGAATGATATTTTTATATATGTTATATATATTAATATATAAACATATATAAATTTGCTATATTTGAATGATATTTTGATATATACAAATTATATATTGATATATAAAAATATATAAATCTGATCTATTTGAATGATTTTTATATATATAGAAATTTTATATATTTGAATATATAAAAATATATAAACTTGATATATTTGGATGATATTTTTTATATATATAAAAATTTAATCTATTTGAATATATAAAAATATATAAACTTGATATATTTGGATGATATTTTTGATATATATATAAAAATTTAATCTATTTGAATATATAAAATATATAAATTTGATTATTTTAATTATATTTTTGCATATAGAGATTTCATATATTTGAATATATAAATATATATAAAGTTGATATATTTGAATGATATTTTGATATATATAAAATGTTGATATATTTGAATGTATAAAATATATAAATTTGATATATTTGAATGATAATTTTATATATATAAATATACTATATTTGAATAAATAAAATATATAAGTTTTATATATTTTAATTATATTTTTGTATATATATAAATTTTATCTATTTGGATATATAAATCCGATATATTTGAATCATATTTATATATATATATAAATTTGATCTATTTGAATATATGAAAATATATAAATTCAATGTATTTGAATGATATTCTATATCAGCCTATGGGCTGACATAAAATATATAAACAGATGGATTCACAATGATTGGATGGAGGACCAAGTCATTGGCTGAGATTCATGTTCTGACCAAGGTGAAGGCAGCCAAATGTGTTTTCTGCTTTGCCAAGATAAAGATTTCACCAGAGCAGTCTATGCTCACCATTAGCAATGGGTCAGTAGTTTAGAACTAGGTCACATCATTGCTAAATGCATGCATTTGTGAAAGAGATTAAGTAGGTCAAAGCATGCACTTGTATTCAGAAGAAAGACCAGCTTGTGCAGGAGCAACTCAAGTGGTTGGTTGGGAAATAATGCACAAAATAAGGAATAGGGGTAGTCTTGAGCCTGCTAAACACACACAGAGGAGGGCAAAAGAGCTGTGCTAGTTGACAAATGTCCATGGAGCCAAAGACTACACATAAACACTATTCTAGTCAACTGACCAGACAAACAAGAGACACAGACCTAGAGCCAACAATCCATCACTTAGATGTCTACCTATTTCCAGAAAGTAGACATCCTGAAGTAGATAGAGTAGGTTGGAAGAATCATGGTTTGAGACTGTCTATTTGAGAAACTTTTCCTAAGGTGAAATGTCCAGAGGTAGCTGTGCATATGTTTGTCTAAATTTACAGCATGAATCACAGTGCCTGGTTTTACCTGCCCAATACACAGGACTTCAGGAAAAAACAGTTTTGTAGCCAACATGTGTATATGCTAATCAAATCCAAGTCTGAGTTTTCCTCAGGTGCAGGTGTTGGGTGAGCTCTGAAGCACAGCTCCCTGTGCCTCAGGACAGACCACAGCAGAGTGCTGCCTCATTGCATTCCCACGAGCCTAATTGCTGCTTGCGTGTTGAGCAGCGTCAGGGCTTGTTCTCTGGCTCTGAGGTCAGCTGATGTGCAACAGCTGTTCTCCAAGCTATTAAACTCCTCAATTTCCAAGGCAATATGGCCACGAACAAAGTTCTTGTTGGGAGTGGTTCCTTGTTCATACTAACCCCCAGCAGTGCCCAGAGTTTGTCTGAAATAGTGCTCACTAAACGGAGGCAAAGTCAGGCAAGGACCATCCTTATAATTTGTTAGTGACAGACTGAAATTGTCTTTAGCACTGTACAACTTGCTTACAGATCATAGAATCATCGAATCAACCACATCTTTCCAAATCAGATTGTTCTAAATATCACACTTCAGGCTGCGATTTACATCTTTATTTTCAGAGCTCAGTAAAGGCTAGAATATGAGCTTCTAAAAGCAAAAGATTTGCTTTCTGAAGTGGAAACAAAAATCTTCAAACCTAAAGATGAATTGAGAACAATTGCTTGTAATATACTTAATTAACTGTTTCATAGAATCTAGCAGGTTGGAAGAGACCTCCAAGATCACCCATTCCAACCTAACACCCAGCCCTAGCCAATCAACTAGACCACGGCACTAAGTGCCTCATCCAGGCTCTTCTTGAGCTCCTCCAGGGAGTGAAGCTTTAAACTGGTTATAGGCATAACCTTGGATGCCTGGGTGTAATCTGCTATGTATATCCTTCCAAGAGTATGTTGATGTCCTAGACTAACACAAAAGGAAGCCAGTAAGGCATGATGGGTTAGACAGGATAACAGAGGTCAGACTGTGCATGCATTTCACAGGAGGAGGTCTTCTGCAAGCACCACCAGCTCTTTGGAGAAGTGCATTTGTAGTGGGAGAGGGCTGGGTCAAGAGATGCAGAAATGCAACTGACCTTACCAGGCAGACAGCTCTGATGATTTGTCAGGAACAAGAGCAGCTAACTCCTGTTGAGATTGTAACCAGGCTGGAAATACACTTTCTCCAGAGCTAAAAAGTACTTTGAACTACAAAATATTCAGTAGTTCTTTTTTTTTTCCCCTTTCTGCTGTCAGTGGAGACTGAATTAGGATAAAATTCCAACTTAATTGGATCAGCTTCTTAAAATTACTAATAAGGGCCACAGTGCCCAGGCTCTTATTGGATTATGTATTAGACACAATGACTGGCATGCAGCAAATAAGTTCCCATTTTTATCATAAAACAGGCAGCAAGGACTCCCATTTTTTTCTCTTTCTGGAACTTTTTCAGTGCTAGTTTTGTAAACTTCATTCAGAGCCAAAGAAGAGTCTAAAACTCTAGTAATGGTAAAGTAAGAGGTTTCAAAGAGAAATTCCCTGCATGTACAGTGCCATTGTTGTGCTACATTTTCCTTTGAAATGCCAGCAAGAAACAATTAAGGAGCAGCACTTGTAATGTATAATTGATGGTTTGCAGGTATCTGGAAACTTAAAGCAATTAGGCCCAGGGTGCAACATTACTTATTCATCACCATCTGGAATTTATAACTTCATAATCCCTGCTATAGTTTATGTTTGTCTGGCAGAAATGACAACTTTAGCATTAAAGTGCTGCATTATGCTGCAGAAGGTAAATGTTTAATAGTGTCTTGACATAATGCAGCTCAGATAAGATGAGCATGTTGTATGGTCAGAGCATAGCAGCATGTAGATAGTGTAAAAGGTAAGGGACAGAATGCCCTCCTGAGAGCAAGAGGGCAGAGAACACTTCCAAAAACATCCACAGCAATTTTATTTCATCACCAGAAAGCTGTAGCAGTGATGTAGTAACAGCTATTATTTAACTTGAGGTGTCATTCAGATGAGTAAAAGAACTATGAACATTTGAGCAACTCTCACTTTCTTCTTTGAAGTTAAAACATAAGTAAAGTTGGATAAGGAATTTTGTGAATTGACCAAGCCAAGAGAAGGGCAACAAGGATGGTGAAGGGCCTGGAACACAAACCCTATGAGGAGAGGCTGAGGGACCTGGGGTTGTTTAGCCTAGAGAATAGGAGGCTCAGGGGGGACTTCATTGCTATCTACAACTACCTGAAGGGGGGCTGTAGCCAGGTGGGGGTTGGTCTCTTCTGCCAGGCAACCAGCAGTAGAACAAGGGGACACAGTCTCAAGTTGTGCTGGGGGAAGTCTAGGCTGGATGTTAGGAGGAAGTTGTTGGCAGAGAGAGTGATTGGCATTGGAATGGGCTGCCCAGGGAGGTGGTGGAGTAACCATCCCTGGAGGTATTCAAGAAAAGCCTGGATGAGGCACTTAGTGCCATGGTCTGGTTGATTGTCTAGGGCTGGGTGCTAGGTTGGACTGGATGATCTTGGAGGTCTCTTCCAGCCTGATTGATTCTACGATTCTATGATTCTAAGCTGATTCCAAGGAAAATGCAAGCAGAAAAAAAAAATAAAATCAAAAGCTAGAAATCCAGGAAAGTTAATTATGTCTCCAGCATTTCCTAAATGGAAAAGAGAGTCATTGGACACTGGAATGGGCTGCCTGGGGAGGTGGTGGAGTCGCCGTCCCTGGGGCTGTTCAAGGCAAGGTTGGACGTGGCACTTGGTGCCATGGTCTGGCCTTGAGCTCTGTGGTAAAGGGTTGGACTTGATGATCCATGAGGTCTCTTCCAACCCTGATGATACTGTGATACTGTGATACTAAATTATTTCTTCTTTGTGTCATCCTCCCTTAAAAGCAAAGACCAAAACTGGGTGAAATGTTCTGTGACCTCTTCCAATGTTCCCAGGATCCAGAGCTCAAAGTCACGTTCATGAGATTCTCTTGATTTGTGACTGGAAACTTTCTCACAGCATTGAAATTCTTACGATTCTCTGCTCTGGCATGGCAACCTACTCCAATTCAGCTGAGATGACTGGTGGTGGATTGATCTGTCCCACCTCCAGCTTGCACACAGAGACTAACTTTTAAAGCTTGATAAGATGAATTTATTTTTCTGCATTGTCCCATTTCTTACAGATCTGACAAGTACAGTCAAACAGCTCTGAGTATTTTGTGTGTACATGGAAGATAATAATGGGTGACCTACATTCATTTAATGTCCAGTGGTGCAAAATGTCTGTAGTAGTAAGATAAAGCTCCAGTTTTAACCCTTTATATTAAACAAGTCCATGTAGGTAATACCTTCTTTGGAGACTTAAAGTTCTTTAGCACACATTGCTTACAACAAACTTCCTTGTCAGGAAAAGGACCCACCGATGCAATACAAGCGAGTCTTGATGGCTGACTGCAAGTGGGTTACAATTTATTGCAGTCAACCCTTTGGCCACTCACTCAGGAAGGTTGTGACATAGAGGTACCATATTTCCTTGTTCTTTTAGACACAGTTTCACTGAATGTCACAGTACAGTATACTATCCTGTCTCCCAGAGTGATTCAGAAAGGAGCTATGTCATAGAATCATAGAATCAACCAGGTTGGAAGAGACCTCCAAGATCATCCAGTCCAACCTAGCACCCAGCCCTAACCAATCAACTAGACCATGGCACTAAGTGCCTCATCCAGGCTTTTCTTGAAGACCCCCAGGGACGATGCCTCCACCACCTCCCTGGGCAGCCCATTCCAATGGGAAATCACTCTCTCTGTGAAGAACTTCTTTCTAATATCCAGCCTATACCTGTCATTCTGTTCTCCACAGCCAAACAAGTATGACATTGACCATACAAGACAGGTATTGTCTTACCTGCAGCATCAAACTGAGTGTAATGATTGTTCATTTATCTTTCTTAATTTTCTATTTCTGCAGGGGCTTATTACCATCTCACATGTATTCCTATTAATACATTTACTTGAGTTGTTTCAAATGTCCTCATCTAAATCTACAGTTGTGCAAATAAATGGGGACTTCTCCTGAAACTAGGTTACTACACCAGTGCTTTCATTCATTCATTCAGATAGTTCTGACTCCTGATGCCGTCTACGCAGCTATAGTGCATGGTACTGCCAGAGTTAAGTTTCACACTGTTGTCTGTGAATCCATTTAATTGATTTACTTGAGTTGTTTCAAATGTCCTCATCTAAATCTACAGTTGTGCAAATAAATGGGGCCTTCTCCTGAAACTAGGTTACTACACCATTACTTTCATTCATCCGATTCTCAATGCCATCTACACAGCTATAGTGCATGGTACTGCCAGACTGTTTCACACTGTTGTCTGGCTTGGTTATAGCTCTAGTTCCTGAAATCCAATGATGACAACAGTGGCTTAGCTTTTTATGGTTATATATAAACAAACAAAAAAATCTGAATCTGACCTATAAATGCTCAAAACCTGAAGATGAATGAAGACAACATGTTTACGTGGATTGTTATTGTTATAACCTTGTAACTTACTGGGAATCCCAACTCAAGATGTGTGACTGCAGATAACAATAATTAGACTCTCCAATGTTCAACATTCTGTCAAACAACATTACAAAGCTAGATCAAGCCCTAAGCAAATGAGAAACTTGTCTTTGCTGTCTCATGTCCTCTTGTAGAAGGGATTAAAAGTATGTACTATTAGCTTAACAGCACCAATTGTTATTCTCTCCAAAATGCCTTAAGCATCATTTATTAGCATCACTAAAACATTTAACAGCACTTTTTAGAACAATTTGCAGGCAAGGACAATCAGGTTTATTTCAAGTATAGTTTTCAGCAAATGGTCATGTTCAGTGCAGGTCTAATTTGCATTGGTATCTTATGTTTTCAAACATCTCGTGTAGGATGACTAAACGCAGAGGAATCATTGCATGAAGCTGGAGAGCAGCAGCGTCTATCACAGCAGGCTTAGGGGTTGATTAAGGTCTCTCCAGCCTTGACACTAGTTAGCAGCTGCCAAAGTCTCTGATGTTCTTTAGAATCCTTTTTATTTTTATTTTTTGTTAAACATGTGACCACAGAGTTTGTGTGAGAGAATTCACTGTCCTGAATTGCATGCAGTGCTGCAGCAAAGTCCAGGCTGTCTGTTGAGAGTCTGAAAAATTCAGATACAGACCAACAGCACCACCACCCCAGAAAAGAAAAAAAAAAAACCAAATCCAATACTGGAAGACTTCATTGCTCAAACACAGTGGGTCCCCCTCCATTTTTGGAGAAAGCAGATTCCTCTGTACTTTGGAGATAAGTGTGCTTCAGAGCTTTTTTTCCATCAGTTCTCTTTTGGAAAGACAAGGTCATGCATCACAGTAGAGCCTTCTGTTCCTAGGACCCAGTACTATATTGCAGCTGCCCTGCACAGGGCACTGTGGGTTTGACTGAAACCAGTGAGATTATTGCTCTTTGGAAGAGGACCAACATTATCCAGAGCTACAGAAGTTACAGGATTAATATGAACAGCTAAGCTGTCATGGGGAATTCATCCTGCCCTGGCCTCAACCAGGATTCCTATGTGATCAGGTACACCTGAGAGGAAAATACAAATTCCTGGTTACTTCCCACCACTCTTGAAAATCTGAAGGGAAAATCTCCTGGAGAACTACATGGCATGCTGCTGAACAGCCTAGTCATCACAGAGAGGAATGAGTGGCTCTGTATTCCTGTTTTCTCATGTGGCTGCATGTCATCTGGGAGGGGTGAAGGTACTTACCATTAGGAATTGCTGCATGAAAAGACAACTGGATGATCTTGGAGATCTCTTCCAACCTGGCTGATTCTATGATTCTATGATTCTATGGTCTGGTTGATTGGCTAGGGCTGGGTGCTAGGTTGGACTGGATGATCTTGGAGGTCTCTTCCAACCTGATTGATTCAATGGCCTGTAACCATAAAGGAAAGAAACTGCCTACAGAAGCTGCCTGTGATGGCTGCAGTGTGGCTTGATTTAGTCTTCTCTTCCGGAAAGGACAAAATTACTGTAACCAGCAGCTTTTAATACAGTCTTGGAGCATACAGATGGACGTTCTCCTATTTCAGAATTGCCCCTCCTGTAGAATTTGGGGGGGGGAGGGGATAAATACTAAAATCTGTAAACGTCTTCCAAGCTTGAATTATTTATGTATAAAGGCTTGAATAGAAATATTCAAACTAAAGGGGTTGTATCAGTGGTATTTATTTGTCTGTGCTGCAGACAAATGTAGGAACACTTTTCAGACTGCTAATGAACTCAGTTTCTACAGCAGGAATGACAAAGAGGCAAAGTGCTGTGTGATTACACCACAGACCTGCACTCCTCCTGCATGGCAGCAACAATCTTCTACCAAAATAATGAAACATCTCCTCTGCTTGAAGGGATCAACACCCAGAATTATGTTTGAGATCCCTCCTACACATCTCTTCTGCAGTGATCATACTGCCTAGCAGTAACCCTGTTCCCATACTGACTTTTCACTTATTACAGGCCACAGTAAACATAGGGAAAGGACAGTGGTGATTTGGAACAGCCAAGCCAAAGTACTCCAAAGAAACTTAGTAGAGAAGTCTGATTTTTTTTTGTTAGCAAATAATGACACTGAATTAGTTGGGGCAATTAATGAGGCAGAAATTAAAAATGTGTAGTTATTTTTTATTTCTGAAAAGCTCTGCCCACAAATTTCATACAAATTAGCTACGTTTGGGCTCTAATTCAGTTGGGAAAACCTTCACAAAGATGCTTACAGGCAATTTAGTAATTTAGAAGATTCAGAAAATTGGAAAGGTTTAGCCACAAAATGGCTTTACCCCACTTACAAATTGGCAGCCTGGAGCCCCAGGAAAAGCCTGTTCTACTCATGGTGCTGGAGTAGAATTCAGAGAAAGTCCCTGGCTCCTTTGCAGCAGCGTTGGAACTTCTCACCACTGGGAGGCTTTTAGATCTTCCCAGGCTCTAGCAGTGTGATGGGAAAGAGGTAGATGATCTCTGACCTGATCCTGGTCCCTCTTGGCATGGAGGTTTGAAGAGGTGCAGGCAGGATCTTTTGCAAATGTGCAGAGAGCATGATGTTGGTGGCACTTGTCACCACGTCATGAGGCACTTAATGCTCTATGAGGAGAGGCCGAGGGAGCTGGGGTTGTTTAGCCTGCAGAAGAAGAGGCTCAGGGGTGACCTCATTGCTCTCTACAACTACCTGATGAGAGGTTGTAGCCAGGTGGGGGGTTGGTCTCTTCCACCAGGCAACCAAGAACAGAACAAGGGGACACAGTCTCAAGTTGTGCCGGGGGAGGTCTAGGCTGGATGTTAGGAGGAAGTTGATGCCAGAGAGAGTGATTGGCATTGGAATGGGCTGCCCAGGGAGGTGGTGGAGTCACCATCCCTGGAGGTGTTGAAGCAAAGCCTGGATGAGGCACTTAGTGCCATGGTCTGGTTGATTGTCTAGGGATGGGTACTAGGTTGGACTGGATGATCTTGGAGATCTCTTCTAATCTGGTTGATTCTGTGATTCTATGTTAGGTGAAACCAGGGCTTGCTTACTCTTATTTGGGTAAGACACTCTCAAGAGCATAAACCCCCGTGGGTACCTGTTTATGGCTTTGGCAGGGGACATAATGGTCCAAGCCTTTGTTTTCCTCCTGCCCTTGCTTCCCTCAGCAGCAGAAGGGTAGGGCAAGCCAGGCCTTTTTTTAGGCCTATCAGCTTTCCACAACAGACACGGTCAAGAGATACTGATGTCATCTAATGCCCAGCTCCTCCATTGTGTGTCTCCTGGCTATTTTTGATTGGATTCCCTTTCTTCAGGATCTAGGGATCTGTACTGTGTCCTAAAATTTAGCTATTATATCACTTTTCTTTGTGCAGCATTTGTTATACAACTTTTTTTTTTCTCCCAACCCACATTTAATTGTGAAGGTCACAAAGGATTGGCCATGACAAGAGCCCCAGAGCCTGCATCTGAACTGTTCTTGTTAATTCAGTGCTGATTGAAGACTGATACAGACCTGGAGATCAACGTCTCCTATCCCCCATGAGAGCTCAAGCTTCTCCTCAAGGCATTTTTGGCCTCTCCTAGAGGTAGTGCAGGTTCCAAATGCGTTAAATCCATCACCCTTTTCAGATTAACCTCATTGCTGTAAGTTTTGGTAGCGGTTTTGTGCTGTGAACATATGTTCTCCTGAAATTAAACTGCCATCTAACCCCTTCTGGTGACTGGGCTGAACTCACATCAAAACCAAGCGTGGTCTGGAAGCCAGTGCTATTATTTTTCATAATCATCCAGCTGCTGAACTGCTGTTTGAGTCTGCAGGCACAGTCACTGTCAAATTCACCAGCTACAAGAGAAGTGGCATGACTTTTCAGTTCATCCACACGCAACTAATATCACTTTTTAAAAGCTACTCAGGGCTTGGAACACTTCAAAATCCATATACAGGGATTTAGATGGATAATACCTTTGAAGCATGAATTCTAAACTGCTTTTGATAAATCACCTCCTACTAGACCAGGCTGATCAAGGCTCCATCCAACCTGGCTTTGAACACTTCCAGAGTTGGGCCTCTCTGGGCAACCTGTTCCTAGGTTGTTCCAGTTTGAAGCTATTACCCCTTATCATGTCACTGCATGCCTTTGTAAAAAGTCCCTCTGCAGCTCTCCTGTAGGCCCCCTTCAAATGCTGGAAGGATCCTATAATGTCACACCACACACCATAGTCTTACTTCTTTCAGATTGAACAACCCCAATTCTCTCAGCCTATCTCTGTAAGAGAGATGCCACAGCCTTCTGATCATCCTTATGGCACTCCTCTGAACTCACTCTAACAGCTCCATGTTCTCCTTGTGCTGGGGGCTCCAGAACTGGACACAGAACTCCAGGTAGGGTCTCACAAGAGCAGGGAAGAAGGAGAGAATCACCTCCCTTGATCTGCTTGCCCTGATTCTTTTGAGCCTAGGATTTGATTTGCTTTCCAGGCTGCAAATGTATGGTGCTGCCTTGTTGAGTTGGCCTCACTTCTAGGCTGCTCAGGAGAGGGAGAGCCAGCGGGCTTACACCAGTGTGATGCACTGTCGGAGTCCAGAGGCTGGTGAGATGCAAGATCGGGGTACTGATGAGCTGACTCAGCAGCTTGCTATGCATCAGTACAGCTTTATTAGGGTAGTGGAGCTTCTTATATAGTGCTCAGAGGAGGTGTATCCAGTCAGCCTGGGGCTGGCACAAGTGGACAGTACAGATTGGCCCAGAGCCACGTGCAAGGCGCAGATAGGCTGCCCTGTGCCAAAAACAACCTGTGGTTCCCACCCCAGGGGGCTGGCAGGCTCAGCCCCCTGGAGCTGTGTCGCCCCAGGGGCTGGCAGGTCCATCCCTCTGCAGGTGTGTGTGGGTTGCTCACTTGTCCACAGCCTGGCTTCCTGAGCCAGCAAGCTCAAGGACATCTCCCTCATGTTTACAGCTCATGTCCTGCTGCGGGAGAATTCTCCCACAATGCATAATGGTCAGTCCATTTATTGAAGCTAAGTGTGATACCTATAGAGTGGAGTTTGGTACAGGGGTGTGTGCTGGCATTGCACCTCCGAAGTAACAGTTGTAATACCAAGGTGGTTAGATAATTGCTCTCCAGATCAACTTTATTGCCGTGATACAGTGACTTATATGCTAACTTGGCAGAGGCATGCATAGCTAGCTTAGTTAGGATTGGTACATGTGGAAGGCACAGATTGGCTTATGTGTGAGGCACAGATAGGTTAAACTTACATAAACAACTTGTAGGGTCAGCCTCCTGCAGCCAGCAGACCCTGCCTCCTGCAGCTGCATGGGGGAGGTTTGCTTCACCACCTGAGTTCCTGCCTCTGGGATGGCCTCAAGGACATTTTGCAGCACAGGTTGCTCATGCTTATCGATTCATGTCCTCTGCTAGTAAGAAATCCGTCCACAGGTGTGTACTTTGATAGACCTACATAGCAGAAGTGGGCTGTCCACATGCACGGAGGCAGACCTGACCAACTACCCCCCTTAAACCCCCTTTGCAACAACTTAGCCACAACGTTGCTTGTTCCCAGGGCTGAGCAGCCTGCCCTGCTCGCACAGCTCAGCTACAGATAGCAGCTTCTCTGCCAGCCTCCCAAGGCCACCCCTCTGCAGCTGTGACTTCTTATCAGAATGTCCTAAGTCTGTTCAGATACTCAATCCTGATCACTCTCTTTAATTTCTCAGACTATTCAGTTCTGCCCAACCCTGGCATCGTCTCACATTGAACTTCTCATCAACCAGCACCTCAAGTCTTCAGGACTGCCCTCTATTCTCTGCTCAGCCTATACTTAGAATGAATGGACCTTCTTTCCTCACATTTGTGAAAACAAACAACAAACCCAACCCAACCCAACCACCAAAACAAATAAAACAACAAAAAAGACTGTCAACTTGATATTTTGAGATTCTTGAGATCTTAGTTAAAAAAGAAGTACATTTTGCATTTATAGCTTATACTTCTATTCCTACAGTCATAGCAAAAGTATCTCCTGTAAGCTCTCCATATCCTGCTTACACAGCTGTGAAGAAAAGGACTCTGCTTGTTCTTAAATCTTAGAACAAAAATAAGTAAGAAATCATCAAGCTGAGTCTGGGGCCTCCCGTCCGAGACAACCTAATAACTCTACAAACAGAGAGCAGACAGCAATAAAAATCAGTGATCATTGGTTTTGTTCCTGCCTGGCCTTTGCAAACACTTACAAAGCTTTTCTCTTAACCATTTGTGTTTTTCCCTCTGAAACACAAATTGATAATGAAGGCTGTGAGGAGGTCCAACAGAACACAACGCTTCAAGCACTTGCTTAGTTATAAGGATGTGCTTGTGTCTGACCTTGTTCAACAGCGTTCAGTGTCTGCTTGTGCTCAGCTTTCTTGAAGCCTTATTAACAGATGTACAGATTTATGCTAAGGCTGCCTTCTTTTAATGAAGGTGAATGCCCTTGGCTTTCTGTAATCCCATCCAGTCTACACTGACTGAGCTTTTTGTGAGATGAGCAGAAAGGATTTCTAGTCATTCCTTGTCCAAATTAGCATTGCTCCAGTTTTGATTAGAGTATGTGCTTTCATTATTATTCCTTCCAAGTTTGTGGATGATTTCTCCCACCTTCTCTTCTTATGATTCCTTTTCTGAAAATACAGGATTGTTCCTTTACTTTTTTTTAAATTTTTTTAAGGAAGATTGGAAAGAATCCTGAGCATTGCCTACTGATTACAGAGGCATGGTTTCTGTTTAAGAGGGTCATTAAGGTATTTTCATTCCAAACTGAAACATACAATTACCTGGAAACTGTCCTGTAATAACACCTGGCTTCCTAATCACACAGCATTCTTCTCTTTTAACTAGCTACAAGAATACTCCAGTGAGAAGTTCTATGTGAGGTCTAGAGACTGTCATTGTGTTTTTCAGTTGATTTGTAATGGCAGTTAATCATAGAATCAACCAGGTTGGAAGAGACCTCTAAGATCATCCAGTCCAACCTAGCATCCAGCCCTAGCCAGTCAACAAGACCATGGCACTAAGTGCCTCATCCAGGTTTTGCTTGAACACCTCTAGCGATGGTGACTCCACCACCTCCCTGGGAGCTCATTCCAATGCCAATCACTCTCTGCCAACAATTCCCTCCTAACATCCAACCTATATCTCCCTTGGCACAACTCACAAGAGTGCTGAGAAGTAAATTTAATGTTTTATAGATAACTAGTGCTCAAGCTGCTTGGGACAACATAGTGGAACCTGTCTATTAAAGCTGTATTTGCATTCCTGTGTACATCTAAGTACAACCATTAGCAGTCTGACACCTCCTTTGTAGCTAACCTAACACCATTTCACACTTAGTAGGGTCTGAAAATCAAAATGAGAATAGCTTTAAATTAACAGTCTAGTGCTGGGCTCTGCTTAGTGGCAGTTAGACAGTAGTTGTAGGTAGACACACAGAGATGCTAGTGACAGGGCTTCTGATTCTGCTTCTCCTTCTGACAGTTTTCTCAGGCAGTGGAAACCGCTTTTTCCCCACACCACAGCCAATTTTCACCTCTCAAAAACCTATCAGTAGCTCCTGTGTTATAAGGCCATAGGTAGGTAGAGATATCTCACCATACACTATAAAGCTAAGGTATATACCAACTACTTCTAATTACGGAGACTGTAATTCCAAAGACACGGCTGAAGAAACATAATGTTTTCTTCTGACTGCTTCTCTTAGCTATATTTCACAGTATCACAGTATCATCAGAGTTGGAAGAGACCTCACAGATCATCAAGTCCAACCCTCTACCGCAGAGCTCAAGGCCAGACCATGGCACCAAGTGCCACGTCCAATCCTGCCTTGAACAGCCCCAGGGATGGCGACTCCACCACCTCCCTGGGCAGCCCATTCCAGTGTCCAATGACTCTCTCAGGGAAGAACTTTCTCCTCACCTCCAGCCTAAATCTCCCCTGGCACAGCTTGAGGCTGTGTCCTCTCGTTCTGGCGCTGGCCACCTGAGAGAAGAGAGCAACCTCCTCCTGGCCACAACCTCCCCTCAGGTAGTTGTAGACAGCAATAAGGTCTCCCCTGAGCCTCCTCTTCTCCAGGCTAACCAATCCCAGCTCCCTCAGCCTCTCCTCGTAGGGCTGTGCTCAAGGCCTTTCCCCAGCCTCGTCGCCCTTCTCTGGACACGCTCTAGCATCTCAACGTCCCTTTTAAACTGGGGGGCCCAGAACTGAACACAATACTCAAGGTATTCTCAAATATAGGCTATATTTCTCAAATATAGGCTGTTCTAGCAGATGTGAGCATCTAGATTGACATTTAGTCTATCCTCTGAATTAAAAAAAGGATGATAGTGTTTAGTCCCAGTTAAAAAATGCCAACACTGTCACAGCCTTACTTTCATCTAACTCGTTTTAGTATTCAGCTGTTTACAATTAGCTGAGCTTCCCATGAAAGCTACCTCAATAAATAGTTTAGTAGCAATGAAAAGAACATGTGGCAAGAAGAATCTAACCTTCTTGAGGGGAAAAAAAACCCAACAATTATGTAGAGGAATTAGGCTGCAAACAGATTACTTGAACAATATATTTCTCTTGATTTTAAGTAATGAGCTGTAAAATCTAATCCATGTGCCTCCAAGGGAATAGTACTCTAGGGATAGAGCTAAAATCACTTGGTCCTTCTACCTGGAAGATTTCTGACTGATATGATGTTCAGACATTATCTGGCTATGGTTGCTTAATTACAGATGTCACGAAGACCTGGTATTAAGGACATGTCAGTCCTCAATACCTTGCGGGTGTTGACTGACAGACAGCTAAACATAAGCTCACAGTGTGCTCAGGTGGCCAAGAAGGCTGACAAGATCCTGGTTGGTATCAACACTACTGTGACAAGCAGGAAGAGTGAAGTGATTATTCCTCTCTACTCAGCACTGGAGAGGCCACGCCTTGAGTTTTGTGTTCAGTTTTGGGGCCCTCATTACAAGAAAGACAGTGAGGTGCTGGAGTGGGTCCAGACAAGGGCAACAAACATGGCAAAGGGTCCGGAGAACAAGTAGTAAGGAACTAGGTAGTCTGGGGAAAAGGAGGCTGATTTCCTACAACTACTTCAAAGGAGGTTGGAGTAAAGTGGATGTCAGTCTCTTCATACTTGTATCAAGTAATAGGACAAGGTAAAAGGTAATACAGAAACACAACAGCCCTCCCAGAAACTTGAGTCTCCAGGAGGGGCTCTCAACCACCCTTGCACCTTCCCCCTGTCCCTCTCAACCTTACCCCAGTCCCAAGGAAGAATGGAGGTTGGGCCAAGAGGTTAAGAAGCAGAAGTGGGTTAGCCAAATGGAAGGGTGTGTTAGAGAGATGCAGCTCAGCCAGCAGCCCAAGCGAGAGTGAGAGAAAAAAGGCAAGAGTGTTATCTAATGTTTTCATTTCCTCTTCAGCAAGACTGTGTGGAAAGTAGACATCACCATTGTTTTCCTTTCACAGCCTGTAATCTAGTTCTTCTCACCAAAACATTCTAGCTAGCTTCAAACTAACACAAGTAAATGGCCTCGAGTTGCACCAGGGGAGCTTTTGATTGGATATTCAAAGAACTTGCTTCACTGCAAGGTTTCAGGAACATTAGAGTAGGCTCCCCAGGGAAGTGGTTGAATCAACATCCCTGGAGGTGTTTAGGAAATGCAGAAATGTGGTGTTAAGAGACATGGCTTAACACCAAACTTGGTAGAGTTAGATAATGGTTGGACTTGATGATCTTTTCCAACTAAAATGATTCCATGATTCTATACTGAAAATGGCCAGGATAGAGCAGTGAGTAGAAAAAGGAGAAAGAAGCTGATGTTAAACTGGTTATTAGATGCTTATTTTATAATCTATTTCTGGGTTAATATTTAGTTTCATTTAAAAACCTGAGCACTACAAGCTCATGCAAACAACAAATCCAGAAAGGCTGTAGAGTTTAGAGGGGGAAAAGAAAGTGTTCATTTAAGTGGCATGTGTGGTCATGATATAAGCATCCTGGCAGATCCTATTAGTGCTCAGACTCTTCTCTCACCTTTAGTATTTCTCAAGAACTACTATGGAAACTTGTAATCAGAACCTGTATGCTTGGCTTTTTGATGAGGTATTACCACTCACACGTGCATGCAGTTAAGCACATGTGTTTAACAAAACAGGAATGACAAGAGGTTTGTCATGGGGTGATTCTGCTAAGCAGTATCTTTTGTACAGCACTCACTAGTCCTACACAGCATTCACTGTATGCAGTTATCTGCCCATGTCCGATGCTGCAAAGTGCCATATTTTTCATCACTTGGAGAATAATACAGAGAATCATAGTCACAGAATGGCTTCTGTTGGAAGACAACTTAAAGATCATTTAGTTCCAACCCCCTGTTATGGGCAAGGACACCTCCTCCTAGACCAGGCTGCTCAAGGCCCCAGCCATCCTAACTTTGAACACTTCCAGTCTGATCTCTATCCATTCTCCACCCACCCTATATTTATGTCTGAGGTTGGCCTGACCTAGGTGTAGGACCTTGCTCTTGGCTTTGCTGGACTTCACAAGACTGGCATTGGCCCATCTCTCAAGCTTGTCAAGGTCCCTCTGCCTGCTACTTCTTCCCTCCAGTGTGTTGACCCTACCACACAGCCTGGTTTTGTTGGCACACTTGCTATGAAGAGGATAAATCTCATTTTCATCTGAGATTCCTAGTCAAAAGACACACACAAAAGCAGAAAATATAGGGAGGCTCATGTGAATTATGACACAATGCAGCTTAGAAAACATGGTCTTATTGCAGTGAAGTCCTTGGAATCCACAGAATGGCAAGCAGGCAAGAAGGACACTTTTATATTTTATATTTTAATATCTATATTTTAACATGTAGAAAACTGTCAATGACAATGATGATGATCATATATTCACTAAATAAAATATCCTTTGATTTTTTAAATAGTATTTTCCCAGGACAGTGAATGGTCCTTATTAAGCTCTCAAGCACTCAGACTCAGACAAAAAAACAACCAAAAAACAAACCACCAACAAAACCACCACCAACAACAAAACCCCACACCATCCCCACCCCCCAAACCAACCAACCAACCAACCAACTGAGGAGACACAGATTTATGTGCACATTGGGAAGCAAAATTTGGTCTAGTCACTGAAATGGAACATATCTAAATTGAAGTAGATGACATTTTCGCTGCATTTCACACCTGTTTTTCAAACTGCTGTCCCCAGAAAGTTTATTTATTGGTCAGGAAATTCTGCTTGTCAGGAACAGGAAAGCCAGTGGTGGGTGAGAATACAGAAAAAGAACATTCCACACAAATAATTATCCTTTGGTGCTACAAAGAGCTGTAAAAGAGTTCACGAAGGAAAGTGAAATGAGGAAATCCGAGGGATAAAATCATGGTGAAGGGAGAATTGATATTAAAGCTATTGCTCTCTCTATGCCTATTAAATGTGCACAATGAAGACAGATTGCTCATAGCAAGGTTCTGCTACTACAATATTTCCATATAATATGTCCAAATGAAAAGATGTAACTCAGAGCTGCAGGTTTATAGCAGAGTTTCTCTCAGATTATTTTACCTCCTCCACCAGTAACACTTTAATTTTTTTATATCACTATTCTGGAAGAAAAGTAAGTGGTCAAGTTTCCAGAAACACTCTTTTCTCTTTGCTGGCATCCTTAATAAGCTGAAAATAATGGCATTTGTGACAGTACAATTGCACCACAGGTAGAGCACACAGTAATTAAGGCAGGCTGAGGGAGTGGCAGTTTTTGCTGAAGCTGGCCATTTTTGTATGCTTTTATGCCTTCTAACTGCTTGTTTTCCCAGGAGACATCTTATCAGGCAAACATTGTTCTGGCATCCCAGAACATGACAGACTGCCATTAGATAAAGGGGAAGGTTAATAAAATAGAAATCCAGGTTACAAGCAATGTTTTAGCCAGAGGCATCCCATGGGTTGTGATGAAGCAAACAGCAAACTAGTCAAATGCAGCCAATTATAGTCAGCAGGAGAGTGCCAAATATCCAGCTCCTACTCAACAGTTTATACATGCTAGCAGAATCTCAAATAATCCTTTGTGTTGAGATATTTTGACTGAGTTTCTTTGAGTTTGTAGATTCCCATTTTAATATCCTGGTTGTCTGGGGAGCACAGCGCATTAAGAAAGGCTCCTTCAAAAGTCATTATGTGAGTATAAGATAAGCAGGAAGGATTTTTTTTCTGCCTTTCTTTTGTTCCTTTTCTTTAAGCATTTGTGGAAATGCCTGGTAGAGTCTGTGGATCTCAAGTGGAATCAGAGTGCATAGGCTTAGGGCAGAGCAGGATTACTTCTCTGCCTCGTCTCTGGTAGAACAATTTTCTGGTGTAGTGTTTTGCAGGGTGCAAATTTTCCTGCTGAGGAAATATCTTGTTCTGGTAAGCACTGTTGGGACATACAGAAGTGAGCATTGTTGCCATGCCTTTGGGTAGGATGGAAATTAAACATTCAAATGAGTAATTATGACTGATGACAGGAGGCAGCTTAGTTAGCAGTTTGGAAGGTAGACTTTGCTCTCTTTTTTGTTGTGGTTGGTTTTTTTTTCTTCCTCTGCAGAGATGTCAGTGAAAGACTAGGATGGGGGAAAAGAAATCATTTCAGCTGTTGTCTGTGTAACCTGAGCATTGAACTATATTTTCTGATCTTTGTAGCAATATCAAGCCTTCAGAATACATTTGAATAGTAAATAGCTTATACATTTGAATAGTAAATAGCTTAGCTTTTTCAAAACAGGATCATTTTAGCTTAGCTTAGCTTAGCATTTGCAAAACAGGATCATTTGCTCCTGTTTTGGGAAAAGAGGAGGGGCATTAAGGTCAAGACTTCTCGGCCATAGCTCTTTTAGAACCAAAACACCCAGAGTGCAGAGACTCTGATAATCCAAAGCTGTAAATAATTTTTAAGCTAACTATTATTGCAATCACCTCTGGGCATTGTTTTGATAAGAACTTCAACAGAATGCAAGAGTTATCATGGACATATTGATAGAGACTGGATGAGGCACTTAGTGCCATGGTCTAGTTGATTGGCTAGGGCTGGGTGCTAGGTTAGACTGGATGATCTTGGAGGTCTCTTCTAACCTGGTTGATTCTATGATTCTATGGTAATAGTTTTATGATCTTTTGTTGCCTTAAGCTGATTGTAATATCATTAGAATATGAAAACCTGCACCTAGCTGGAGATCTCCCCTCTTACACTGAGCATGAGTTGTGGATTTCAAATGAGCTGGATCTTTAAGATGGAGCAAAACAGAAAATAACCAATGGATAGTTAGTAGGTGTTAAAATTAGGCAGAGTTTATGTATTTTGCTGTATAAATATCTGCTGTGAATTTTGAGCAACCTACTAGCTCTGTGGAATTATCTCCTAGCATCCCTTTTCTGTGCACAACTGGAATAAGCCAAATATCTTTACTCTGCATTTTGATTGATTTTCACACACTGGGTAGAGAAAGCAGATTTGGGACAACACCAATTTGTTATTGCCTCACTGCTTCAATTGATTACAGTAGAAGGAAGGTGAGTGTGAAAGATATCCAAGATGGTAACTGTGTTGCCTGTATCTGTGTCTTATCTATACACAGCGAAGCATGGGAACTACTGTCTGCAACAGTACAGGTATATGGGGAGAAAATTTAATGTCACTATTTTGTTGGCTTCTGTACGAAAGAACTAGAAATTCAAACAAGAAATATCTAAAAGATAACAGACCAAACACTCCCTCCAAGTCTACCTTTTATAAAGCTACCAGGTTTCTCTGTGAGTTAAAGTTTTGATGGCAATCTATTCAGCAGAGTGCTTAAACGTGCATTGGCCTTCTGGGTATACTTATGGCTCTTGATAATGCCCTTTCATGTTCTAAGCAGGCATTAAATAAAGCTTAAAGTGTTTCTCTGAATCAGAACTTCAGCATATTCTGAAAGGTCTGTGTAAAGACTTTGTTGTCTTGTCATAGTTTACCTTATGCCTTTTATGCCTTCTATCATTTCCTGGTATAGCTTCTTAGCAGAAGAAAGAACAAAAATCCTCTTTATTTTGCTACTGCAAAATCATTTTGATCCAATATGCTGGTAGAAAATGGATATAAATAATTATATGTATACATAATCTCTCATGAAGTTAGTGAGGGTCCACTTATATGGAATTTTCTGCTTTCAGTGGAAGTGCTAATTGACATCTCCCTGCTGCTGCTGCATTATTGGCAATGTGCAAGAAGAGCAAAGGTACCATTGCACAGATTTGCTGCAGAGAGCAGCACACTGCAGGATGAGAATGCTGGTCAGCAGTTCTTCCTATTCTTCCTTTTCTTCCCCCCCCCCCCCCCCCCCCCCCCCCCCCCACTCCCCCCCCCCCCCCCCCCCCCTTTATCATTGATTTTGTATTAGACATGGAATAGCTCCTGGATGAGGTAAACATTTCCACTGTGTAAGGTTCATTTAAAGCTCAACACTTTTATTAGAGGGTTACTGTACTGGCCTGTGACATATGGGTGAATAACAGGTTACTAAGTGGAGAACCTGTACTTCAGCACCTACTCTACAGGCACTGGTCTTACAAAAAATCCTCCTATAGCAACCCAGAATACAGCTGAGATAGTTTAGTTCTGATACTCATATTGTGGAGGGGTAACTCATTGATGCAAGATGATCTTTTTTTTCCAGAATTGATATTGTTTATTAAATTTGATATTCAGACCACTAATTTCAATAATAATCAGTTCTTCACATGGTCATGAAAACTTTATACAGATAATAACATAGGATCTAGAAATAACTAGCAAAACATGCACAGACTTTAATTGAACTGGAAGAGGTGATTCCTATGGTCAAATACTGTTAGTAGTCAATATACCATTTGCCCACTAGATAGACTCAAGGAGCCCCTTCCTGCTTATGGCAGAAGGCAATGGTGAATTACAAGAGGTGTTAAGTATTTACTCACAGAATTATCTCCCGACGCACAGGGCTGGCTACAGCTTCAAACAGTACCCAAATGCTTTCAGGGAATTCTGTTACTTGTCAGCTGCTGAGGCTTCTGATGCATCCCAGGCTTCATGGAGTGCTGGGAAAGGAGGCAGACTACCTCTGACCTTATATCTTGACTCCTCTGGACAATCTCTGTATCTCCAGGACTTCCTGTCTTGGCAGGAGACTTTCAGGTGTAGGCAGGGTGTCTTGTGATGTGCAGTCTTAGAATTATCTCATGCTGGCTATGCAGGTCAATTGAGTGGATGCATTTAGAGCCTGCTCCTGGTAAACTCCAGGCAAGCAGTTTCCAGGCAAACAAATTCAGAGCATCAGAGTTTGTTACTTTGTGGCAGAGCTAGCTCATAGCTTAGCATAGCCTGGTGAGATACCATAAGGCAGTAAGGTAGTATACTGCCAGGAACAGAGAGCAATAGAAGTAGGCAATAGCAGGCATGAATACAATGGCAAAGCAAATTTTGTTTACCTGTGTATCTCTTTTTATCAATGTAGCACAAGATTAATGGGCTGCCCAGGGAGGTGGTGGAGTCACCGTCGCTGGAGCTGTTCAAGGCAGGATAGGACGTGGCACTTGGTGCCATGGTCTAGCCTTGAGCTCTGTGGTAAAGGGCAGGACTGGATGATATATGAGGTCTCTTCCAACCTTGGTGATACTGTGATACTGTAACGGGCCTTTGGACTCAGAATAGCCAATCAGAATGGCAGTTAGCCAAGCCTGACCATACTAGGTGAAGCCATAGGCTTGCTTTACCCAAATTTGGGAAAGGAAAAGTCTTGCACAAGGCAAGCACAAGCTAAGTGTGTAAACAAATCTGGGCAGGCCAGAGTCCTTAGACTCAGTGGCTCCAGGTTCTTTGTCCTCTTTCCCGTGGTTGCTTCTCCCCATAGCAGAAGGAGGGAGAGCAGAAAAACATGTCTGGGCAAGCCAGGACATGTATAAGCCTATTTCAGCCTATCAGGCCTACCACAACAACTCAGCTGTTATTTTGGAGTAAGAGAAAGTGTATTGACAGCTACAGTAGCTATCTTAATGGAGCTATCTTAATGGAGCTTGTGATACAACCATAGCTCACATTTTCTTTGTCATCATCTGAGGTTTAATACTTAAATTGAAGCAGCTCTTTCTTAAACAAAAACATTTTAAAAGCTTTTAATCACACACATCACAGAATAAAAAATCCACATGAAGGCATTTAGAATCATAGAATCATAGAATCAACCAGGTTGGAAGAGACCTCCAAGATCATCCAGTCCAACCTAGCACCCAGGGGTTACCAGTTGCTTACACAGGACCTACAGAAAATATGTTCTTCTCAAGAGGAAGATGGAGACCTGATGTAGTCCAACCCCATTGCTAAAATAAATTCACTTAGATCAGGTTGCACAGGGATGCATCCAGGTGGGTTTTGAAAGTCTCCAGAGAAGGAGACTCCACAACATCTCTGGATAGCCTGTCCAAAGCCTGTTGCTGCTTATTCTATCACTGGGCATCACTGAATAGAATCTGGCCTCACTGTCTGGACACTCACCCTTTAGATATTTGTAAGCATTTCTTATGAGGCCTAAATGGATGTTCAGCTTTCCTTGAGGAAAATGCCTTGGGCATAACCACAGATTTCTCATGTCCTCTAAGCTGCCTTGATGTGTCCTAGTCACCTTCACAGGCTGCCTCATTAAATCATGAGCTTTTCAGAAGTTCTATTCACATCTGTTTTTGGAAATAACTTGGCTATTTTTGGGTAGCCAGGCATGTGTATCTAATTAACTCATCATGTCCATGCAGACATCTGTTATTTTATGTTTGCTAATTTCAAACTGGTGCAACCATAAGGGGTGAATCCAGTTCCCTCCACACTTTATAGTTGTTTGAATTACCCTGCAGCAAATACATGACCTTCAAGTGCCACTTGTGAGACTTGAGGTCCTCCGTCCTACCCGATCACTCTGCAGATGTGTTCAAATAGTACTAAGCACCTTTGCTCTGATAACTGATGTAACACATAATGGAATCAGGACATCAGCAAGAATTAGGACATCAAGAAGGATCTGAAAACCAGACAAAAAGCGCAGGGAAAGCCAAAGCAAGAACAATTCAGTGAGAACCTGCATCTCCTGATATGTGCCACTTTCCTGCTCAATGCAAAACCAGCTAATGAGGACACTCCCCGGGGTTATTGTTCTGTGATCTATATCCTTAACATATCTTCAAAGATGTATCTCCTTAGTCCAATGGAATTGAGGTTTTGTAACATAGGCTGAACACAGATACAACCTGCACTATCCACACATATGTTGTTATTTACAGCTGGTGTCACTAAACCAAAATAATCCCATTTAAGTGTTGTTCTCCTCCATTCTGTCATATAGAAGTTCTAATGCAGCATTGTCAACATGTGCAGTTCCTTGCACTTGAGATGCACTTTCTCAGTGCTGTACCAAGGTCTGTAATGTTCTGTGTTGTGAAAACAGATCCTATTTCCTTAGAAGAATTAAGCAGACTGTCTGTTCCTTTCCTATTCCACAAAGCAGTTAAGCATACACTGAAAGTTCAGTGACAGCAAATGAAGCATGCATTTGTGTTCTGTTGAACTCCATGGCACTTTAATTTCTCAGGCTCTGTTGCTGGTATCTTAAGACATGCTATCTGTGCATGGGCCACTATTTAAATGAATGTATGCACAAAACTGCCTAGGAAATTATACAAATACAGGATATAATAACAATAATTATAGTAAGAAGAAGAGAGGTTGTGAAGTCTCCTTCTCTGGAGACTTTCAAGGCCTGTCTGGATGTGTTCCTCTGTGATCTGTGTTAGATAGGATTGTCCTGCTCCAGCAGGGGGGTTCGACTCGATGATCTCTTTGGGTCCCTTCCAACCCCTAACTTCATATGAATAATAATAATATATACAAGCTGGGCAGATAGAGCAGTCCTGAGAAGGACTTAGAAATGGTGGTTGATGGGATGTTAAACATGAGCCTGTAGCATGCACTTGAAGCCCAGAAAGCCAACCAAATCCTGGGCTGCAACAAAAGAAGGGTGGCAAGCCCATTAAGCAAGGTGATTCTCCCTGTTGTGAGGCCCCACATGGAGTTTTGTGTCCAGTTATGGGGAAAAAGCCTAAAAGTATCTTTTGAATGTCTTAATGAAGTAAGAGCAGGAAGGTGTTTTTCAGAAGGGTCATGGCATTGGTGAAACTAGATCTGGAATGGAATGTAAAATGCTAATATAAACTGAATTTAAACACTAAAATCCTAGACAACATACAACAGCGTCACAATTTTATTTCCAGGCTGAAAATTAATGTTTTATGGTAAAAGTTTCTTCTCTGATGAATGAAAATGTCTGTGATTGAGTCTAATTTGCCCACTGGAAGAAGAAGATGTCATAGAGCTCAGATTTTCTGGTGTCATAGTCCCAGGAACCCATGCAGTTTGGAAACAAGGATTTTGCTCACAAAGAAGTCAACGTGTGACTGATGGGAGGGGAAGGACATATGTCTTAGTTTTGCTCTGGTAACGAGCTGAGATGGTGCCAGAGCACAACATAGACAGATCTTAAACATTGGCTCTGTTGCAGAACATAAAGCTCTGCTAGGAGGAAATACCAGAAATAAAATGGTTCTTTAACCTCCCAGACAAATTCCAGTTAGAAATGCACTGCACTTGTTATATGAGGCATTATTAATCACTGGAACAAACTACCAGTAGGATTAATGAGTTTGCCATTTCTTGATGCCTTCAAGTCAAGATTAGATGCACTCCTAGTGTATATATCATAGCAAACATGCTATAGTCAAGTACAGTGTTGCTTACTGGCATTAATATTAGGGGTAATAGAGTAAAATTCAGTGATTTTTCATACAGTGAAGGTCAGACTACTGGTCTTTCCTAGTGGCTTAAAGTTCTCTAAACTTCATAAAGTCTCATTGTGGACAAAGCTGCTCTGTTCTGCACATGATCATTCTCCCATTTTGCCCTTTCCCTGCATTGTCTGTGATACAGGTGCCCTTTGAAATTCGTGCTCCAAGTTTCCTCATTCCCAAGTAAATGAATTATTGCATCTAATAGGAAGTTAGTAGATTAGTAAGATAAAAGATACAAAACACTTACTTGGATTGGGGTCCAAAAGTCTTCCAAGAAGCATTAAACAAGCAAAAGTGTGATAAAATACCTAACATCCATCAGTAAGACTCATTTCTTTTAGCTTTTTTTTCTAGTTCTTCCTGAAAGCACAGGCTGGAAGGAAGTTTCTGGATCACTAATCCACTTTCTTGATATCATCAACAAGTAGTCAAATGACTACTTTCACAAACTGATGAAAATTCCTATTAAGAATGTGAACTCCATTGTCTTACCTCTAATTTCTCTTAATCCAAAATCTGATTACTATATACTTGCAATTCTCAATTCTCAAAGTCTGAAAATAATTGTTTATTCTTCACCCAACTTTAATTTACTTAGGACATTTATCTTTTTAGACTATAGATGCCAATATATTTAGGCCAAGTAACTATATTACATCTAGGCTTTGCTTTCCTAAACCAAACTCTTACTTGCTTCATGTAAAAACATGTTCTCCATTCACAACCTCGCTGTTAGTCTTCTTTCTTTCTTCTTCCTGTTAAAAATGGTCTTTCTTAATTGTGGATGAAAACAATGCTCTAACTGAGGTCTCAGGAGATCTGTAGGAAAAAGCAATATCTCTCCCTACATCTGAAAATAAATAAGGTTTGTGTTATACTTTTTCACAGCTACATCTCCTTTGTGGCTTGCAGCCATTCCATGACTATGTAGGACACTCAAATTCCTTTACTTTTCATTATTTGTGGCTGACAATTCACAGTATCATAGTATCACAGTATCATCAGGGTTGGAAGAGACCTCACAGATCATCAAGTCCAACCCTTTACCACAGAGCTCAAGGCCAGACCATGGCACCAAGTGCCACGTCCAATCCTGCCTTGAACAGCTCCAGGGATGGCGACTCCACCACCTCCCCGGGCAGCCCATTCCAGTGTCCAATGACTCTCTCAGGGAAGAACTTTCTCCAGCCTAAATCTCCCCTGGCACAGCCTGAGGCTGTGTCCTCTTGTTCTGGTGCTGGCCACCTGAGAGAAGAGAGCAACCTCCTCCTGGCCACCACCACCCCCCAGGTAGTTGCAGACAGCAATAAGGTCTGCCCTGAGCCTCCTCTTCTCCAGGCTAACCAATCCCAGCTCCCTCAGCCTCTCCTCGTAGGGCTGTGCTCAAGGCCTCTCCCCAGCCTCGTCGCCCTTCTCTGGACACGCTTAAGCATCTCAATGTCCCTCCTAAACTGGGGGGCCCAGAACTGGACACAGGACTCAAGGTGTGGTCTAACCAGTGCAGAGTACAGGGGCAGAATGACCTCCCTGCTCCTGCTGACCACACCATTCCTGATGCAGGCCAGGATGCCACTGGCTCTCTTGGCCACCTGGGCACACTGCTGGCTCATGTTCAGGCAGGTATCAATCAGCACCCCCAGATCCCTCTCTGTCTGGCTGCTCTCCAGCCACTCCGACCCCAGCCTGTATCTCTGCATGGGGTTGTTGTGGCCAAAGTGCAGCACCCTGCACTTGGAGCTATTGAACCCCATCCCCTTGGACTCTGCCCATCTGTCCAGGTGGTCAAGGTCCCGCTGCAGAGCCCTTCTGCCTTCCAACTCAGTCACATCTGCCCCCAACTTGGTGTCATCTGCAAACTTGCTGATGACTGATTCGATGTCCTCATCCAGGGCATCAACATCTATGAAGATGTTAAAGAGGATGGGGCCCAGCACAGATCCCTGAGGGACACCACTAGTGACCTAAATGCAGAAATTCTTGTTATTGGTCCCTAAGGGCATGAGCCTGTACATTGTGCTATTGAATTTAATCCTTTTTTTGTTGATCCAATTCTTACAATCATATAGTTCTCCCAACAGTGTATCTGGCTTCTCCTTGGTGTGGATAATGCTGTATATCCTGTTTATAGTAACAAATTTCAGTGGCAGGCATTTTTGTTCTAACCTCATAAATGTTCAGTGTTCTGTCTGATTGCTTCTGACTCCTCATTCAAGGGAATGAATGATGAGGAATGTAAAAAAACCAAACATACTGCCTGAAAGAATGTACACATAATAATACATACTACAATTGTTACTATTGACTGATAGTGTTGAGATGAAACATGAGAGTAATTGGCTTCTATTGCCATTCTAATACTGACAGTAACAGTGGCCCATCATAGCAGGGAACTGTGTGCTATCTGTATGGTTACAGCAGGCACAAAGAGGCTGGCCAGGAATCAGCACATCCTCTAGGACGGGACTCTAGTGCTTCGTCTTCACAAGAAAAACTAAGCTTTTTGCAAAGAAGCTGTAACTTCCTCAAAATGACACATCTCCAAAAGGATATAAAAGGTATCACAGTATCACAGCATCGCCAAGGCTGGAAGAGAACTCACAGATTATCAAGTCCAACCCTTTACCACAGAGCTCAGGGCTAGACCATGGCACCAAGTCTCCAGAAGGATGTAATTTAACCATAAGCAGATACAGAGACTTGCAGGTTACCTTCAAGTTCCACCTGTGAAGAGCTCACTATGAGGAAGTTCTTCACAGAGAGAGTGATTTGCCGTTGGTATGGGCTGCCCAGGGAGGTGGTGGAGTCACCATCCCTGGAGGTGTTCAAGAGAAGACTGGATGAGACACTCAGTGCCATGGTCTAGATGACTGGATAGGGCTGGGTGCTAGGTTGGACTGCATGATGCTGGAGGTCTCCTCCAACCTGGTTGATTCTATGATTCTATGTCTTCTTTAAGGCTTTAGAGTCACCACAAATACAGGCAATATACACAACATTGTTTCCAGATTATGTTTGCTCTTTATAATCAGGTTATATAGATTGATTTTATGTATTATTCCTTAATTTATTTGTATAACTGTTAAAATATTGGGTAAATATAGACACGGAATATAAACTCCAATGTAACTGTGTCTTTGATGGATGTGGCTACTGCTAATTAATTGGTCCTGGATGTTTAATATGATTTTTAAATTACTCATTAAAAGCAATGACTGTATAATCACCATTTTAACACAAAGAGGAGGTCCTTATGCCTATCTGCAGCTAAATGCTGCCTACATCACAGGAGATATCAGGGGATACAGACAGTGCATTTCTCAGTTGCTTTGAAGACTACAGAACTCATAACTGCTTTCATTAAAAGCACTGCAATACTCAGTTCAATGACTGCATCTTTGTCGCAAGGTAAATTATTAATGGATGTTTGGCATCTAATTATCTCCAAATGCTTCTGTTGCTACATATTAAATTAGGGGACACTAGAAATGAAATAATACAATTTTAAATTGACTTCCAGCTTTTAATTGAGATTGTTTCTCCCGAGACTAAGGCGACTGCAACTTGCATTACTAGCTTATTGGAGCACACATATTTCTTCCAATATGTGCCATCATTAGATCCTTTTATTGGTACCAAAATAATTTTCTGTTTAAAATTATCACCATGCAGGTCTCCCCTCTAGAAATTGTTTATATTGTAATTATGCATTTTTGCAATGTTGCACTCAATTGGTGTACCACCAGCTGGCAATACTCTGTGGGCTTTGCTCCATTGTTATTTGTTTTGCAAAAATAGAACTCCATTATATGTTTTCTCTCCACTTAAAAAGTGTTTCATTATTCAGTAGAATAATAATCTCTATCAATATTTCTGTTGCTATACCAAACTGTAGTGTTATGATAATGTTTGCTTACCGTCCTTCATAAAATAATGTCGCAAATAGTCAACTTTGATTTACAGATTTGGGTAGACTAAGAAAATGACCGGGACCTTGACCACCTGGACAGTTGGGCAGAGGCCAATGGGATGGGGTTCAATAGCTCCAAGTGCAGGGTGCTGCACTTTGGCCACAGCAACCTCATGCAGAGATACAGGCTGGGGTCGGAGTGGCTGGAGAGCAGCCAGACAGAGAGGGATCTGGGGGTGCTGATTGATACCCACTTGAACATGAGCCAGCAGTGTGCCCAGGTGGCCAAGAGAGCCAGTGGCATCCTGGCCTGCATCAGGAATGGTGTGGTCAGCAGGAGCAGGGAGGTCATTCTGTCCCTGTACTCTGCACTGGTTAGACCACACCTTGAGTGCTGTGTTCAGTTCTGGGCCCCCAAGTTTAGGAGGGACATTGAGATGCTTGAGCGTGTCCAGAGAAGGGCGACGAGGCTGGGGAGAGGCCTTGAGCACAGCCCTACGAGGAGAGGCTGAGGGAGCTGGGATTGGTTAGCCTGGAGAAGAGGAGGCTCAGGGGAGACCTTATTGCTGTCTACAACTACCTGAGGGGAGGTTGTGGCCAGGAGGAGGTTGCTCTCTTCTCTCAGGTGGCCAGCACCAGAACAAGAGGACACAGCCTCAGGCTGCACCAGGGGAGATTTAGGCTGGAGGTGAGGAGAAAGTTCTTCACTGAGAGAGTCATTGGACACTGGAATGGGCTGCCCGGGGAGGTGGTGGAGTCATTGTCCCTGGAGCTGTTCAAGGCAGGACTGGACGTGGCACTTGGTGCCATGGTCTGGCCTTGAGCTCTGTGGTAAAGGGTTGGACTTGATGATCTGTGAGGTCTCTTCCAACCTTGGTGATACTGTGATACTGTGAAAATCTGTGTTATATCTAAAAAGGCTGAGGTTAAAATCTTCAAAGACCTTAAAATATTTCATTAAGATAGATTTCTTTCAACTCAAAAGATGCTGTGATTTTATGATTTCTGTTTTCAGGAGAAATTAAAACAACTCTATGTTTTGCAGTACCCTTGTGTTAATATTACCTCTAAAGTATTGCAAGTTAGGGAGACCAAGACAGATTCCAAGAATATAACCTTGAGAGGAACTTCACTGAGGACTTTTACATAAAAATTAAGTTTGGAATTTGAACATACTCACTTTTTGGTACATCTAGATCATCTCTATTTCAGTTTGAAGTAGAAAGCGCTCCCTGTGGGAAAAGAACCTGGGTACAAGCCAGCTCAAACAGCAAGTATTAGGAGCATCTTAGCACTGTGCTGCACCCTCCTTCATCCCACATCAGTGGAGATTATTAGCAGCAAGATTATGCTGCAGTAAAAATATTTGCTCAGTTTCTGTTTTGAAGGTGGTTTATACCAGCTTCACCTGGAGCAAAAGGCAGAGCTCCTAATTGCCTGGGAAACCTTGTGGGCTTGTGTCTTTGGTAGATAACCTTGATTCATACAGGATGGTTTGAAAAACGAGATACAAAATCAACTTGACTGAAGATACTGAATTCATTTTATCTAACCTCAGAGGTCCATTCTGTACTTCTATGGCTTTCAGGTATTCTTGACATAGACAATAGTCATCAAAGACGTTTCCAGGTTGCAAACAATCTCATCCAAAAATGGTAATCCAAAATGGGTTAGATGAATTCTATAGATGAGAATTACTTATTTCATTGTCTATAAAGGAAGGAAGGAGAACATTCATCTGAAGAATACTTAGATTTGCCTAACACCTGTGGGTAAAACCCCCAATTAAGCCCTTTCTAGCTCTCTATATTCCACAGACACTGTTGACAAGAAGTCTGTTAATATAAGCTTATGCTCTTAGTGTTCATAAAGCCATCTGGATTAGGGATCATAATTCATACATTCATAGAATGGTTTAGGTTTGAAAGGACCTTGAAGATCATCTAGTTCCAACTCCCTTGCCATGGATGGAGACACCTTCCACTAGACCAGGTTTCTCAGAGCCTCAAGGCTTCTTGATATTGAAGTTGAATTGAAGGGAATTGAAGCACTTGCCTAAAAATATGCACTAATACCACTTGATGTGTACTGGAGTATCCCAGCAATCTGCATGGGACTAGCAGAAAAAGTAAGAAGGCTTGCAGAAAGACCTGTGTCATCCTGTCCTATCAGGTGCCTGCCAGGTGAGATAGACCCTAGCATTACAAATGGCAGTAGACACCTCATCTTACAGTACACTTTGGGTGTCAAGGTCTCACCCATCCGTGACTGATGAGAACAACCATTGCAGTCACTGCCTTTATATAAAAAGACATATAAAAAGAGAAACTTAACTAATGTTGGGGAAGAATGAATAAATGAAAGACCAAAACTGAAAATACAGAACTGTCAGGCTATTGCAGAATCACCTAAGATGATTCTTTCTGAATGTGGGGGGTTTGGGTAATTCTGTCTAGGCTAGCATTGCTTATATGAAGGGATAACTTAGTGTTCCAGTTTAAGGACAGCAATCCAGAAAAGAAAAGTCGAATAAAAGGCTGGACAAGAAAAGACACAGTGTTAACAACTTTTACAATTTGCAAGTTGTGTTTCAGGTCATAGCAGTTGCACACTTAAGAAACAACATTATTGTTGGTTTAGTCTCATGTATGGGTATTGTTTGTTTTTAATGTCGTTATTGGACCCAGTAAAGTTTTACTGGACCCAGGTTGTTCATCCTTTCTTTCTCACCTGTAAGATTAAAAAAAATGTATCTTGAAACAATGCCTAGTGGCATGCCTCCAGAAAGCAACACTTTGGGGAAAATGAACACACAATGTGATGGTTTGGGTATTATCCACCCCCCCACACACTTTGAAAATCACCCAGACTAGACTCAGCCAGCTCTGGAAATTGAATGAAACTTATATTTACAGCTAGCACAATATACAAGCAGATATTTACAGTATATACAGTTATAGACAGACAAGGTAGAATGGAATATAGAAACACAACAGCCCTCCCAGAAACCTGAGTCCCCAGCAGGGACTCCCAACTGCCCCTTCACCTTCCCCCTACCCCTCTCAACCTTACCCCAGTCCCAAGGAAGAATGGAGGTTCAGCCAGGGGGTTAGGAAGCAAAGTGGATTAATCAGAGAAAACAGAGGATGAGGTTAGAGAGAGAGATGCATCTCAGAGCTCCCCAGCGGGAGAAGTAGTGCCTTATCTACATTTTGATTCTTGTTCTTATACATCTCAGCAAGCCTATGAGTGCAGTAGACATCACCAATTTTTTCCTTTTCACAGCCTGTAATCTGGTTCTTCTCACCAAAACATTCTAGCTAGCTTCAAACTAGCACACACAAGTTCCCTTAAAAGCCTCCACAGATCAAGATTAGCTTGTACTTCACAAATTGAATTTCCATTGCAATTACTTCAGTGGCTGTTCCCACATGGTTCGGTCAGGCAGAAACAGTAATCTTCCCTAGATGTTAACTCCTAGTTTGCATACATCTGATTTAGCTAAAGAGCTGTTTATTTGCCCATGTTAAACCAGGTCAGCCTGAACTGCTGTCAGCCATGCTGCCTCTCAGGACAGGGAATGGGTTGGACTGGATGATCTTGGAGGTGTCTTCCAACCTGGTTGATTCTATGATTCTGTGAGTATCTCATTGAATCAATAGCTGCTGTTGGAAGTGATCTGCTGCCTCTCATTAGGGCTTTTGCTGCCTTTATCCTTGCATAGCCTGTATCAATTTCTCTTTGGGAAGTGCAGCCTGATATAAAACTTTCCATTCAAGTGTACAAATTTGACAGATTTGTCTACATATTAATAGACTAAGTTCAGCAGAATTTAAGATGCAAATTTATTCTTGGCCTATTTTTGTTTTTGCACTTTCCATCTCTGTTTTCTCTCCTGTGCTTTTGCCCCCAGCTTTTACATTTCCCACATCTCCCCTGGCTCAGATCTATAACATTAAGAATTGTAATCTTTTAATCTCACATAATTCACTACATTACCTTTTAAGTGAGGGAAGGTGACAATGGGACTGGGAGTCTGCAGCCTTTCCTCCCCACCATGTACTTTTGAGAAAACTCTTTATGACATCCTGAAGGGAAAAAGCCATGAATGCCTCCTCTTCAGCAGGCAGAGCAGAGAGAGGGCGAGCTGTGACAGCAGAGAGAACAAAATCCTGGCAAATGGGAATGGAAAAATGATAACAAATTAGCTGAACCTTAGCTGTTTCTAGAAGCTATCAGAAGCTGCTTTGCAGTGAAGGCTGATCATCATGGGATGACATTTAACAAGGCCAAGTGCAGGGTTCTGCACTTTGGCCACAACAACCCCAAGCAGCACTACAGGCTGAGAACAGAGTGGCTGAGAGCAACCAGGAAGAAAGGAATTTGGGGGTACTGGTGGATAGTAGGCTGAAGAAGAGCCAATGGTATCCTGGGCTGGATCAGGAACAGTGTGGCCAGCAGCACAAGGGAGGTTATTCTTCCCTTATACTCAGAACTGCTCAGACCACACCTTGAGTGCTGTGTCCAGTTCTGGGCTCCTCAATTCAAGAGAGATGTTGAGATACTGGAAGGTGTCCAGAGAAGGGTGACAAAGCTGGTGAGGGGCCTGGAACACAAACCCTATGAGGAGAGGCTGAGGGAGCTGAGGGTGTGCAGCCTGCAGAAGAGGAGGCTCAGGGCAGAGCTCATTGCTGTCTACAACTACCTGAAGGGAGGTTGTAGCCAGGTGGGGTTGGGCTCTTCTCCCAGGCAACCAGCAATAGAACGGGGGGACACAGTCTCAGGTTATGCCAGGGGGGGTCTGGGCTGGATGTTAGGAGGAGGTTGTTGGCAGAGAGAGTGATTGACATTGGAATGGGCTGCCCAGGGAGGTGGTGGAGTCTCTGTCCCTGGAGGTGTTGAAGAAAAGCCTGGCTGAGGCACTTAGTGCCATGGTCTAGTTGATTGGTTGGGGCTGGGCTGCTAGGTTGGCCTGGATGATCTTGGAGGTCTTTTCCAACCTGGTTGATTCTATGATTCTATGATTCATCATGTAGGACATTTTGTGAGGAGCAATGACCTCACCAGCAGATATATTGTCTTTGCTGAGAGGAGGAAAATGAACACTGATTGAGACGGAGAATGGCCCTGCTATGCGTG
Source organism: Pogoniulus pusillus (assembly GCF_015220805.1). Taxonomy (NCBI): domain Eukaryota; kingdom Metazoa; phylum Chordata; class Aves; order Piciformes; family Lybiidae; genus Pogoniulus; species Pogoniulus pusillus. Next base: position 4,985,810 of record NC_087270.1, read on the forward strand.
CTACCAGAGCTTCTCTTCCACTAGGGCCAAGCACTGCAAATCATCTGTTTTGTCTAAATTTGGCAGATATGTACAGTATATACATTTATATACAGAAATAGACAAGGTAAAAGGTAATACAGAAACACAACAGCCCTCCTAGAAACCTGAGTCCCCAGGAGGGGCTCTGAACTGCCCTTCCACCTTCTCCCACCCCTCTCAACCTTACCCCAGTCCCAAGGAAGAATGGAGGTTTTTAACAACTAATTAGAGGTCTTATTCAAAATGTGAGAAGAGGTAAGAGAAGAGGATCCCTTTGTCTCAGGGGAATAGACTGATGCCTCTCATACTGGAAGATCTAAGAAAGATTCTCTGAGCTGAAACATGGGAATAGGTTAAAGGAAGAGTGAGACTGAGTCTGGCTTTCAGCTGATTTTGGGAACATTCTGTTCATGGAGAAATTATTCTAGGGGAAAAGCACTACACCTCCACCTCAGACTCCATCTTTGAATTGTTACTTTCAGTACTTTCAAATTAAATTAGATGATAGGTCAGGACAATAAAGCAGTATTCATTTACTGTAAATAATGATTTTTTAATTGCTTGTCCTTCCCCATCTCTTCTTCTGCTTGTTCCTTGAGTCTCTTATTTTGTTTCTTTCTTCTGACAATTTGGGGGAACCTGATTTTGTGTCATTCTAAGATACTTCTTTTCTTAGGTGGCAAACATTAAAGTTTAAAAAACTCACCATGGTCCTTAGTCGTGTGAATAAACAGCTGAAATAGTCTGATTGCAAAGTTGTGGTGTCATCACTGACAGCTGAACTGCACTGTGACGTGGCAGCTTTGTACACAGACAGACATGCTAACAGACACACTTTTGCAAAGAGAAAGCAAAGATTTTGATTTGTCAGCTTAACTGAAACCATAATGGCAACATGGGGAGATGGAATCTGGAGTGGTGAGACTAAGAAAAGAAGAAATAGTCTCCAGAGTGTGCCATATGCCCCAAACCCACGATGTTCATAATGTCTAACTCAAAAATCCTACCCAAGAGCCAATCTTTGAAGTGGGAGAGGTCATTTGCAGAGAAAATAAGGTTTTGTGTGAAGAAAGTCAAAACAACAATGAGAGTACACTGCTGTGGTTTATTAATTGCATGTGCAGGGGACACACTGGAGAAAATGAATAGATGCTGCCATAGCTGAAATAGCAAAAGGAAAGAGATGATGGTGGAAGGGGAGAGACAAAGTGATACGTAAGACACGACATGAAAGCCAAAGTCAGATCAAGTGAAAGACCAAGATAAGAAAGAACAGTGACACAAAGTCATAGCAGATGCATAACAAGCCAATGTCAAGACAAAGGATCATGGTTGTTTTCAAGCTGTCTGCAATTTGCTTCAGTAAATTGCCTTTAAAGATTTGATAGCATTTTGCACAGGAAGGTCTGCAGCCCTATTAATAGACATTGTTTTGGCTAGCCACAGGTTCAGAGTCCCAGGATTATGTCATTTTCATTTCAGAGTAAAAGATTTCTTCTATTAGAAATTATCATTAGTAAGAAAATGTCTATCAGCTGAACTTCCTCAGCAAAAGTATCACTGGCAAAATCTTTCTGAAAATCTGATGTGTGTCTCAAACATGCCACTTGAATCTTCATTTTGGAGCCAAAATCTCATCTGCAGCTACATGTTTATAGTTCTCATTAATATTAGTGGAAGTTTAGCTCAACTCCAAGGGCAAATTTTTACTTCTGTTCCTCAAAAGAGTCTAAAGTGGTATGATCAAGTTTAGTTTTCTATAGATCATAGAATCTTAGAAATGAATCCTACAAGTCTGTAATCCAACTTTTGCTTCAGAGAGGGAGTGATGGTGACACTGCAGCAGATCACTCATTGGCTCTGCCTAAGCCTTAAAAAAGTCAGACAACTGAGACTGCACAAACTCTCTGGACAAACACTTTCAGTGTTGCACTGACTTACTACTGAAGAAAAGCCTCATCTCCCTTCTCCTCCCCTCCCTTCCCCTCTCCTCCCCTCCCCTCCCTTCTCCTCCCCTCCCTTCTCCTCTCCTCTCCTCTCCTCTCCTCTCCTCTCCTCTCCTCTCCTCTCCTCTCCTCTCCTCTCCTCTCCTCTCCTCTCCTCTCCTCTCCTCTCCTCTCCTCTCCTCTCCTCTCCTCTCCTCTCCTCTCCTCTCCTCTCCTCTCCTCTCCTCTCCTCTCCTCTCCTCTCCTCTCCTCTCCTCTCCTCTCCTCTCCTCTCCTCTCCTCTCCTCTCCTCTCCTCTCCTCTCCTCTCCTCTCCTCTCCTCTCCTCTCCTCTCCTCTCCTCTCCTCTCCTCTCCTCTCCTCTCCTCTCCTCTCCTCTCCTCTCCTCTCCTCTCCTCCCTCTGCATATTGAAATGGGTGAAAATTACCTAATAGAATTCTATGTATTTTGACATCCAAGACAGTTAAGTCTTTGTCTGACACTTAGTGGAGATAAGAAACAGCTTAAAATGTGACTGCTTCTTTACATTGTGTGGAAGAGTAATTTTCCTCTACTAGTAATATAAACAATGATTTATTTTGGGAATCATAACTTCACCTGAGCTGGGTTGTTGACACAGTGAAGTTCAATGAAAATGTAAGTTGCAGAGTTTAAGATCTGCTCTGCAAAGAATTTGAAAGCCTTGATTTGTAGTTTTAGCATAGCCCTCAAAGGTGTAACTCTCTTTGAGGCAAAATATCAGAATTTAGGTGCCAACATGTTATGGTTTGTAAGTGCACTGCGGATGGAATTGAACTGCCAGAACATAACACAAATGTTTTGTGACACTTGTGATACTCTTAAGTTATCCAAGGCATCTACATAGGGCTGTGCACTATAAAGGCCCTAGGGAGGATCTGAACCTATCTGGAAAGGCTGGTGGTGTCCAGGTAAGGCTTCATCAGACATTTCAGATGGCAGCAGACATCTGTGCTAACACCTGAATCACATTGTCTCTTGTTAATATTCTAGAAGGAACTTATAGATTGATTAAGTTCAGTCAAAAGCAAAGATCAGGTGCTCATAGGTTAAGTGTCTACAGGTTCCACAACTGCCTTAACTCTTAGTGTAGTCAGTGGAGCTTTTAGGCAAATTCAGTTGCAGGTGCATAAGTGCCTTGTGCATTTGAAATGCCAAAGAGATGCTTGAGGTGGATGGATGAGGTTAGAAGATGCAACTAATTTACAGGATACCCATATCCTTCAGATCAGGAAGATGGAGACAAGCTGGAATATCCAAGGGCATTTAATATAAGCAGAAGCCTACCGATTTTGGCAAGGTGTGGAAAGTGAGGAGGAAGATGTGGGTGTTAGGCAGACGTGCTGAAATCCTGTCAGTAGCCAGCTCTTGTCACTGTCTCTGTATTATAGAAACAGTTGACAGCACATATTGACACTTCCCAATGTAAAAATTGTCTCAGTGTCAGTGTTTCCCAACAGTTTCAAGTGTTGACACCCTAAAGGATGGATCTCACAGAGAGAAGGAAAATAAAAGGATTATGTGAAGGAAAAAGGAGACAGAATGTATAAAGGCATGATAATTTGAGGGCATAGTCTATAGCACATAGATGAAACACTCAAACCAGAATGAGCTCTGGATAGTGGAGGACAGGGATACATCTGTGAAGGTGGCTTCCTGAGCCCCAAGATCTTGGAAACGTCAGGGTGGATGACTACCCTGAGGGAAAACCATACAGCAGATGGCAAGGACAGGGCCTTGAGGGGAGGTATCTGCATTTGCTATGCCCTCTGATAGGCAACACCAGGACCTGTTCACTGTCCCTAAAGCCAGCTAACACATTCTGGATACCACATTGCTACTAAACATTCTCTGCCTCCAAATAAGAAAAGATATGTCCAAGATTCCTGTTGGGAATGTTCCTGGTCATTCTGCCCCTGTACTCTGCACTGCTTAGACCACACCTTGAGTACTGTGTTCAGTTCTGGGCCCCCCAGTTTAGGAGGGACATTGAGATGCTTGAGCGTGTCCAGAGAAGGGTGACGAGGCTGGGGAGAGGCCTTGAGCACAGCCCTACGAGGAGAGGCTGAGGGAGCTGGGATTGGTTAGCCTGGAGAAGAGGAGGCTCAGGGGTGACCTTATTGCTGTCTGCAACTACCTGAGGGGAGGTTGTGGCCAGGAGGAGGTTGCTCTCTTCTCTCAGGTGGCCAGCACCAGAACGAGAGGACACAGCCTCAGGCTGCACCAGGGGAAATTTAGGCTGGAGGTGAGGAGAAAGTTCTTCACTGAGAGAGTCATTGGACACTGGAATGGGCTGCCCGGGGAGGTGGTGGAGTCATTGTCCCTGGGGCTGTTCAAGGCAGGACTGGACGTGGCACTTGGTGCCATGGTCTGGCCTTGAGCTCTGTGGTAAAGGGTTGGACTTGATGATCTGTGAGGTCTCTTCCAACCTTGGTGATACTGTGACACTGTGATACTGTGTAATGACTGTGTTCACGTGAAGTGCTAGAGCAATGCTAGCTGACTCGTGTCAACACTAAGAGGGATTATATTAATGACAGCTGTGTGCCAGGACTCACATTTCTGTCCTGGCCCTGTTTGTGTTACTGATCAATGTTCAGAATATCCATTCCTGACAATGTTTCCCAATGGTCACTCTGTGTGCTGTTCTCTTTTGGGTGCCAAGTGAGTCTAGCTCTGCAGTTATGAGCCACTCTCTGCTGATTACCCTTGAGGTCGTAGAACAACCCTTCTGCTTTATTTGCTAATGTAACAGTCTTCCCAAAATGGGCATGAGGACAGGAAAGAGAACTGCAACAGTGTGCTAGTTTGAGCCTAGCTAGAATGTTTTGGTGAGTAGAACTAGATTACAGGCTGTGAAAAGGAAACAGTGGTGATGTCTACTTCACTCATAGGCTTGCTGAGATGTATAAGAACAAGAACACAAACATAGATAACAGACTCACTCTCTGTCTCTCTGGAGCTGAACTTCTCTCTCTAACCTAACCTGCCATCTGTGTGACTAATCCATCTGCTTCCTAACCCCCCTGGCTGATCCTCCAAACGACCTTGAGTGTAAGGCAAAGTCTTGGGTAAGGTAGAGGGGTAAGAAGGTGGAAGGGCGGTTGGGAGCCCCTCCTGGGGACTCAGGTTTCTGGGAGGGCTGTTGTGTTTCTGTATTCCCTTTTCCCTTGTCTATTTCTGTCTATAACTGTATATACTGTAAATATCTGCTTGTATATTGTGCTAGCTGTAAATATAAGCTTCATTCAATTTCCAGAGCCACTGAATCAAGTCTGGGTGATTTTTCAAAGTGTGTGTGGGGGGGGAGGTGGGTAACACCCAAACCATCACAGACATGTTGATAAAGAGGAAATGCCTTGGTCCCGAAGAAAATGGTGGGAAACAGCATTAGGGACAACAATACCTTGATTTTGGAAAGGACAGGAAAAAGGGAATAAAAAAATGCCTCCCCAACACCGTGGGTGTGAGGAAAAATGGAAATCTTTGTCTACCACATCTGAGTGTGGTCCTCACCTTCCTAACCACAGTGATTGAAGCACTGGCCTCTTTTTTAAGTCTGTTCAGGATTCTAAAGAGCTCTGAACAGAGTGAAAGTCACTGAAACTGCAGCATCTGAAAATAGGAACAATGACCTACTTGTAACCTTCAAAGACAGGATGTGAAGCTATCCCTTTGAATGGTTGAATTGCATACAAAGAAGCCAAGAAGTTAACCATCACAGACCCTTCTTCTTTTCCATAAAATACATTTGTCTGTGATTCTGTGATAAAATTGATTTGTGCAGTGTTTAGTGGAGAAATTATATTTGAAAGAGGAATTTATTTATTTTTTTATTTCATAGAGTCATAGAATCAAGCAGGTTGGAGGAGACCTCCAAGGTCATCCAGGCCAACCTAGCACCCAGGCCTAGTCAGTCAACTACACCATAGCATTAAATGCCTCATCCAGGCTTTGCTTGAACACCCTTGATGATCTATGAGGTCTCTTCCAACCTTGGTGATACTGTGATACCTCCAGGGATGGTGACTCCCATTCCAATGGGTGGCAGCCCGTTCCAATGCCAATCACTCTCTCTGGGAAGAACTTCCTCCTAACATCCAGCCTAGACTTCCCCCAGCACAACTTGAGACTGTGTCCCCTTGTTCTTTGCTGGGTGCCTGGGAGAAGAGGCCACCCCCCACCTGGCTACAACCTCCCTTCAGGTAGTTGTAGACAGCAATGCGGTCCCCCCGAGCCTCCTCTTCTCCGGGCTAAACACCCCCAGCTCCCTCAGCCTCTCCTTATAGGGTTTGTGTTCCAGGCCCCTCCCCAGCCTTGTTGCCCTTCTCTGGACACCTTCCAGCACCTCAACATCTCTGGACACAGCACTCAAGGTGTGGCCTGACCAGTGCTGAGTACAGGGGCAGAATAACCTCCCTTGCCCTACTGGCTACACTATTCCTGATCCAGACCAGTTTGCCATTGGCCACCTGGGCACACTGCTGGCTCACCTTCAGACCTACTATCTACCCGTACCCCCAGGTCCCTTTCCTCCTGGCTGCTCTCAGCCACTCTGGCCCCAGCCTGTAGTGCTGCTTGGGGTTGTTGTGGTCAAAGTGCAGAACCCTGCACTTGGCCTTCTTCAATCTCATCCCCTTGGCCTCTACCCACCCATCCAGCCTGGCCAGGTCTCTCTGCAGGGCTCTCCTACCTTCTAACAGATCCACACCTGCTCCTAGCTTGGTGTCATCTGCAAACTTACTGATGCTGGACACAATCCTCTCACCCAGATCATCAATAAGAGCAAAACTTTCAGAATTATAAAGCTTCATTCCACAAATTGCAAACCTCCAATAAAACTCATTCTTCCATCCTCAGCCAAAAGCCTGCTTTCACCTAACAACTCTGGTTTTGAGATCCATGGCTCGGACAGAGAGCATTATTTAAAAGATAAAGAGAATGGCACCCTGATTACTGCTCTCAAAAGACATAAAAGAGTTAAAGGGCTTAGTAGACTGATGAAGAGGTGCTTGGACTTAGTTGAATAAACTGAAGATAAATATTTGCATTTCAGAAGATCATGGTTTGAAAAAGCAGGTCCAAGTGAAGTGATTCAATATTTCACATTTTCCAGAGATTTCTGTGTGATGAAAATGTCAGTACTGTGTCTGAATATCAAAAGGTTAGAGGGTGGAGGATTTGTCCACAATCAAATCTCCAAGTGTCTTAACCAGTCTATATTCATGAAGCTAACTTTTCCCCCATGAGGTGTTCTCTTGTGAAGATCAATAGTAGGTGCCCTTTGGCATCTTTCCCCAGACTTTTGTGTTTCCAGATTGCTTTGCTACCATCTGTAGCAAAGCTAAAGTGCTGCAAACATTTAATGTTTACATGAAAGCATTCATCTTGAATACTGTGTTCAGTTTTGGGCTCTTCAGTTTCAGAGGGACAGGGATCTGCTGGAGAGGGTCCAGTGGAGGGCTAGGAGGATGATGAGGGGACAGGAGGGCATGGCTGATGAGGAGAGGCTGAGGGACCTGGGGCTGCTTAGTCTGGAGAAGAGAAGACTGTGAAGGGATTTGATAAATGATTGTAAGTATCTGAGGGCTGCCAGGAGTGGGGGACAGGCTCTGCTCACTGCTCCCTGGGATAGGACAAGAAGGAACGGGTGCAGCAAAAGAGGTTCTGCCTCAACACAAAGGGGAACTTATTTACCGTGAGGGTCACAGAGCACTGGAACAGGCTGCCCAGGGAGGTTGTGGAGTCTCCTTCTCTGGAGCCTTTCCAGGCCTGTCTGGATGTGTTCCTGTGTGATCTGTGTTAGATAGGATTGTCCTGCTCTGGCAGGGAGGTTGGACTTGATGATCTCTTTGAGTCCCTTCCAGCCCCTAACATCCTATGTTGCTGTAGTAAGCATCCTACCATTTTATAAGCTGTAGCCCAAGCAATAAATTCACATCCAATCTTTCATAAGGAGCAGAGTTGACATTACACTGCTGGAGTGCTTAATACTTCCAGTGTCAAACACAGCTCAGGCCCCTATACTCACATTTTGCTTCACCAGCTTCAGTGAGCATTCAAACAGGCCTTGGGAAAATGTTCCAATTTGACTAGTTCCCTTCTCATTATTTGTAATACATTCTTATTAGTCTTTTATAAATGCATAAGAACCTTGAAGAGAAGCTAAGTAGATCAGATCACTAATTGCTGAGAGCTAAGAAACTGAATTATTTTCCCCTGTATTTTCTAACTGAATCTTCTTTTGTCCTACTTATTTTTAGTTTGGGGTTTTTTTACCTGTATTTTTTTTATAGCCAGGAAGTCAGAAGCAACTGGAGCAAATAAACAAAGAAGCAAACAAGAATGTGACAATAATAGTTAGAAAGATTAATATCAGTGCCTGAATGCTCAGTGCTCCTGGTAAAATGAATTTCCTTGAAGGTAGTAGTTGCTCCTTTTTCCAAGTCCAGCACAAGTTAAGTGCTACCCTAATAAGTGACTTTGAAGATTACAGAGGTTGATGTTGCTCTTCGGTTATGTTCTGGGATCTCTCAGAATTTGAGCAGATCACATCTTCCCTGAAGCCTTCCTCAGCAGAATCTGTTGTTCATGGTGTTCCTAAGATCTTCGTAGCCTTTTGGATGTTCATAGTCTCCTCTGCTCCCCATGGATTCATTCTTCTGCCAAAGGTGGATTTCACTCGTCTGGAGTTAGATGACTACTGCACAGCTACCTATATCTGAACAACTCACCTTAGATGCTCTTCATAGAGATGAAGTGGATTCTTAGCATGCTGTTCACCTGATCTGCCTCAGGAATCATAGAATAGAATCATAGAATCAACCAGGTTGGAAGAGACCTCCAAGATCATCCAGTCCAACCTAGCACCCAGCCCTAGCCAGTCAACTACACCATGGCACTAAGTGCCTCATCCAGGCTTTTCTTCAACACCTCCAGGGACAGCAACTCCACCACCTCCCTGGGCAGCCCATTCCAATGCCAATCACTCTCTCTGACAACAACTTCCTCCTAACATCCAGCCTAGACTTTCCCCAGCACAACTGGAGACTGTGTCTCCTTGTTCTATTGCTGGCTGCCTGGCAGAAGAGACCAACCCCCACCTGGCTACAGCCTCCCTTCGGGTAGTTGTAGACAGCAATGAGGTCCCCCCTGAGCCTCCTCTTCTCCAGGCTAAACACCCCCAGCTCCCTCAGCCTCTCCTCATAGGCTTTGTGTTCCAGGCCTTTCACCAGCCTTGTTGCCTTTCTCTGGACACCTTCCAGCACCTCAACATCTCTCTTGAATTGAGGAGCCCAGAACTGGAGAATCTAAACCACTAAGTACCTTACTCAGGTCTCCCCAGCTTGCAAAGAAGGCCTGCAGTTTCTGCCTCAAACACTGAGACAGCTGAAATTTGCCCCACTGTAGGAGTGGAAGGGTAAGCTATAGAGTACTCACAGGCTGTACAGAGCCACACCATGCTGTCAGCAGATGAACTCTGCAAAGAGAGCAGAAGTCCAACTGACACATATTCCTGATCTGGCCAGTGGGCACAGTGGTGTTTCATGTGTGAATTGATGGATCAGAGACCAGCCTGAACATCTCTTTCCTGTGTGGCAGGTTGCCTGGTGTCTATCTTGGCTCGATGTGCATGTATTTGGGAATGCTTTTACTACGTGGAAGTACTCTCCTATTTTGGCAGGACTATCATCTTTTGTGATTTTATGACACATTTCCTAGTATTTACTGTTTTCCTTTCATTCTCCTGAAGGTCTCATTCTTTTATGTCCTGCTGTGTAAATGGCTGAACTTTCATTCTGAGAGAAAGTGAATCTTCTGACATGGTGAAATATTTGAAAACTCAGTTCCACAGAGCAGCAGTTGACAACAACAACCCCCCAGATATTATTTCAAAGAATAAGTTGTAGTGATGCTTGGTTTTAGTTGGATCTGGATTGTGACAGTGTTTCTCCCTCATTGGTCTTGATTTTTGACTACTGATATGTTCTTGTTCTGATTTATTTCTCTCTCTAATAATGACATGAAAAAGGAGGGGGAAAAGAACACTTTCCCTTTTGCAGCTAACCACAAATACTGATGTAGCATTAACTTCCAAGGTTAAATTCAGCATCTCTCTCTGTGATTTTCCTTGTGCAGAAGCAAGGGCATGAGATAGACCTGGCTGAGTTGCACTTTTCTGCATTGCTCTTCTCCATGAATTTTCCCTATTTAGCTCCCTTGCCCTGTTGTACTCTGATGGTCCCAAGAGAGGTCTCTGGCGGTTGCAGGAGGTTTGGTACCCTGTGGTGTGCAGGGACAGGATACAAAGAAAAAGACCATCTGCTTTCTGAAGCTTTGGTCACTTAAGCAATGGTAAGCCTTCATCCCTCCTGGCTAAGCCCAAGCCAAAACAAACCCAAACCAATACCAATAAATAACTCCATGGGAGCTGGAATGGGTGGAGGATGCTACTTTTGCCCGTGTAAAAGTACTGAGTGTGTGGTCAGCTACCCGGGCATATGGTAATTCACAGTATCACAGTATCATCAGGGTTGGAAGAGACCTCACAGATCATCAAGTCCAACCCTTTATCACACAGCTCAAGGCTAGACCATGGCACCAAGTGCCACGTCCAACCCTGCCTTGAACAGCTCCAGGGACGGCGACTCCACCACCTCCCTGGGCAGCCCATTCCAGTGTCCAATGACTCTCTCAGGGAAGAACTTTCTCCTCACCTCCAGCCTAAATCTCCCCTGGCACAGCCTGAGGCTGTGTCCTCTCGTTCTGGTGCTGGCCACCTGAGAGAAGAGAGCAACCTCCTCCTGGCCACAACCACCCCTCAGGTAGTTGTAGACAGCAATAAGGTCTCCCCTGAGCCTCCTCTTCTCCAGGCTAACCAATCCCAGCTCCCTCAGCCTCTCCTCGTAGGGCTGTGCTCAAGGCCTCTCCCCAGCCTCGTCGCCCTTCTCTGGACACGCTCAAGCATCTCAATGTCCCTCCTGAACTGGGGGGCCCAGAACTGAACACAATACTCAAGGTGCGGTCTAACTTCTGCCTCTCAAAATGCCTTACATGAACCTTCAGGCAGCTAGAACTGCTGATTCTTTTAACTCTTTTCTTCAAGGGAAATAGAGAAGATAACTTAGCAGTTGCTCTCTTAAACTTCTATTTGAATGTTGCTTGTAACTGAGTAAGTTTGCCTTGTCAAAATCTTTCGAGTGGAAGTAGTCGCTGCCAATTCCTGGCAACATCTGAGCCTCACCCCACCTATGCTAAGGATTTCAGACCTTTTTCACGGTATTTATCTTCTGCATTCTTCCTTCCTTGCTTGTTTTCTTCTATTCTTTCTTTCTTTCTTTTATGCAGATAAACCAGTAATGTATGTTGTTGAATTTAATATGTCTCATAAAGGAAAAATCTTTGTCTTTTAAATAAGTGCCCTGACATTTCTTACTCTCACACAGGTATCAGGTCTCTTCCTCCTGTCATATCCCAAATCTAAATAACTTTAAAACTGATAGAAAGGATGAAGGGTTTACTCCATTCGATGCCTTTTGAAATGGTAATTTGAAAGGGACTAAAAGCTCTCAATTAGAAACAGTGCCATGCCCTTTGGGTATGATCGCCTAATTAAAGTTTGCTCTGATGACATTGTTCTGCATATTTTGTGACTGGATCTGATGCTGATAGATTTGGGATAGGGTGGAGTTTCTGATGAACAGGGCAGATCTGAAATTATCTCCTTGCTATATTTTTAATTTTAATGAATCTCAGTGGAATTAATTGCTTGTGGTGCAAATACTTTGTTCCCAAGTCATAACTGGACTGATTCCCTTCTCAGTTGCACACTTTCTTCAGAAAATGTCTCTCTGTTATAAGAAATTACAGTATCACAGTATCACAGTATCACCAAGGTTGGAAGAGACCTCACAGATCATCAAGTCCAACCCTTTACCACAGAGCTCAAGGCTAGACCATGGCACCAAGTGCCACGTCCAATCCTGCCTTGAACAGCTCCAGGGACGGCGACTCCACCACCTCCCCGGGCAGCCCATTCCAGTGTCCAATGACTCTCTCAGGGAAGAACTTTCTCCTCACCTCCAGCCTAAATCTCCCCTGGCACAGCCTGAGGCTGTGTCCTCTTGTTCTGGTGCTGGCCACCTGAGAGAAGAGAGCAACCTCCTCCTGGCCACAACCTCCCCTCAGGTAGTTGTAGACAGCAATAAGGTCTCCCCTGAGCCTCCTCTTCTCCAGGCTAACCAATCCCAGCTCCCTCAGCCTCTCCTCGTAGGGCTGTGCTCAAGGCCTCTCCCCAGCCTCATCACCCTTCTCTGGACACGCTCAAGCATCTCAGTGTCCTTCCTAAACTGGGGGCCCCAGAACTGGACACAGTACTCAAGGTGTGGTCTAACCAGTGCAGAGTACAGGGACAGAATGACCTGCCTGCTCCTGCTGACCACACCATTCCTGATGCAAATTACTTGCAAAACTCATTATTTGTGCCAGTGAAATCAGAAAAGTAGGCTTTTTCTTTAATAGTTCTTAACTTTCCATCTTTGGAAACTTTGAAAGGTTTCTTCACACATTTTAGTGTTGTCTCAGCTGTTACATGGAATCCCGTAAGGAGCTTGGAGGGTTCCCATCTAAGCCCTCCTAACTGATGGTTTGCAAATGTGGGAAACACAGGCTAATGAAACAAATATCCCACTAATGACTATCCAAGGTCAGCAGCTTTTATATGCAGTTTCATCTTATTGTTAAAAGTAATGGTGATGTTGTTGCAATGTGAATAATTGATAGGTGCTTTAGCGCCACATCAGTGAATATTAACTGGAAGAACACTAATGGAAAGAGAGGTTTGTGAGCCTTATGAGCCAACTGGAGGCAAAAATAACTGCAAAGATGAACGAGCTACAGCATTTTGCTGGAGTAAATGTGTCCCAAGATTTTTTTTTCCAGGTAGATACTGAATTATTTCATGTGCCTCCCCAGTGCCTATAGTCATAGCTCTTCTTCCCAGCCTGCCTGGCTCAGTCTAGTCTGCTGTCAGACAGAAGGAGGTTCCCTTTCCTCTCTGCATCTACACTGAATGGAGAGGCAACTAGCCTCAGGGCACTGTCAGCTGTTCCTAACCAACAAAGTTAATTCACCTTTCTACCAAACAGCTTAGCAGCTTGAGAGCATAATAATTAGCCTTACTGGGATAAAGCAAAGCAGATTTACTGAAATAACTTGGGATATGTTGATACAAATGACAATCTCTTTTCACTGCTGACAGGACATTATAATCATCAGGAAAAAGTTAAGCATGAACAACTGAGGAGGGGCTGAAGTCAGTGACTTCATCAGTGCAGTGAAGAGAAGCAAAAAACCTGTTTGTTTGCTTCCCAAAATGCAACTTCAATCACATTTTAAATGGAAGCTGGGAGGGTGTTTGTCGGTGCCTCTTCACAGGCTCTCTACTGTCTACATCTTTTTCTACCTCTCTCATCTCCATTATGTACCTCAACACACTCCATTATTAATGTCAGCAATTTCTTTTCTGACACTCCAAGTGTTTTGGAACTCCTCTGTCTCTGCCTCACTCCCTCATACTTGCTCATCATACCACCACTGAGAACAAGTATTTGCTTTGCCTTGTCTAAAACTTGCAATTGTTTCCTTCCTCTCAACAAAGATTTGTCTCCTTAATCAATTAATTTTTTGGCCTTTTGAGGTACAGCTGTTCTTTAGGATGCCACATGACATGAAGCCATATAACATGAAGCTTTGTAGTAGACTCACAGTTTGCAAAAACAGATGCATGGTAAAAAAGTTTAAACTTTGGTAAAATTCCAGCTGCATTTCTGTGAAGCAAGTGCATAACTTTCCACCCTGTAGAAACTGGCAAGAAAAGAGGACATAAAATGGAAGATGAATGTTTTCTGGGCATTGCACAATGTTTCATCTCGTCAGATGCAGACATCAACATTTCTGACAGAAGCAGTGACACTGGGCCTGCCCTCTACTGAGATATTTTTAGAGCAGTATCTATGCCATCCCAAAGTAAAATAAGTCACATTGTTTTCTAAAAGTCCTTTTTCTATTTCTTCAACTATAAGAAGAGATTAGGTTGACTTGCTCCAATTTGTACGTGCACCCTTGTAGATCTCTAGCTTAAGTGTTCTACCCATAGCAGCTTTTTGTGAAACAAGATAGGTGGGCAGAGGCCAACAGGGTGAGATTTAATAAGGCCAAGTGCAGGGTTCTGCACTTTGGCCACAACAAGCCCAAGGAGCACTACAGTATGGGGACAGAGTGGCTGAGAGCAGCCAGGAAGAAAGGGACCTGGGGATACTGATAGATAGTAGCTGAAGATGAGGCAGCAGTGTGCCCAGGTGGCCAAGAGAGCCAACGGCATCCTGGCCTGCATCAGCAACAGTGTGGCCAGTAGGACAAGGGAGGTTATTCTGCCTCGTACTCAGCACTGCTCAGGACACACCTTGAGTGCTGTGTCCAGTTCTGGGCCCCTCAATTCAAGAGAGATGTTGAGGTGCTGGAAGGTGTCCAGAGAAGGGCAACAAGGCTGGTGAGGGGCCTGGAACACAAACCCTGTGAGGAGACGCTGAGGGAGCTGGGGGTGTTTAGCTTGGAGAAGAGGAGGCTCAGGGGGGACTTCATTGCTGTCTACAACTACCTGAAGGGAGGTTGTAGCCAGGTGGGGGGTGGTCTCTTCTCCCAGGCAAGCAGCAACAGAACAAGGGGACACAGTCTGAAGTTGTGCCAGGGGAAGTCTATGCTGGATGTTAGGAGGAAGTTCTTCCCAGAGAGAGTGATTGGCATTGGAATGGGCTGCCCAGGGAGGTGGTGGAGTTGCTGTCCCTGGAGGTGTTCAAGAAAAGCCTGGATGGGGCACTTAGTGCCATGGTCTGGTTGATTGGACAGGGCTGGGTGCTAGGTTGGACTGGATGATCTTGGAGGTCTCTTCCAACCTGGTTGATTCTAGGATGAAGAGCACAGCCTGTTCTACTTCTTTTCTTTCAGGGAAAACATCATTGTGGGTAACAGAAAGAAATACAAGAAGGAGGAAGGAACATAGCTAAGGAGATATTAAAATGAAGGCTGAGAAGCATTTAGGAGATTCAGAGGTCAGATGTGATGCACTAAATACAAGGGCAGAGACATCTCCACTGTAAAAGCTTTGTTTGCATGGCACAGCAAGAATAGTGTCTGCCTGTATGATGACACAATGAGATTTCATAAGAGGGTAGAAGCCCATGTGGCTTGATTCATGTTTTTAATACAGGGCATGCATGCTATTGTAGAACTCTTGATTAATTACATGTTTTCATCTAACTCACGACAAAAGCTTCATGCTGGGGTAAAAAATGGGATGAACAAACTCATCAGTAAAGCTATGGACAAACTCAGCACACACAGTTAAAGTCAGATCTGCATTCCATAGGGATCAGTGAAAGAAAAGCCTCAAAAACTTTATAGGCCACTAGTCTTTTTACCCTCTGCTTAATTATCTTACCCCCTGCTTAATTATATCCTGGTAGTATTATAAAGCTTAGAAACTTTTTCAGCTTGTACATATTGGATTCTGTTTTACTGTTTTGTTTTGTTGTTTTTTTTTTTTTTATATATATAATCTCTTGTGATACAATTCTAAATCAAGCCATAAAAGCTGCATCCACAGACTCTCCTGGAGGATTTGACAGAGCATTGCAAAAGAGGACTTGATTTTGCCTTTATTGCACCACACATGAGTGCCTTCGTCTCGTTAATGTAGGAAATGTGTTATCTGAGGGAGAGGAGCTTGGAAGCTGGGCATGTCAGTGGTCTGGTTTAGAGCCTCTGTTTTTCATCTTATCTATTAGACAGCATGGCAAATTAAATGCCTCATCATGACCAAGTGGCAGCTTTTTCAAATGTGTCCATTTGGCAAGGAAACTGGTTTTTAGTCAGTGCACTAGCCACTGTCCCACGAGGGGATCGAGAGGCTTCCAAGCTGCAGTAAAGGAGATTCAAGAAAGATGTTGAGGTGCTGGAACATGTCCAGAGAAGGGCAACAAAGCTGGTGAGGGGCCTGGAACACAAACCCTATGAGGAGAGGTTGAGGGAGCTGGGCCTGTTTAGCCTGGAGAAGAGAAGGCTCAGGGGTGATCTTATTACTGTCTACAACTACCTGAAGGGACATTGTAGCCAGGTGGGGGGTGGCCTCTTCTCCCAGGCAACCAGCAATAGAACAAGGGGACACAGTCTCAAGTTGTGCCAGGGTAGGTCTAGGCTGGATGTTAGGAGGAAGAAGTTCTTCACAGAGAGAGTGATTTCCCATTGGAATGGGCTGCCCAGGGAGGTGGTGGAGGCACTGTCCCTGGGGGTCTTCAAGCAAAGCCTGGATGAGGCACTTAGTGCCATGGTCTGGTTGATTGGATAGGGCTGGGTGCTAGGTTGGCCTGGATGATCTTGGAGGTCTCTTCCAACCTGGTTGATTCTATGATTCTATGACATGCTGGGTTAGCTCTGGGCTGCTCTTCTCGTGCTGAAAGCATTTATCTGTTTGCTTTCTGAGGGAATCCTTCCCTGAAAACTTTTCTGGCTAGAAGTCTACATCATTCACAGAACTCTTAGCTGTGCAAGAGAGGGCTAGGAACACCTGCTGTAATAAAGGTGTAATAAAGCTGTAATAAAGGAGATGACATGCTGGGTTAGCTCTGGGCTTCTCTTTTCGTGCTGAAAGCATTTATCTGTTTGCTTTCTGAGGGGATCCTTCCCTGAAAACATTTCCAGCTAGAAGCCTACATCATTCACAGAACTCTTAGCTGTGAAGAGAGGCCTAGGAACATCTGTGTACTGTGATCAGTTTTGGGCTCCCCACTTGAAGAGGGACAGGAGTCTGCTGGAGAGGCTCCAGCAGAGGGCTAGGAGGATGATGAGGGGACAGGAGGGCATGGCTGATGAGGAGAGGCTGAGGGACCTGGGGCTGCTTAGTCTGGAGAAGAGAAGACTGAGAGGGGATTTGATAAATGTTTAATAAGTACCTGAGGGCTGCCAGGAGTGGGGGACAGGCTCTGCTCACTGCTCCCTGGGATAGGACAAGGAGCAATGGGTGTAAGTTGCAGCAAAAGAGGTTCTGCCTCAACACAAGGGGGAACCTCTTTAATGTGAGGGTCCCAGAGCACTGGAACAAGCTCCCCAGGGAAGTCGTGCAGCCTCCTTCTCTGGAGCCTTTCCAGGCCTGTCTGGATGTGTTCCTGTGTGACCTGTGTTAGATAGGATTGTCCTGCTCTGGCAGGGGTTTGGACTCGATGATCTCCTTGGGTCCATTCCAACCCCTAACATCCTGTGATCCTATGATCTGCATTGATTTCTGCCCCTTCTGCAAGACTGCTTTTATCCAAGTCTGTGTGTGTTCCTCTCCTCACAGCCTTGTTTCTCTTTCCAGACTCCCTTATGGCTGAGCGTAGCTGAACTGATAATTAATTATTTTCTAACACTGTTACTAATTGCTAATGCTCATGCCAATATTTCAGTACCTTAGAAACTCTTGAATCTGATAAGATGCAAAATCCCAGAGGGAGTTTCTAGTTCCACATACCCCCTTGATTTATTTCTTACCTCTGAGATCTTGTTTTCACTCCATGTGTTATGTTGCTTCTTAAGCCAGGAGACCTTACAAGACCCATCTGGGGAAGAAGCAGGCTGTGTAACTGCAGGAGGGGCCTGCTCTCCTCTGGGGTCTGAATATCTGCACTTTGGCCACAGCAACCCCACACAGAGATACAGGCTGGGGTCAGAGTGGCTGGAGAGCAGCCAGACAGAGAGGGATCTGGGGGTGCTGATTGATACCCACCTGAACATGAGCCAGCAGTGTGCCCAGGTGGCCAAGAGAGCCAGTGGCATCCTGGCCTGCATCAGGAATGGTGTGGTCAGCAGGAGCAGGGAGGTCATTCTGCCCCTGTACTCTGCACTGGTTAGACCACACCTTGAGTACTGTGTCCAGTTCTGGGCCCCCCAGTTTAGGAGGGACATTGAGATGCTTGAGCGTGTCCAGAGAAGGGCGACGAGGCTGGGGAGAGGCCTTGAGCACAGCCCTACGAGGAGAGGCTGAGGGAGCTGGGATTGGTTAGCCTGGAGAAGAGGAGGCTCAGGGGAGACCTTATTGCTGTCTGCAACTACCTGAGGGGAGGTTGTGGCCAGGAGGAGGTTGCTCTCTTCTCTCAGGTGGCCAGCACCAGAACAAGAGGACACAGCCTCAGGCTGTGCCAGGGGAGATTTAGGCTGGAGGTGAGGAGAAAGTTCTTCCCTGAGAGAGTCATTGGACACTGGAATGGGCTGCCCGGGGAGGTGGTGGAGTCGCCGTCCCTGGAGCTGTTCAAGGCAGGGTTGGACGTGGCACTTGGTGCCATGGTCTAGCCTTGAGCTCTGTGGTAAAGGGTTGGGCTTGATGATCTGTGAGGTCTCTTCCAACCTTGGTGATACTGTGATACTGTGAATATGTTGCCCATGTAACATGGTCAGCTTCTATACCTCTGCTGACCAGGAGGCAGAGTCAGTACTAAAGGTTGAACTGTGCAAATCTGTAGAAGTATGTTGGGAATGGACTGGATGGATGTTGAAGAAACACAATCCCTAGAGGACCCAATCCAGTGCAGCAGTGTGATACAAACACAGGAATTTCAGGATAATGTATAGTGTGGTACATCCTTGCATAAATACTGTGACAGGCTGTGTGCCACAGCCTATCTCTAGGCTAAGAGTGGCTTTATCCCTGCTGATGCCATAATAAATTCTTCTGTCAGTCAGGGAAATCTTTTTCCTGAAAGCTATCAGCTGAGGAACTGAAATCAAAGTCATTACTTTGTCCTATATTCTGTTTTCCACTCTCTAAATATTGGAGTACTTTATAACAGCATCTGTGTTGTACCTTGACTGGACAAAAGCAACAGTCTGTGCCTAAACCCCTGTAGCCCTTAAGAAACCCTAGCTTGATTAGGATCATGCAGCAGCAGTAAGCATAACCCCAGATTTAAGAGACTTGCTTTCAACCTGTCCCACAGGGAGTAGTATATAAAATGTGAACATCTTGCTCTTTATAACTAAGATAATTAGGGCAAGCCTGCCCTGTGGATGTGAAAAAAACTTGAACCAGCTCTGCAGCTAACTCTGGAGAAACACTGTGTATTGACTGAATGCTTAGATCTTCAACAGCTTTGGCATCTCTGCACCTTGTTTCAAAGCAGGGTGTAAACCAGCCCTTAAGGAGAGGGAAAGAAAGATATCTAAAAGCCTGCAAAGAAGTCTTAAGAGAGTTTTTCATCCCTGCCTCTCTGACACAGAGACTTCAGCAGCCCTGGAAGCTCTCAGGGACCAGTATAACACTGTGGATGTAATAAAAACCCAATGTACATCATAACTGACTGGTTTCAGGAAGAGATGTAGGCCTACTTTGAAAATTTCAAAGCAAAACAGACCTGCTCTGTGCCAACAGCAACACAGGCTCATATTTTCTCCCATCTCAAGAGAGGGGAGCAATGCATTCAGGCTCTAGATAATTAGACCTTTCACAAGAACGTGGAAATCTCTAAGTGGAAAGACAGGAAAGGACTTGAACAAGAAGTCATGCAGAAAGGCGTTATGAAAAGACTGGAAGATGAGGTCAAGGTGAGGTTTGGGTTTGGTGAAGAAGAAATAAAATCTTTTAAAGTAAAAGTAACTCTTTTCTTCCTAGGGTGCACTTTTCCTTCCCTGAAATGTACTTTTCCTTCTCTTAAGTGTATCAGATAATCTGTTAGAGAAACAGCCCCAAGAACAAACAACACCCAGGTATCTGTAAGTACTGAGATCCATCTGACACAGCCTCAAGTTGTGCTGGGGAAGGTATAGGCTGGATGTTAGGAGGAAGTTGTTGGCAGAGAGAGTGATTGGCATTGGAATGGGCTGCCCAGGGAGGTGGTGGAGTTGCTGTCCCTGGAGGTGTTCAATAAAAGCCCCTGGATGGGGCACTTAGTGCCATGATCTAGTTGCTTGGATAGGGCTGGATGCTAGGTTGGCCTGGATGATCTTGGAAGTCTCTTCTAACCTGGTTGATTCTATGATTCTGTGATCTGCTTGAAATCAACCTACATACAGTCTTTCTGTCCTATCTAATTGCATTTAAATATAAGTGGCTAAGAATGATCTATTTTTTTAAAGTTTTCTGGAGAAAAAGAACACATAAATAAAAAAGAAAGACCAGAAAAGCTGCATAGAACAATGGAAGGGTTTGTTGCTGTTTGCTGAATGTTTTCATGGAATCATATGAATGGAGTTAATGATTCACCTTGCTTTTACTGAAGGAGGTGAAAATTCTTGCTTGTCTGCCCTTTAAAAGGGTAGTAAAGTGGCTGGGGGCATTGATGCATGTGAAGTTTTGTCCACTTCCTTATTTATCATGATGTCAACGTTTTAATTTTGGAAGAACCATCACCTTTTATGACACTATGTGTCTTTTCTTCTTTTTTTTTCTTTTCCTTTTAGTTGTCCATATAAATCTTGATGAAGTTTTTATATAAATCAATTTGGAAATTTTAATGGCATATGAAGCTTTGATGGTGAAAGAAGCATTCTGTGAATGTGATATTACTGAACAGAGTGATGCAAACATAAATTCACTCTCTTCAACTGTCTTTTCTAGCACTTTTTTCAACAAGCAGGCATAGGGAACAAGATAATATTAGCAGAAAGAATGAATCACAGTTATAGTCATGTGTGACAGCTACAAGTTCTTGCCAGAGAGAGTGATTGGCATTAGAATGGGCTGCCCAATAAAGGTGATGGAGTTGCCGTCTGTTGAGGTGTTCAAGAACAGACTGGATGAGGCACTTGGTGCCATGGTCTAGTTGACTGGCTAGGGCTGGGTGCTAGGTTGGACTGGATGAGCTTGGAGGTCTCTTCCAAACTGGTTGATTCTATGATTCTAAGGGAAGTTGAGGAAGCCTGTGTCAATGTATATTGGAGGAGTAAAGTATGGAGGAAAAGAAGAATTGAGAGAGGTCATTTGTGGGTTGTGGCAAATTTATGTATCTTGTCTTTCTTCATACTTCCCCTGCCATCTTCCTCTTCTATTGTACGGCATTAGGGAGTAAATCTTAAATTTTAACATCTTACATCTTCAAGAAAGATGTTTAACATTTCTGTCAGTGATAGGGACTCAGCAGGTTTGCAGATGGCACCAAGCTGTGTGGTCTGTTTGACACAGAGGGATGAAACATCATCCAGAGGGACTTGGACAAGCTAGAGAGGTGAATCCAAGCCAACATCATGCATGCCAAGTGCAAGAGCCTACGCCTGAGCCGAGGCATTTGTGCTAGTTTGAAACAGGGTAGAATGTTTTGGTGAGAAAAAGTAGATCATAGGCTGTGAAAAGGAAAACAGTGATGTCTACTGCCCTCACAGTCTTGCTGAGATGTATGGGAACAAGAAGGGAAAACATTAGATAACACCTTTGCCATTTTGTCTGCACTCTCTGGCTAGGCTCTGACTGAGCTGCATCTCCCTAACCTCACCTGCCACTCACCTTTGCTTCTTAACCTCTTGGCTGAACCTCCATTCTTCCTTAGGACTGGGGTAAGGTTGAGAGGGGCAGGGGGAAGGTGCAGGGGTGGTTGAGAGTCCCTCCTGGGGACTCAGGTTTCTGGGAGGGCTGTTGTGTTTCTGTATTACCTTTTCCCTTGTCTATTTCTGTCTACAACTGTATATATACTGTAAATATCTGCTTGTATATTGTGCTAGCTGTAAATAAATAGCTTCATTTATATTCCCAGAGCCTGGCTGAGTCTAGTTGGGTGATTTCTAAAGTGTGGGGGGGCAGGGAACACCCAAACCACCACTCAAGAACAAATACAGTCTGGTTGAGGAGTGGCTCAGGAGTAGTCTCGAGGAGAAGGACTTGGAGGTGTCAGTTTGTGAAAAACTCAACATGAGCCAGCAATGTATGCTGTGCTTCCAGTTCTGGTATCCCCATCATAAAAGGGACATTGAACGGCTGGTACAGGTCTAGAGGAGGGCCACAAAGATGCTCAGAGGGCTGGAGCACCTCTCCTGTGAGGACAAGCTGTAAGAATTGGGGTTGTTCAGCCTGGAGAAAAGAAGGCTCAGGGGAGACCTTGTAGTGGCCTTCCAATATCTGACAGAGGCTTGCAAGGAGGCTGGGGAAGGACTTTTGACAAGAGCTTGTAGTGACAAGATGAGGAACAGTGGCTTTAAGCTTGAGCAGGGTAGATATAGACCAGATGTAAGGAAGAAATTATTTACAGTGAGGATGGTGAGACACTGAAACAGGATACCCAGGGTGCTTGTGGATGCCCCCTTCTTAGAGGTGTTCAAGGCCACGTTGGATGATGATTTGAGCAGCTTAATCTGGTGGAAAGTGTCCCTGCCTATGGCGAGGGTCACTAGATGGACTAGATGAAACTAGATAGTCCCTTCTAACCCAAACCATTCTATGAATCTATGACTCTTTTAGCATATAGTGTGTTAGATTTTCCCCTCTTTTTCTTCCTGTCTTCCCCAGGAGACAGACTTTCTGGTTCACAGGATCACAGGATGTCAGGGTTTGGAATGGACCCAAAGAGATCATCGAGTCCAACTCCCCTGCCAGAGCAGGACCACAATCTAGATCAGGTCATAGAGGAGCACATCCAGACAAGTCTTGAAAGTCTCCAGAGAAGGAGACTTCACAAACTCTGCTAAAAACAAACACAACAGAAGACATTTTTTTTCTAATCTAGAACTTACTTCACCACTTTATCTGTGTCTAAGCATTGAAATACTAATTGAAGAGAGTTTTGAGTTAAAGAGCAAGAATTATATAATGGTATGTTAAAGGAAAGATGAGTTTAATGAACATAGCTCAAGTACAACTTTCTACAGTGAAAGCAAGACAAGGTATTCAAATATTTAAACTGCAGCAGAATTACATGTTTATTTTCTCACTTTCTTCCCATATCCCAAGGCAATAAAAATGTCATATCTTTGCTGCTTTCCTGATCCCTAAAAATTACATCAGCCTTAAAGGGAAATGTCTACTTAATATTTATGCAAATGAAGACACTGATGGGTACCATCTCATCTGAAATCCTTTCCTCTTAGAGAAATGGCATTAGGAATGTAATGCCTTACAAGCCTATCTAGGCCAGAAGTCTAATCAAATTAACACCACTTCAGTGCTAATGAGGGCTGGTAGTCATTCACCTTAATTAGCCATTCTGAGTAAACATATTTTTAGCTCTTTGCCATTTAGTAGCTCAGGTCTACCTTCCATCTTCTCATGACCTTAGCAACAAAGTTACAGAAGGAGTGACAGCAGAGTAAGAAATTGTGATGCTCCCCTTACAAACCAGGTCATGTCCTTGGTGAGCGTGTTCCCAATATAAAATGCAGATGATCACAGTAATATGTTTCTATATTTGCAACACTGAATGGGACTTGCAGATTTGGGTCTACATGGTCCCAATGGGACTTTTCTTGGAGTTGCTGGGAGCTGCAATTCTCAATGTACAGCAGCAGCATGAGAGATGACCTGGCAGTGTGCACCGTGACCAGACTAAACTACCAGTCTCTTGTTCATTTCAGATTTACCTTTGGAATAGAGAATTTTGCTGTATGTTATAAAACTGTTAATGTACACTCTCTACAAAATAAATATTGCTCATATGTTGAAAGAGATGATTCTTCCTCCTTGCTCTGTTCTCATGAGACACCACCTGGAGTATTTTATCTAGTTCTGGCGTCCCCAACACTAGAAGGACATGGAACTGTTAGGGCTGTTCCAGAGGAGGGCCAGGAAGATGATCAGAGGACTGGAGCACCTCTCTTATGAAGCCAGGCTGAGAGAGTTGGGGTTATCCAGTCTGCAGAAGAGAAGGCTCCAGGGGCTCCTTAGAACAGCCTTCCAGTATTTGAAGGGGGGCTATAAGACAGTTGGGGAGTGTTTTTTTACCGGGGCATGTAGTAATAGGACAAGGGGTAATGGCTTCAGACTGGAAGAAGCCAGGATTGAGATTAGACATTAGGAAGAAATTCCTTCCCATGAGGGTGGTGAGGCATTGGAAGAGAGAAGTAGTGGAGGGTCCGAACCTGGAGGTGTTCAACACCAAGTTGGCTGGGGCCTTGAGCAACCTGGTTTAGAAGTTTTCCCTTCTCCTAGTAGGTGGTTTTATTTTTGAGCACCTGAGGTGGCTCCAAAACATGATAGAGGAGTGTTTGAAAATTTATCATATTTTAGTCTTGGTGACAACTTGCTTTCACTTGATTACATCAGTTACATTTGGAACTTCTCTAAGAAACAAAACATACTACCATATCTTTTAGAACAGAGGACATAAGATACAGGTTCATTGCTGTCCATTGCAGGTACATTTCAGTTTACATTTTAGCTGCAGAATTCCATCCATACAACTAAGATTAAATGAAGTGTTCAATGTTTGCTCAGATACAAATGTAAATATATCCCTCTAGCTTTATAAGCAATTAGGCATTAAATGGAGAAAATAGGTTTGGAATGGTGTGGGAAAGATTTAGCTCACTTCCATGGGTTTTCCTTTTTCAGCTCACAATTGTTGCGACAGGAAGAAGGAGACAGACTGGGGACCTTTTTGTTTGCATGTTCTAGATGAAAACACTTTCAAGTTTAGGACAAGAAGAAACGGCCAAAGGAAGCTTAGATTGGAGATTAGAAGAAAGATATCCACTGAAAAGGTTATCAAACATTGGAAATGAGCTCCCAGGGAGGTGGTTGAAATCCCAACCCTGGAGGTATTTAAAAGACTCAGACATGGTGCTAAGGGACATGCTTTAGCACAAGACTTGGGAGAGTAAGATAACTGTCAGACTCAAAGGTCTTTTCTAAGCAAAACAATTTGATGATTCTAAGTTGCTGTCATTTAAAACAAATGCTCTGCTGACTGTGGACTTACATTTTTAGGTGGGGATTATGCTTTATTATTGATTAATGTCACAAACAATCTCTCATTTATTTTTCTTTATTAGGAATAATCATTAGCCTAGAAGGAAAATCTTTCAGTATTTGTAACTCAAATGCTGATTCTATAAATCCTTTAATCACTGTCCTGCATGTGCAGAGGCAGTGATCATCCGTAAATTCAAATACATAGATAAGATTTGCTAAGCTAAAATTGAAACATGATTATGTTATCATTTGGATTCAGAAAAGGAGAAACCTCCTTTATAAATTTTCTTTAGCAGTAAAGCAAATTATGGGTTTTTTCTTACCACAAACAAATCTTTCCCTGGCAGCCTTTGACAACGATTGTAAGATATACGGTTTCAGACTGCAGGTCCAACTCAGATTTAGATCCTAAACATGTACTCTTGAAGAAAAATAAATAGCTGAGGAATGGGATAGAATTGGTAGAGGCACTGTCATTTTTGTGAAGAATCTGAGTTTCTTAGAAGAGTAGCTCCCTGACAAAGATCAAGCAGCAGTCCAAAGTGGGGAAGGTCTTCTGTCAAACTGGCTTTCAAATTAATGAGAGAAAGAAATCAATGTTTCATGACAGTTTTACTGGGTGCTGTAAACTGTTTGGGAAATTCTTACTCTGATGCTGACTCATTCTTGCTCCTTGAGCCCATCAATGCACACGTTTCAGAATTATTAATTTCCTTTAGACACTTCCTTTTCTAAAGTTTGTAGCTACCTGGTTTTCAGAGCTTCTCACAGACGGTCTGGCCAGCATCAGGAATGGTGTGGTCATCAGGAGCAGGGAGGTCATTCTGCCCCTGTACTCTGCACTGCTTAGACCACACCTTGAGTGCTGTGTTCAGTTCTGGGCTCCTCAATTCAAGAGAGATGTTGAGGTGTTGGAAGGTGTCCAGAGAAGGGCAACAAAGCTGGTGAGGGGCCTGGAACACAAACCCTATGAGGAGAGGCTGAGGGAGCTGGGGGTGTTCAGCCTGCAGAAGAGGAGGCTCAGGGGGACCTCATTGCTGTCTACAACTACCTGAAGGGAGGTTGTAGCCAGGTGGGGGTAGGCCTCTTCTCCCAGGCAACCAGCAATAGAACAAGGGGACACAGTCTCAAGTTGTGCCAGGGGAAGTCTAGGCTGGATGTTAGGAGGAAGTTGTTGACAGAGAGAGTAATTGGCATCAGAATGGGCTACCCAGGGAGGTGGTGGAGTTGCTGTCCCTGGAGGTGTTCAAGAAAAGCCTGGCTGAGGCACTTAGTGCCATGATCTAGTTGACTGGCTAGGGCTGGGTGCTAGGTTGGACTGGGTGATCTTGGAGGTCTCTTCCAACCTGGTTGATTCTATGATTCTAGATCTACTCATTTAACTGATAGGCCTGTACATCTCACCTGCCTCAGACGTGTTGGTTCCTCTGATAAGGTGTTGTTCCCAGCTCTTCTTAGTGAACTATAAGCATCTGATTGCCAGCATTGCTTACAAGAGCTAGTGCAGTTTCTGCTGATTAAAAGCTTTGAAATGACACCTGGATCAGTCTTACACACATGAGTTCCAATTTCATCGCAGTGACAAGAAGCATCTTCAGACCTCCTAAGAAGCCTCTCTCCCAAGGAGCAAGAAAAGGTCAATACCCCATCAAACGACATACTGGATGCCACATCAGTCACAAGATGAATGCTGGGCTGCAGTGCTAACCTATGACTGGTGTGGGTGTTGGTCTGCTTAGAGAGTATCATAAACCTGTCTACCAGTGGTAAAATAGCTGCTGGAGCTCCTGGATCCAGAGAGGACATACAGGCTGCGTGACTCATACGGAAGCAGTCAATTATATCCTTTTCACCCCAGATAGATAAAACTGGTGGTTTGGTTAGGTTGGGTTTGGATTTGTTTTGTTTTGTTGTTCTGGTGTTTGTTTTTTTTTAATTTATCTTGCCTTTCAACTGATTTTATGTATCTTAGCATATGAAGATACTTCAGCTGTTAAACTGAAGCCCTAGATATGCTCACTGTTATTTGCTTTCTGTTGTTCACCTCTCATTTTTACTCAGCCACTTGCTTTTTAGATGCTGCAGGGATTTTCTTTTTCTTTCTTTTTTACTTTTTTTCTTCTTCCTTTTTTCTTTTACCTTTTTCTTTCTTTCCCAAATCAAATATGAGCATAATCTGTTTTAATTATTGTTCTTTCAGCTGCCTGGTCGCAGCTCCACTAGACACCAGTTGTAACATAGGCACAAATCCACAACATACTCTCTCCCTCCAAATCCATTCTTGTATGTATGCAAAAACATTTGCAGGGAGGATTTAGGGGGGGAATTCAAAATGAGGTCATCATCCCACACTGCAGAATGATCGCTGAGCCTTCTAAGGTGCTGCAGACTCAGAGTTAGTCTAATCACAACTTTGCTCTGTACTGTGAAATACAATTATTTTATAGCTAACCAATTTCAAAAATGCTTAAGGTAGTCTGCAGAAGAGACTATGCTAGGCTAGCATCTGACAGAGGAGGACTTGAAATTGATGTGCCTGTAAGTACTACTACAGGTAGACAGTTTGAGTGGAATGAATTTTGCATTCCTGCTTTTGTAAATGCTGTGCATTGTGATTAGTTTTCAGCTGTTAGTGAAAAGAGTAAATCCATCCCCAACTGTCCTCTCCACCACAAGCCAATCTCAGAAACATGGCTAGCAGGACAAGGGACCTCACAGCCAGGGACTAGCATTTGTTGGTGACCCCCCCCCCAGGTATCTCTGGAGGAGATCTCCCACAACTGCCAGCTCTGTTTTCGTGAACTAAGCAGCAGCAACCAAACCCCCAATGAGGAGAAAATGCTTTCAGAACACTGACATTAGACAAGCACCTGCAGTTGATGAAATAAGAAAGTGTGCTACACAGAGAGGATTTGGATTGAAGAAAGGTGTGGAAAGAGCAAAACTACTTCCTCTGGTGATCGATTCACTTCATTCCATGTCCCATGTTCAAGATGTCCATCTCTTTGCAGGAAAGCAGGACTGCACATTTACTGAGTGAATAGCTTATGGACAGAGAAGTGATGAGCAAGTCAGTGCCAGCAAACCACTTGATGAATAAGGCCTTTTTCTTCTTCAGAAGTTATGTAGGCTGAATTTCATATTTTATTGGTTACTCAGGGAGTAGCTGCTGATAATATTTTCCTCCCTGGGGACTACCTGAAAATTATTTGGTGCAATTGCTGTCCCAAACAGCCATTCTAAATAATCACACAGTATCACACAGTATCACAGTATCATCAGGTTGGAAGAGACCTCACAGATCATCAAGTCCAACCCTTTACCACAGAGCTCAAGGCCAGACCATGGCACCAAGTGCCACGTCCAGTCCTGCCTTGAACAGCTCCAGGGACGGCGACTCCACCACCTCCCCGGGCAGCCCATTCCAGTGTCCAATGACTCTCTCTGTGAAGAACTTTCTCCTCACCTCAAGCCTAAATCTCCCCTGGTGCAGCCTGAGGCTGTGTCCTCTCGTTCTGGTGCTGGCCACCTGAGAGAAGAGAGCAACCTCCTCCTGGCCACAACCACCCCTCAGGTAGTTGTAGACAGCAATGAGGTCTGCCCTGAGCCTCCTCTTCTCCAGGCTAACCAATCCCAGCTCCCTCAGCCTCTCCTCGTAGGGCTGTGCTCAAGGCCTCTCCCCAGCCTCGTCGCCCTTCTCTGGACACGCTCAAGCATCTCAATGTCCCTCCTAAACAGGGGGGCCCAGAACTGAACACAGCGCTCAAGGTGTGGTCTAAGCAGTGCAGAGTACAGGGGCAGAATGACCTCCCTGCTCCTGCTGACCACACCATTCCTGATGCAGGCCAGGATGCCACTGGCTCTCTTGGCCACCTGGGCACACTGCTGGCTCATGTTCAGGCAGGTATCAATCAGCACCCCCAGATCCCTCTCTGTTTGGCTGCTCTCCAGCCACTCCGACCCCAGCCTGTATCTCTGCATGGGGTTGTTGTGGCCAAAGTGCAGCACCCTGCCCTTGGAGCTATTAACATGCTGTTGATTCCCTATTCCAACACAGCATAGCTTTGAGGAAGGATTCACAACTGAATTTTCTAGATTGCTGCACAAAAATAATGATACTCATGCAAGTTGTGCTAGTTTGAGACAAATTGGAATATTTTAGTGAGAGAGATTATAGACTGTGAAAAAGAAACAAGGGTGATGTCTACTTCACTCCTAGGCTTGCTGAGATGTATAAAAACAAGAACACAAAATATAGATAACACAGTTGGTGTGGTCTGTGTCGGAGCCTGTGCTTTCTCCCTGGGCTGCGTCTGTGTAACTAATCCTCCTGCTTTCTAACCCCCCTGGCTGATCTTCCAAACTCACTTTGCATGTAAGGCAAACTCTGGGATAAGGTAGAGGGGTGGAAAGAAGGTGGAAGGGTGGCTGGGACCCCCTCCTGGGAACTCTAAATATCTGAGAGGTGTGTTGCATTTCTGTATTACCTTTAACTTGTATATAGCTGTATATATTGTAAATATCTGGTTGTATATTGTGCTAAGCTGTGAATATAAAGCTTCAATCCTTACCTTCCAGCTCAGCTGAGTCTAGTCTGGGTGATTTCATAAGGGAGTGTGGAGGGGTGGGGGGTGAGTAATTCCCAAACCATCACACGAGTACAATTCATAGAATCATAGAATCCATCAGGTTGGAAGAGACCTCCAAGATCATCCAGTCCAACCTAGCACCCAGCCCTAGCCAGTCAACTAGACCATGGCACTAAGTGCCTCATTCAGTCTTTTCTTGAACTCCACCACCTCCCTGGGCAGCCCATTCCAATGCCAATCACTCTCTCTGACAACAACTTCCTACTAGCATCCAGCCTAGACTTCCTCCAACACAACTTAAGAAATTCCTCTAAGCGTGCACTGCATCCCCTTTTAGCAAGTGTTAGAGTGGAAACAATTGCACACAAAGTCTTCACCAAATTCAACATCTAAACTAAATGTATGTGTTTTCTGCAGTAACTCCTTCCTGCAGCATTTGTTAGAGTTTACTTCTTACACCAACAAGATCATGGAGCTGCTTAGGCTGTGCAAAAAACCAATGGAATGCTTTCCAAGTCCACAGATTACCCATTTATTTCTGGGAACTCTGAGCAGGCCATCTGCAAACATCTTAAAGGAAGTGACCTCATTCTATATAATGTGATTTTTTTTTCTCTAAGGGTGTCAATAGCTGAACAATTTGATGAGTGAGAAGTTTTGTGGCATGTAGAATGCCAAGAAGAATTTAAACGTTATAAGGTAATGCATTTTTTGTGCTCTTTCTACATCTGCTGGTGTACTTTTCCCCTTTGTGCTTGTTCTGCAAGATTTTAAAATCATGATGCCATTCTCTATTTTTATATCCACATAAATACATAAATCTGAGTGTTTGACACTTAGACTCTCTGAAGCTCGTAATGATATTCTTTTCAGACATCAATGCAGAGCCTAACAGCTCCATAACTAATGCACTCCAGCTAACTCTTCTCTGATGGGCAGCAAAACAAAGTTGTGTCACACATTTTTACAAAGCCCTCCTTTGAGATTTCTCGTGTCCTAGGTCATGACAGAACTGCTCTGAAGGAACTGTCTGTAAGTAGTCACATGAGTTCATTGATCTCCTTACTTTCTTCCATTATAAGATCCGTTGTTCTTCCCACATCTAGTTTTCCATGCCTTCTGTTGATTTTGTTTCTACCTCCAGATCAGTGCTGTCTTATTTCTGCTTTCTCTGTGCTAAATATTTGCCACCATATGCTTCCTTCACCAAGTCTCAGGGTAAGAAAAGGGTAGGTATTTCTGTTTTCTCCTGGCATGTACAGCATAGCCCAGTCAAAGGCCTTGAATGTGATGCCTTTGTAATACAGCAGCATAATAAATAACTGGTCTTTAGTTGTATTCTGTTTTCTACATCTGCAAAAGTGGATAAATACAAGAACAAAACCAGGAGGTTCTCAATGTTGTTTTCCTGTTCTGCTCTGCCAAACACCACTTATTTTTGGCTGACTATACCCCTTTGAGCTACTACCTTCAAGCTCTCAAGGCAAAGTTGATTGCTCAACTCTTTTAAGTCCTTCTGCCTTTATATCAAGACCAAAATCTTACAGCTTGGAGCATTGATGAGCCTGTAATTTCCTGAATTCCATAGGTTCTTGAATTACAGAGAGTTTGATTTCTTTTGTCACTTCCAGAACCCACCCTTTCTGAAGATGCTGTCACCCAGCTACCCTACAAACTTGGAGAGCACCATTGCTTTGGCATGACAATTCCTGTGCCTCTGTTCAAGGGACATTGAGTTAAAAATCACAGTTCTCCCACACTCAGCAAATTCAAAGCAAACCCACCCAAGCATTTTTAGTTCTTGACATAACTGTTTCCCAATCTACCACGCCATGTCCCCAGGAACTGGAGCAAGTCTTCCTTCAGTTGCTATCACTGGTAACTAATGTCCTGCTTTTCATTGTAGCTGGAGGCACTTTTTCTGCAGTTGGGATAAGGGCTTGCTATTTGATAGCTGGTTTACATTCTTAGGGGGAGGAAGATAAGGCAGTCATGCTGTCAGTGTATATTGTCTGCTTGTCCCATCGCTTTAAACTTGACTGATCTTTAGGATCAATTTCACACAAATCTGGCAAAGGAGTAAAATATCAGGTACATCAATTTCCTGGAATTTTCATGGAAATAGCACTAACAACAAGGCTCTGACAGTGACATTTCACAGGAAACGATACATTAAGAGCTTAATTTTCATATAGTTTGGGTGCAATGCCCTTAGACAGTGGAAAAGACTCAGCACAAGTTTTCATCTCATTAAACAGCAGAAATTCTAATCATAATGCACAAAACGTTAGGAAATCAGGCTTCATTAAATTTCCTAATTACAGAAAAGCTTGTAAAATGCATGTTCCATCAGCATTCCTGACTCTGTGCTATCCATATGTACATGAAACAACCAAAAATCACTAAAATAGTATGGCAGACATGTTTTATAGTAGCTGTGATATGAGCTTACAGCTGAAAGGACTTCTTATTTATCCATCAAAGATTCTTCGGTGCTAGTTGAGATGTGTATGGGCATAGAATCACAGAATCAACCAGATTAGAAGAGACCTCCAAGATCATCCAGTCCAACCTAGCACCCAGCCCTATCCAGTCAACTAGACCATGGCACTAAGTGCCTCAGCCAGTCTTTTCTTGAACACCTCCAGGGATGGTGACTCCACCACCTCCCTGGGCAGCCCATTCCAATGTCAATCACTCTCTCTGCCAACAACTTCCTCCCTTCTCTGGACACCTTCCAGCACCTCAACATATTTCTTGAATTGAGGGGCCCAGAACTGGACACAGCACTCAAGGTGTGGCCTGACCAGTGCTGAGTACAGGGGAAGAATAATCTCCCTTGTCCTACTGGCCACACTGTTCCTGATACAGGCCAGGATGCCATTGGCTCTCTTGGCCACCTGGGCACACTGCTGGCTCATCTTCAGCTACTCTCAATCAGTACCCCCAGGTCCCTTTTCTCCTGGCTGCTTTCCAGCCACTCAGTCCCCAGCCTGTAGCACTGCTTTGGGTTGTTGTGGCCAAAGTGCAGAACCCTGCACTTGGCCTTCTTCAATCTCATCCCGTTGGCCTCTGCCCACCCATCCAGCCTGGCCAGGTCCCTCTGCAGGGCTCTCCTACCTTCCAACAGATCAACACCTGCTCCCTGTTGCAGTAATTTGAATAACACATGGGCACAGACTCCAGGGTACAACTGTAGAGTGAAATTGTGTTAGTCCCTCACCAGGGTTTTGGCTGAACACACCAGAGTTATTTTAGAGAATTCCCAGAACATCCCTGACAAGTGGAAGAGGCCAGGGCCCATTTCAGAAGTGCCATTGCTGTTTTAGATGCTAAGGAAGCTGCCCTACAGATGTGCCCAAGATAGCTGACTTTTAAGGACACTGACTTCTAGTTACAGGTGTAGCTGTTGAACAGTTGTCCTGATCATCAGGTGGTGGTGTAGCTTGTCTGTTATTAATTCTAAACCTTGAAGTAAGTAACCCTTATTTAAGTCACACATGGCAGATGTGACACACAACTCAAAAGGTATCATGGAGCTGGTGCTGGGACCGTCATATTGTTATGCTGGAGATCTGTCCTTATGCCACTGAGTACTCCAGCAGTGACATCCTATCTGTCAACTCTAGGATGAACAGGATACCCTCTAAACTTCACTGACTAGCTTATGTAAATTTGTCTGACTAGATACCCATTGTCTGGTGGGAGCCAAATTGCACAGATGATCCATTGACTTCTCTATGTGGACACACAGAATTAGATGCCTTCATCTGAAGATGAATCCCATCCTCTGTGGCTGAGAATACACTGCAATTTGGGCATGTAATGCCCAGCTTAGAAGCATTCAAAGTGTTTTATAGGACTATCAAACCCTCTTCTAGCGTGCAACTTGCTAGAATCATAGAATCAACCAGGCTGGAAGAGAGCTCCAAGATCAGCCAGTCCAACCTAGCACCCAGCCCTAGCCAGTCAGCTAGAATGTGGCACCAAGTGCCTCAGCCAGGCTTTGCTTGAACACCTCCAGGGATGGTGACTCCACCACCTCCCTGGGCAGCCCATTCCAATGCCAATCACTCTCTCTGCCAACAACTTCCTCCTAACATCCAGCCTAGACTTCCCCTGGCACAACTTGAGACTGTGTCCCCTTGTTCTGTTGCTGGTTGCCTGGAAGAAGAGACCAACTCCCACCTGGCTGCAGCCTCCCTTCAGGTAGTTGTAGACAGCAATGAGGTCCCCCCTGAGCCTCCTCTTCTCCAGGCTGCACACGCCCAGCTCCCTCAGCCTCTCTTCATAGGATTGCTACTGGTGTGCCAACCTCACTTCTGAATGAGATTGCTTGCCTTTGGATTATGGAACTTTTTTACTATCTCTTCTCTTGGGGACAATTTGGTGGCACAGCAAAGAAGACATTTTCTAGTTCCATTCTGTCAATCTCTCTTGCATAAAACAGTGTTTTGGGCCAAACTTCTGTGCTTTTTTTTTGCAAAATCTCAACCCAAACTTCTATAGAGTATTTTCATAGAAATACTAACAAATTGGATCACTACATAAGCACATTTATCTTCATGACTATCAGTATTCATTGCCCTCAGTGTTAAGTGTCGCCTGAGGAAAAGCCAAGGTCATAATTTATTTAGTGGAACAATCAGTGTTCATATTCTTGGACGAAAGTGAGTCAATGTAGCCTATGTCATCTCAGACATTCAGCTAATCCCAGCTAATGACACAGGTTGCTTGTAAAATTTTCATTTTTGAGTTAATACTTGAAAGGAGCAATTACATTAATAACCTGAGGGGTGCTAAGAATGTAAAAACTCTGAGAAGAAAGAACTCTTATTCACTCAACTAAAGTAAGGACATGCTTAATCCATGCTGATGTGGTTAATGATCTCAAAATGCCAGCTTTGTTCACCTGCAGGAATAGAAGCTTACTGGGTCCAAATAAAACCAGGCTTAATTTAAAATATGGATTAAATATATATCCATTTTATCCCCATGTCTGAAGTGATGTGCTGATTTGTAAGTACTCTTGTGCTGTCTAAGAATTCATGTGAAGTTGCAGAGAAAGAGTCAAGGGAACTGGACAAATGGGATGACTACTTCTGGGGTGGTGATGATTATCTTATTGCTGTCTACAACTACCTGAGGGAAGGTTGTGGCCAGGAGGAGGTTGCTCTCTTCTCTCAGGTGGCCAGCGCCAGAACAAGAGGACACAGCCTCAGGCTGCGCCAGGGGAGATTTAGGCTGGAGGTGAGGAGAAAGTTCTTCCCTGAGAGAGTCATTGGACACTGGAATGGGCTTCCCAGGGAGGTGGTGGAGTCGCCGTCCCTGGAGCTGTTCAAGGCAGGATTGGACGTGGCACTTGGTGCCATGGTCTGGCCTTGAGCTCTGTGGTAAAGGGTTGGACTTGATGATCTGTGAGGTCTCTTCCAACCTTGGTGATACTGTGATACTGTGATACTGTGATCTGTGTATCTTCTCATGAATGCTCTCACTTTCCTTTTCCTCTTTATTTCCTGATCACATCTAACTAGTTAGTTAAGTTCAGATTCATCTCACCTGCCTTGCTGCCTATAATGGTGACATTTATTTCTGAGCTAACCCCTCAGGTTTCCTCTCTAATCAATGGAGAAAGAAGGGTTCTTTTAGTATGCATTTCATTTGAGTTATTTTAGTCATCAGCTAAAACTGACAAGATAAATTCTCTCCAAAAATTATTCTTATTTCTCTCAGCTCACTGTAAAGGAATCCTGGGGTAACCACTGTGGGTGGACACAATGTGCTTTTGGAGGCAGTGTTGTGCAGTATCAGCACACAACAAAAGAAAAAGGACTGGCAAAGGACAAAGCAGGAGTAGTATGAGGGATAGCTTAATTTCATTTACATCATATGCAGAGGACAAGAAAAGGGAGACACGTATTAGAATCATAGAATCATAGAATCAAGCAGGTTGGAAGAGACCTCCAAGATCATCCAGTCCAACCTAGCACCCAGCCCTATCCAATCAACCAGACCATGGCACTAAGTGCCCCATCCAGGCTTTTCTTGAAGACCCCCAGGGACAGTGACTCCACCACCTCCCTGGGCAGCCCATTCCAATGCCAATCACTCTCTCTGGCAAGAACTTCTTCCTAACATCCAGCCTATACCTACCCTGGCACAACTTGAGACTGTGTCCCCTTGTTCTATTGCTGGTTACCTGGCAGAAGAGACCAACCCCACCTGACTACAGTCTCCCTTCAGGTAGTTGTAGACAGCAATGAGGTCCCCCCTGAGACTCCTCTTCTCCAGCCTAAACACCCCCAGCTCCCTCAGCCTCTCCTCATAGGCTTTGTGTTCCAGGCCCCTCACCAGCCTTCTTGCCCTTCTCTGGACACCTTCCAGCACCTCAACATCTCTCTTGAATTGAGGGGCCCAGAACTGGACACAGTACTCAAGGTGTGGCCTGACCAGTGCTGAGTACAGGGGAAGAATAACCTCCCTTGTTCTGCTGGCCACACTGTTCCTGATGCAGGCCAGGATGCCATTTGCTCTCTTTCTCTCTTTCTTTTTCTTTTTTTTCTGGGGGGAGGGACTGCTTTAGACCAATGGTGGTGTGGAAACCAGAACATCAGAAGAACAGATTTCAGAAATGTTGACTCTGACCACACAACTACACCGAGCAACAGTCTCCTGGCACCGCTGTGCTGTAGCATCTCTGTTTATTATGCTCCTTTAGGTCTGTCACAAGTATGCCACACCTTGAGTGCCGTGTGCAGTTCTGGGCCACTCAATTCAAGAGAGATGTTGAGGTGCTGGAACATGTCCAGAGAAGGGCAACAAGGCTGGTGAAAGGCCTGGAGCATAGCCCTGTGAGGAGAGGCTGAGGGAGTTGGGGTTGTTTAGCCTGGAGAAGAGGAGGCTCAGGGGGGACCTCATTGTTGTCTACAACTACCTGAAGGGAGGCTGTAGCCAGGTGGGGGTTGGTCTCTTCTCCCAGGCAACCACCAACAGAACAAGAGGACACAGTCTCAAGTTGTGCTGGGGGAAGTCTAGGCTGGATGTTAGGAGGAAGTTGTTGACAGAGAGAGTGATTGGCATTGGAATGGGCTGCCCAGGGAGGTGGTGGAGTCACCATCCCTGGAGGTGTTCCAGAAAAGCCTGGCTGAGGCACTTAGTGTCATGATCTGGTTGACTGGCTAGGGCTGGGTGCTAGGTTGGACTGGATGATGGTGGAGGTCTCTTCCAACCTGCTTGATTCTATGATTCTATGAGCTCAGTAACAAACCAAGGTCTGGCCACAGGGAGCACTCTTACTGCCTTTGCTGAAATATCCCCAGTTTAGGAGCTCTTGTAAATCCTCTGTATTTGTCCTTGTGTGAGATTCTTCACGTTCAAGCACATTTGGTGGAGGTGCCATGCTCTGCACAGCTTTTACTGTGAAGCTGTGTGTCTGTGTTCAGTTTTTCAAGTCAGTCACTGATGTACAAAGTTAACTGAGTTGGACAATATTTGAGAGTGCTCTATCAGTGGTGTGAGAAATGCAAATGAGCAGGGATCATATTCAGCAAGGCATTGGATGCACATCAGTCTGTCTAACAGCCAAGGAAGGAGATTGCTCAAAGCAGAAGCATCTGAAATCTGCTGAAAAGCATGTCCACTCGACAGTGTTCTGAGCACAGGTTCTTCCATATTCTGCCACCAGCCTTAGTCTCAGTGGTCTCATTTCTGTGCCAGTGCTTTTAAAGATGCTGTATGTGAAGTAAAAACAAAGTGTTAGTGGCTTAAATTTAGATCAGCTATATTTTTCATGTATCAAGGCAGTGATGACTTCCTAAAAAGCTACGTACTGCAGCACATGAAATGAAAGAAAGAAACTAGACCATAAGATGCTGTAGGCTATATAGTTCAGCCTGGATTTCTGCTTTTCTTCTCCACATCTCTTGCTTCCTCTAAGGTACAATTTAGAGAGTAGATTGATAGCACAGATGGCTGGAGGTTTTGATGCTAGGCACATAAAAGGCTTTAGGTGGCCTTGTGGTGATAGAGTCTGTATCCTCGGGATGCAAGTTCCCATAGTGCTTCAGAGGCAGTAAGAAGATTTGGGACTCTGACAAAACAGCAACAAAGCTGGTCTGTCCTCCTCATGTTTTCTCTTCCTTAAATTTCCTTAATTAAATGAAATACATGCACAAAAACTCTTTTGGTAACCTAAAATTAAGAAGATTAAAGATCAAAGTTCTCTAAACAAATGAAGACAAAAATCTTTCTGTACTTTTAGATCTGTGTGAGAAAGCTGTTTGCATCTCTCCTTTCCTACTAACATAGCATCAAAAACACTGTGACATGCAGAAGTTCAGAAAACTAAGTGTAGACATCATTCCATCCTCAAAATCTGCTTAGCTGTTATAGGGAAGCCAGTTCTGATGGAGTGCTATCTTTAAAAAGCTTCCTGTAACTCACCTGTAGAGGAAAACCAGGCAGAACTGGACTAGAAGAAAATCTGAAGTCAGCTGAGAATATAGGAACCATGGCTCCCTCCTGTTGCAGGAACAACTGTTGTTGCTCAGGGTCACAGTATCACAGTATCACAGTATCACAGTATCACAGTATCATCAGGGTTGGAAGAGACCTCACAGATCATCAAGTCCAACCCTTTATCACAGAGCTCAAGCCTAGACCATGGCATCAAGTGCCACGTCCAACCTTGCCTTGAACAGCCCCAGGGATGGCGACTCCCATGCTCTCTGGGAAGGCAGGATCAGGAACAGTGAACATGCTTTATATTTCTACCAGGGAAGAAGAAGCCAAGAGCAGTAAAATCAGTGTGTATCTCTAGTACTGCAGATTCTTGTCTTTGTTCAAGTGTATTGGTTGTGATAAGATGCTGTCTGTGTGCTTTTTGAAGTTAAACATAGTCTTAGGGGATGCAGGACAAATATCCTTTGCCATTCTAAGCTTCATTGGCCTCATTGTTTTAAGAGTTAATAATTATAGCAACTCTTTCTTGGCTCCATAGCAGTTTGGGCTGTTCTGATAATCTGCTCATAGCTCCTGGCACTCTCTTCTCTAGCTGTGAAATCCAGATCTCTTTCTCACAGAGGCATTTCACTTCAGTGTGCTTTGACACCAGACTATCAGACTCTCTTTGTACTCCTGTTTCTCTCTCCAGTGCCACCTCCCTGCTCAGGTTTTGTTCTCCCTGCAAAAACTTCAGCCTATGAGGAGAGGCTGAGGAAGCTGGGGTTGTGCAGTCTGGAGAAGAGGAGGCTCAGGGGGGACCTCATTGCTGTCTACAACTACCTGAAGGGAGGCTGCAGCCAGGTGGGGGTTGGTCTCTTTTGCCAGGCAACCAGCAATAGAACAAGGGGACACAGTCTCAAGTTGTGCCGGGGGAAGTCTAGGCTGGATGTTAGGAGGAAGTTGTTGTCAGAGAGAGTGATTGGCATTGGAATGGGCTGCCCAGGGAGGTGGTGGAGGCACCGTCCCTGGAGGTGTTGAAGCAAAGCCTGGATGAGGCACTTAGTGCCATGGTCTAGATGACTGGCTAGGGCTGGGTGCTAGGTTGGACTGGCTGATCTTGGAGGTCTCTTCCAACCTGGTTGCTTCTATGATGCCTCCAACAAGAATGTCATGGTATTGACTTATTTATGCTACTTCTGTTCCTGTTCTCATCTTTTAATTTATTTCTATGTTATTTGGATCAGAAGTTCCTTGCACCAAAGCCTACCTGTTCATCTACAGTCAGTATGACACGGATGTATGCTTTCTCTTCTCACTTTTGTAATAAAACTAATTCATTCTTCACCAAGATGTTCAGCCAAAGAAGCATTTGAGCTTGCATTAACAAGAAATATCTTCTTCTGTACATGGCTGCTTTTAGGACCAGATTCCAGACTTAGGACTGTTTCTTTTTCTTTAAACTGCTTTCATCTAGTTTAAATGTAGCACATTCACACGATGGCACTCTCCATCCCCAAAGAATTTGTAGCATTTATACAGAGGTCTGTCTGTTATTCCAGTACACCTCTGAAACAGCCTCACTAATATCAACCAAGTTAATACTTATCAAGACTAGATCAAAGACTGCATGTGCAAAAATATTTTACCACAACTTTGCAGCTAGATATTTACAGTTCTCTGGAAACCTCACTCTAATAATTGGCAACAGGGAAAAAAAAGCAAATAAAATGTTAGGTTGCATTGGATAAGTAATGAAGAAAGAATCAGCACATATCAGCATAGAATCATAGAATCATAGAAGCAACCAGGTTGGAAGAGACCTCCAAGATCAGCCAGTCCAACCTAGCACCCAGCCCTAGCCAGTCAACCAGACCATGGCACTAAGTGCCTCATCCGCACTTTTCTTGAACACTTCCAGGCACAGTGACTCCACCACCTCCCTGGGCAGCCCATTCCAATGCCAATCACTCCCTCTGCCAACAACTTCCTCCTAACATCCAGCCTAGACTTCCCCCAGCACAACTTGAGACTGTGTCCCCTTGTTCTGTTGCTGGCTGCCTGAGAGTAGAGATCAACCCCACCTGCCCACAGCCTCCCTGCCATTGTTTACATCTATTGCTTGCCCATATCCTGAATACCAATAAGCCTGTCTTGAAAAGGAGCTGGTTTTAGACCTTGGAATTCTTGAAAGAAATACGGGGTATGACAATGCTTAGAAACACCCAATATCGTTATGCAGGGAGAATGCAAAAGAGCTAAGGCATGTCAGCTAAAGCTTAGCAAAACAATGAACATGCTTGTTGGAGAGAGAATAATCTAGCAGTGAGAGAGGGCCACTGAGAACTTAAATGTGGTAATGGGAATGTTATCTCCAACTCAGAAATTCCCTAAAAAAATCAGACAGCTGGAGGCTGGGAGTCCACAATCAGCTACACTGCATCTCTTATTTCATATGCTCACTAAACATCTCCTATTGAGAATTATAAGGAGTATAAGACTATTCTAGGTGCACCTTGATCTTGCCACATATTCATAGAATCACAAAATGGTTTGAGTTGGAAGACATCTTAAAGATTATCCAGTTCCAACTCCCTTGGCATGGGTATGGACACCTTCCACTAGACCATATTGCTCAAAGCCCCGTCCAACATGGCCTTGAACACTTCCAGGTAGGGGTAATGCACAACTTTCTCCAGCCCACACTACAGACTGACAGGTTCTTCAGAAGGCTCAGTTAGAAGCTGCACTCAAACCTCTCCATATCAAGAGGCAGAAAAAAATTCCTTACAATTGTGAGGAAAGGAAAGACTAAATTATTTCATGGATAAATTCAACAAAAGAAGACTGGTCTGGTACCGGAACATATTTTATTCCAGCCCTAAAGCTCTTCCAGAGCAGCTGTTCTGTCCTCATACAACTCTCAGCACTGTTGATGTTTGAATGGTTTCCACCAGAAACCATCTGCCTCATGCGGCTTATTTGCTCATTCACCTTCCAACAGGGAGAAACTTGCATTTAGTGTTGTATTTTGTTAGGAAGAAACTGGCTTGGGGTTTTCTACAGGTGCAGGAGTCTTTTTTAGGTGACCTCACATGGCATCTAAGCTGAAGGAACTGGTGTTGTTTAGCCTGAAGAAAAGAAGGCTCAAGGGAGATTATTGCTCTTCCTAGCTACCTGAAAGGAAGTTGTAGTGAAGGAGGGGTTGGTTTCGTTTCCCATAAAGAAAGCAATAGGACAAGAGGAAATGGCCTCAAGTTGCACCAGGGGAAAGTTTAGGCTGGACATTAGAGAAAAATCATTTGCTGAAGGGGTTTTCATGCAACAGAACAGGCTGCCCAGGAAAGTGGTTGAGTGGCCATCCCTGAAGGTATTTAGATCTATGGATCTGCTGCTCAGTGACATGGTTTAGGGCAGGACTTTAGGGAAGACTCAAGGATCTGAAAGATATTTTGCAACCTAAATCATTCTCTATGTCTATAAAGTCAGGTATCTGCAATTGCCTACATATTCAGAGAACAATGAACAATCTAGATTATCTGCTCAGGAGAGCTGTCAGACAGTGACACCTGCATCAGGTGGATAAACAGCTTCTTCTGGACACTTTCAGATCCTTCCTTTATCTCTCCATTAATTCTATGCAGAAATAAGCACATTGGGAGTACTAGTTGCCAAAACAACAGGAATACATATTCAAAACATCTGAATCAGTGAGGCGAACTAAATGTCACATTCTGTCCCTGGCACAAAGATGGGATGAAGGTGCTTAGTTGAGGTACTGTATCTAGCTTAAGGCTTCAGCCTTCGTGGTACTGCTTGTTTCCAGACACTTCACATCTTTAAGATGCAATATGTTGGTGATAATGGGAAAATCCCTTGCTTCTGACTTTAAACAAGAAATAGAAAAGCTTGAAGCAAAGAGGAAAGGAGGTGAGTGGGAGGTCTGACATAGATGTAGTAAAGGGAGTGGGTGGTGTTTGATTTTCTTTTCTTAGAGTGTTGGGGTTTTTTTGTTTGTTCCTTTGGTAGGTTGTTGGTTTTTTTTTTTTCCAGATAAGACAGTAGCCAACATGCTATATTTAAATTCTGAGAGGGACACTGAATTTCAGGATTTTCATTAGTACATTGCTTTGGATCTAAACCAGACTGTGGATGTGGGTGGGTTTTTTTTTTTTCTTAAGTCAGTAAATTACTCAGGGCCTTCCATGTTATGCTTTAAAAAAAAAAAAATCTGATCTTTCCTTAGCTGTACAAATCTCACCAGAAATTGCCAGCTTCAGAGCCTTACAGTGTGTCCTGTAAGTTATGGCTGTTAGGTCCCTACAAATTCTAGTCTGGGACCATCTTTTCTTAAAGGGCTTGTTTGTGATGCTGTCATTCCTGACATACTCAATCTGTAGATAGCAAGTGTCAATCAAAGACTTGCCATTTCTGCTGTCCACTGACAGTAGAGTAACTGATCTGGTTAGCAGACTGGATAGCAAATATCTGAACAGTACATTTATCTGTACCAGGTGATCTGACAATGGACCTAGCCAGGGACATGCAGATCTAAACAGGAAACACTGTGGTTTTGGCCTCTAGGCTGGTATTTAGATGGGAAAATGAGCATTAGCTCATAACTGTCTTTTCTGTAATACTACCAAACTCACTCCCTCCCCATGGAGAGAAGATGGGATGCTCCTAGAGGGGAAGGCTGTTTGTGACATCTGCTTTCCATGTAGCATCTGTATCTGAATTACTTGAGTACCCAGCTGCAGAACGAATGAAATGGGAGTTTATGTTTATGCACACTTGGTAGTGAAGAGGAAACAAGATTGGTCATCCTGCTTGGTTTCACTGATGAAAATAAGTACCGAAGTCACTTCTCTGAGACAAACAATGTGGTTCTATGACAATGGTCATACCTCTATTCCTACTCTTTAAGAAGCTGCATCATCACCAAAACACTGTTGAAAAAGAAGCATTTCTACAGCATATGCATAGACACCTTCTGATTTCTGTCTTCAGAAGAGGATGTCTTTTATTATCAAGCCAGTGAACCACAAAAGGCACATAGCAACCTTGCTGGAGCATGTTTCTGAAAAACAGCAGTTTATGGATTAGTAGCAGGGACATCTGTTGTGGCAAGAGTTTATGCTCATTAACTATGCTTGTTGA
Source organism: Pogoniulus pusillus (assembly GCF_015220805.1). Taxonomy (NCBI): domain Eukaryota; kingdom Metazoa; phylum Chordata; class Aves; order Piciformes; family Lybiidae; genus Pogoniulus; species Pogoniulus pusillus. The sequence continues at coordinate 5,028,901 of NC_087270.1, forward strand.
GGATCTCCATGAATGCATAGGAGCAGCTATTGTTTCTATACTGTGATCATTTGATTAGGTTGCATCTGCTATTTCTTTAAGCAAAAGCAATGACCCAGTGAACAGTACCATGACCTTCACCCTTTCTGCTTGAAAATATACCCACATCTGAATGAAAAACACTTAATATATTTTTTTCAGCCTTATGTTCCATAACTCAACAATCAACCAAAGCATTGTGTGCCTGCAGCTGAACTGAGTGGCTGGTGATTTCAATCTAGCTTTTTGGGGAAAGATGCACCCCAGGATCCTCTGACGTAATGCTTTAGACTCTCTTCATTCTTCTCAAGAGAAGAGCATTTACAAGGTGCTTTTGAGCATTTACAAAGTGCTCTGGTACCAGAAGGCTGCAGGAGGCATGTGAACATGAAGCTGTTTCCCATCTGGTTTTGAAGTCCCAGCCCTGTATCTGGTGCCAGTGTAGTTATTTACTGCACTACAAGGCACAAAGAACATGTTATTACTGAAACAATTGCCATGTGAATGCAAGCACAGCCTTAGCTGTGTCCCATCAGGCCATAACTATAGGAATAGATCCACAGTGCACAAAACCTTCCTTTTCTAAAGGGGGAACACTGCTTTCCTTACATATCTTTGGTCTCCTTCCAGCTACCTCTATGGATTCCTGTTGCTTTTGATGCCACTGCTGTCAGCAATGTGATGACATGACTACCGTCTTGAGCCTAATTATCCTTCCTTGTCACCCTGTAGTGACAGTGAGAGGAGAGATGCTTTTTCTCAGTCTAGTCTTTCCATAGTCATAGGTATAATGGAGAGGTAAAAAGCCTGGTCCAAAGACCCCTTCACCGTGTTACTATTCCTCCTCCCTACTTTTCCACTTCTTTTTATATCTTGACCCTGACCCACTTTTAAGATTGTCAGTAGATGTTTCCCTTTGAGGAAACCTTTCTGGACTGGCATGCTTTGCAAGCAGAGCCCTTCTAATTACATCCTGAAGGAGTTGCATAATCCTCCCTTGCACTGTCCTGCTGATGAGCTGCAAATTGACACTATGTAAAAATAGTTGAAGCTTGGCCTCCTTTCTTCTTTTGAGGATGTTTTAGAGAGCTTCTCCTTTCTTCAGAGCATCACTTACAGATTTATTTATTTGCATGTGGTGTGACTCCTGCTTTATTCATCTCTCTCTCCTTTTTCCTTTGCTTGCCTGTAGTGTTGTTATCTTCAGGCTTAACTGGTTTTCAGTGTATAAAGAAGCCTCTGTGGCCTATAAAGAGGAAAGGAGTCTTCTTTTGTGTATGGTTTCTTCATTCAAAACTAGCCTTTAATTAGTAATTTTACTAATTCTTAGTAAAAACGTGAGAGTTTTGTAGAGGACCATGTCAGGAAAGTAGAATTTGTCTTACAGCCTTAAATGTACCTTAAATCCTGTTTAGAATTGCAATGGAGTCAAAGAATAAGGATTTCTTTTCTTCCTTGAAGCTGAGTCTAAATGAGAATCCGTGAAGCTCAGTGGTGTAAAGAGGAAGAAAAGATCAAATAGCAGAGGCAACATTTTAAAGAAGATTTGAAGGAACAGAGACTATCTGACTGGTTCTTAGCATGATGAAAGCCTTTTCTCTTTGCTCTAGATTCCTTGGTGTGAGTGTTCAGAATGAATGTTGAAAATAATCTGAAAACTGGTAAGTTTCTGGCAGGCAATCTGATCAGTCATGACTGATAACAATGCAAATGTGAATTGTAGGATAATTTCACATCACAAATGGCATTCATATAATCTGAGAAGGGTGATTTTTTTTTTTCCTTTATGTTACATGCTCAGACTTTTTAGAATGACAAAGACCATAGAAGTGTCTGGATAAGTAGATATCCAGCTAATTAAATCTGCGACTGAGATTGGAATTGCATCTGTGAAAGGTTCAGTACAAGCACAGAGGATGAGTCTTTGCCCTTACACAAAATCACCCTCAATGTACATGAATGAGATAAAGCAGTAAGTGGAGAGGAGGTAAATTGCAGGTTTTGCTTCTCATAAACTACAAACTGGGAGAGCAATCACTAATTCAGCTAAGCAGTTAAGACTCTGTAATCTAAGAAATTCTCTTGTATCAGCTGAGCACAGTAATTTATTCCTCTGCTCATTGCAGAAGGTACTAAATCAACAGATTTACCATATGCAAGGGGACAGTTAACACATCTCAGCAAAAAGCCTGCTAATAGCACCTGAGAACATTGTTGAGTTCACATCTGGCAAGGATAAGATCAGAAGTGAATGAGCAAAATCTTTTCAGGTGAAACTAGTAAAGAACAAGAACATCCATCTGATTTCCTAGGGGACTTAACATGACATCTGGGTAAGGTGAATGAAATACAAATGAAAAGACTCTTTACTTCCTGAGATACCAGATATGTTACCACCAGATTTGTGTTGTTCTGAGAAGCTTTTTCGCTAGACCACATGAGGAAGAATTATCTGTTTTGTATCACATCACTTCCAAGGCCATGATCCTTACTTGCAATGTGAGACCTGTGTTCGTCCTTCCTCTCTTGTTTCTTTCTTATTTGCACTTTTCCTCTCTTTGCTTTATTTTTCATCTTCTAATCTATGGATTGTGCTTTGTAGGAAACTATGTCCCAAAATCAAGATGTATGCAAGCGACTTAATACAATCAGGTACAGTCCTGATAATTCTTGAAGGGAGTCAGACCTAATCTCTTGGTCAGTGTTGTGCTGAAAGAATTGCTAAAATGTAAGATGGTGTTTATACCACTGAAGATCACAGTATCACAGTATCACAGTATCACCAAGGTTGGAAGAGACCTCACAGATCATCAAGTCCAACCCTTTACCACAGAGCTCAAGGCCAGACCATGGCACCAAGTGCCACGTCCAATCCTGCCTTGAACAGCTCCAGGGACGGCGACTCCACCACCTCCCCGGGCAGCCCATTCCAGTGTCCAATGACTCTCTCAGGGAAGAACTTTCTCCTCACCTCCAGCCTAAATCTCCCCTGGTGCAGCCTGAGGCTGTGTCCTCTTGTTCTGGTGCTGGCCACCTGAGAGAAGAGAGCAACCTCCCCCTGGCCACAACCACCCTTCAGGTAGTTGTAGACAGCAATAAGGTCACCCCTGAGCCTCCTCTTCTCCAGGCTAACCAATCCCAGCTCCCTCAGCCTCTCCTCGTAGGGCTGTGCTCAAGGCCTCTCCCCAGCCTCGTCACCCTTCTCTGGACACGCTCAAGCATCTCAGTGTCCTTCCTAAACTGGGGGGCCCAGAACTGAAGATAGTGTTGTGTAGCTGTCCTCCTCTGTAGTAGAGAAGGATGGAAACAGGATATTACTTCTATTTACTTCTTCCTTTTTCTCTGTGACCATTTCATATTTTGATTTCAGGAAAATAGGATAAATCTGACCTCAAGTAAACATGAAAGCTCCAGCCTATCTTAGCTAATATTATCCTTAATTTTCATCCCAAAGGCAGTTTGGGTAATGTGATGCCAGTTAGAGGGGAAAATCAGTGTTGGTTTAAGAATCATACTTAATGTTCTGCATTTCAAGAATCTTTCTTGATTTTTCTTTGCCTGTTTTAGTAAAGGGTGAGATTGTAATGGCTATTATTTATTGATGGGTTAAAAAAGGTTATATGGATAATCAGAACTTCAAGCCATTTATGTCATCATTATTGGTGTAACAAAGACGCAAACTACTATTTTGGGTGAAAGTTTCAGTTGTACAGATCTTCAGATGTATTCAACTACAGTTGTGTGTTTCTGTTGATTATATGGGAGTACAACAACACAGACATACTGATGTTAACACATAGCTGCATGAATCTATGTGTTGTACACTGCTGAAATACTGTGCAAGGGCACACTGTCCATGCAGAAATAACAGACATGTCTGCCACTTAACCTTCCTGATGGGAGGCTGTAGCCAGCTGGGGGTTGGTCTCTTCTCCCAGGCAACCAGCAACAGAACAAGGGGACACAGTCTCAAGTTGTGCCAAGGGAAGTCTAGGCTGGATGTTAAGAGGAAGTTGTTGTCAGAGAGAGTGATTGGCATTGGAATGGGCTGCCCAGGGAGGTGGTGGAGGCACCGTCCCTGAAGGTGTTCCAGAAAAGCTTGGATGAGGCACTTAGTGCCATGGTCTGGTTGGCTGGCTAGGGCTGGGTGCTAGGTTGGCCTGGATGATCTTGGAGGTCTCTTCCAACCTGGTTGATTCTATGATTCTATGATTTAATCTTTAAATTTCCATTAATCTTTTCTATATCTTTTGGAGGGAGGTATTTCCTCTTTAATCACCCATATGGTCCTTCAGGTTGTTGTCCTGGTAGGGCATCAATCCTGCCGAGCAGGTTTAACCCTACCTCTCCTCTTCCTGTTGTGCTGGAGCCCGGGAGTGAGTCGATTGAGCAAACAATAAGGGTTTTGCCCCAGCAAAGCCTTGAGTGCTAGGGGCTTAGCATGTCGTGTGAGGTGTCTTGTGTTGCCCTCAATGTGCCTGCATAGCCAAGGGCAGGCAGCTTTGAATTCATTGGCCAGAACAATGGTGTCAGTGCCTATTGGCCACTTGGATTTCTAAGTCGGGTATATAAACTGGAATGATTTAGAAAACTGCACCCTTCTACATCAGCCTTTCTACAGCAGCTTTTCTACAGCTGCCTTTTTCTACACTTGCATTTCTACAGCAGCCTTTCTATGCCATGCTTTTGTCTGCACAGAGCATCTCCTCATTTGCGGGTGGTTAACAGGCAGCCACATGTATGCGGCTCACACTAGTGGCTCAGCAGCATCTCCTTCCTCCTCTGCATGAAATATTTGTAGTTTCACCCTGGGATCAACGCAAGTTTGAAAGCATCTTTCATACAGGAGACATACTCGGGGACTGTTGTGGTAGGCCTGACAGGCCCAAAATAGGCTGGTACATGTCCTGCCTTGCCTAGGCATGTTCTTCTGCTCCACCAGAGGGGCAAGCATGGGAAACAGACACAAAAGGAACCTGGAGCCACTGAGTCTGGGCTGCCCAGGGTCCTGTGGTGCAAGGTGCACACACTGAGCTTGTGCCTGCCTAGTGCAGGGCCTGTGCTTTGCCCAAGTTAGGGACAAGCCAGCATGTGGCTCTGCCTAACATGGCAAGCTTTGGCTAACTGCCATCCTGAGTGGCTGTTCTGTGTCCAAAGGGCAATTCATCTCGGCCCACACTGATCAAAGGAGATGTGCAGGTGAACAACCTGCTTCTGCTTCCCTGCTTTGCTGCCCTGCTCTGTGCCTGCTCTCTCTGCTGTGCCCAGCCCTGCTGCTCTTGCACACTGCCTTAGTGCTGCCTGCTCAACTCCACTGCCGCCAGTGACCAGGAGCAGAGCCTGGATGCCTGCAGGCGATCGGCCTGTGTGGCCAGCGTGACATGGTGCTGAGCCTGCACCACATCTGTCTCTGCACCTGAAGGTGCTGCTCAGAACCCCTGGGCATAGACACAGATGGTGCAGAAGCAGCCAGGAGACAAGGGCAGAGATTGTCTGCGTCCTGTCCCCAGAAGCTGGGAAGATTCAAGCCTCAGTGTCCAACAAGACAGAGTCCCCTGACAGCATTTGGACACTGTCTGGACTGTGGCTGGCCCCCATGAGTGGGTAACAATAATAACCTGTGAGTAAATGCTTCAGTGCCTCTTTGTAATCCTCTGCTGCCTGCTGCCATAGAGCAGAAAGAGCTTGAGCCCAGCTACTGGGCAAGCGGTGCCTGACTGCAGAAACCTTCTCTTCCAGTTCAATTAATGTTTCTATACTTTGCTGGTTATTACTAGATGTAGATATCATCCATAGAATGTTTCCATGACCGTGTAAGAACCAAAATATTATTAAAACTAGTGGTGGAGGGTGGCAGAGTTCTGAGTATCAAAATTAATAAACTATATTAATTTTGGAAAATATCATCTCACATGAATTAATTTCCCCTCTACAACAGGGACCAAAGGCATCATGAATATATGCCAAGACTGCATAGGCATTACTTAGAATTTTTCCTCTTCTCAGATTATTATTTTCCATGTCTTGATTGGTTAAACTGTTTAATTCCATCCCATTGCTTCATGTCGACTGAAAAGATAAAGAACCGTAGGGATTTCCCCTGGTTTTTAATATTAATAATTAAAATTAATATTCATACCCAAATTAATATTCATAACTCATAACCAATTGTTAAATTCTGATTCAGTTGTCTCTTCAACACTGAGAATAGAAAAAGTAAGATTTATTTCTGTCCTAAAGGAGAATTTTGAGTGCTATGACTCTATGCTCCTTAAAGCAGTAACCCTAGGTGCATTATGTGAATATGTTTGTCCCCATCCTTCTCTGCCTTTTTCGTGATGACCTGAAGAATAAAGGAGGTTTAGTGATGGGAAAGCAGTTTGGAAAGAGACAGAAACAAGAGTGATCTAATATGAATATTAGTACAGGAATTTTAGCAAAGGAGAGGGAACAGAAAGACACAGAAACGAAAGAGCGAAGTTCTTAAAGTTCATATTTCACAGTTCTTTATTGCCATCTGCTCCTTCTTCTCTATGTATTGGGGAAGGAAAAATAGGAAAACTGCAAGCACAGTGATAAATATTTCTCTGTGGTGCAAATGACTTTATAAAAACTCAGCTTTCACTTGTGTTTTATCATCCTTTCACCAGGCACCCGTGGTAGGCTTTTTATAGCTGTGTAATTCACAGTGGCCTGTCGATTATCCCGTAGGGCATTTCCTGGCTGCTGGCTGGAGGGCAATGGAATATCCTGTCGGAAAACACGTTCGGTGGAGTGCTATGGGAAGATGACTCTTTGTTCACCAATAGGGTTAGATGGTCAAATCCACTGGGCCCCCCAGTTTAGAAGGGACATCGAGATGCTTGAGCGTGTCCAGAGAAGGGCGACGAGGCTGGGGAGAGGCCTTGAGCACAGCCCTACGAGGAGAGGCTGAGGGAGCTGGGATTGGTTAGCCTGGAGAAGAGGAGGCTCAGGGCAGACTTTATTGCTGTCTACAACTACCTGAGGGGAGGTTGTGGCCAGGAGGAGGTTGCTCTCTTCTCTCAGGTGGCCAGCACCAGAACAAGAGGACACAGCCTCAAGCTGCGCCAGGGGAGATTTAGGCTGGAGGTGAGGAGAAAGTTCTTCCCTGAGAGAGTCATTGGACACTGGAATGGGCTGCCCGGGGAGGTGGTGGAGTCATTGTCCCTGGGGCTGTTCAAGGCAGGATTGGACGTGGCACTTGGTGCCATGGTCTGGCCTTGAGCTCTGTGGTAAAGGGTTGGACTTGATGATCTGTGAGGCCTCTTCCAACCTTGGTGATACTGTGATACTGTGATACTTCATCTGGAGAAAGAGAGTCTGGGACTCTGTACAAAGAGTAGAGTCCCTGGCTGAACGCTCATTGCTAGATGTTCACACCTGGTTTCTTACTTGCTTTTCTTCTGGCATGTCACCACCTGGCTCTCTCTTTTCTTCAGAAGCATGTGTTCGCAGGACATTAATCCCCATCATCCTGATAATCTGCATTTCACCATTCCTCACAACATGCAGAGATCAAAACTATACTGTAGCACTCTGATCTTAGTTTTACCAATGACATATGAACAATTCATTTTTCCTTCCTAGCTTTCCTTTTTTGCTTCACAGTCTCTACAGGCCCCATTCTGTCTATCTGCAGTGCAGCATTGCTCTTGCAGATTATTTGCCACAACAGAGTAATCAAGAACTCTCTTTGCCTACCCTGCAATGGTGATTTACAAATTTGCCTATTCTTAATGAGTTTGTCAGCAGCATATTTATACTTACTCAATGAATGTGTCATACTAATCTCACTAAAAGAGTAAAAAATGACAACTGATTTCTTCATTTAATGAATTCACATTAAAATCTACTTTTTGAGATTGGGTTATTGCCTAATCTATTTAAACTGGAATCTATTGATATTGTATGGCTCTAATATTTCCATCAGATCATTCTGTGCTAAGTCAAATGCTCTGCAGAAATCTAAGCACATTATATCTCTACTGACTCCTTTATCAGCTGAACTTGTAGTGTCCTGAAGGACCTAATCAGGCTTATGTGGCATGATTTATTTTTCAAGAGATGCTGTTGAGAGGCACTACTTATATCCCTATTCCTTACTTCTCTCTAAGATAAATGGATGCTCAGTCAGAGTTTCCATTAATTTATTGGGGGTTATAGAAGATTTTTTTGTTACTTGGGTTATCCCTGCTCACTCTCTGAATATCAGGACATTAATGTTTCTCCATCCTTCCAGCCTGTGCCTCTACCAGGTATAATGAAAATAAACTGCAGCTCTCCCAAATGTCCTAAGCCAGCTTTTCTGTTTTTAAACCTCTGGTGAAAGTCATTTGCATTTGCTAAGTTTTGTTCCTCTTGTTTCTGGGGTAATATGCTGCTGAGTTACTTATGGGCTGGAAAATACTTGATCATTAGGAGGAAGTTCTTCACAGAGAGAGTGATTTCCCATTGGAATGGGCTGTCCAGGGAGGTGGTGGAGGCACTGTCCCTGGAGGTGTTCAAGAAAAGCCTGGATGAGGCACTTAGTGCCATGGTCTGGTTGACTGGCTAGGGCTGGGTGCTAGGTTGGACTGGATGATCTTGGAGGTCTCTTCCAACCTGGTTGGTTCTATGATTCTATGATTCTATGATAAAATGGTAAATGTAGATCACATTGCTTCTTTCAAACTTCAGAACAGAATACATTTTTTAACACATCTGGCTTTGCTCTGTCATTGAGTATTCTACTGCTTCCTTACTTCTGTTAGCATTTCTTTTCTTCCCTGAAGTATTCTTTGAGTATATTCTTGAAATACTTCTTTGAGTATTTGTCAGCCCTGCAAGCCATTTTCTTACACAAAGATCCCCACCCCCTCAGTTTTCTGCAGTTGGGAAACAACACACCTTAAGTATTACCCCTTTCCTTTATAACATGTGTCAAATAGGCAGATAGAGAGCTTGTAATATCAATACTTCTGTTTCCACCTAACTCACCTGAAGTACAAACCCTGGACTGCAACATGAGGGAAACTGAATTTGCATCAACTTCTACCAAATGTGATGTTCCTGCTCAGACTCAGAATCCTAGTACTGGTAGAGATGCTGCTGAAATAGCTCCTCAGCAGTTTTTGATTCTTCTGTCCACTTCTGAATGGGATCTGGCTGTTTAAAAGTTTGTTTTCAATGGATGTCTACTCCAGGCAATTGTCAGACAGCCATCAGCCTTTCCTGCCTCTGACCTTCAGTCCCCTTTAGTTGCCCATCTCTCTTTTGGAACATATGATTCTATATTTCACAAGAATAATCCCTTGTTATGTATTACAGCTCACTACCTTGCTTCCAGCATTTCCTGCCATCCTTAGTTTTGAAAACAAGGAAAACTCCAAACTTATCACCTGAATTTCCCATGTTCACTGACAAGATCCCAGAATTATTCTGTAGCCCTGGAGTTACTTAAGATACCAAGAATCTTAACACATAATAAAACGTGTTACTTCCTTCTTTGTAACATAAAATGTCTCAGCAACACAGAAATGCCTCCTTCATGTCACTGATAAAGGTGTTCAGTGTCTAGAGCCCCAGACAAGGCTCAGTGGTGCCCCACTTGTCACTGGCCTAGAGCTAGACTATAAACCACTAACCACTGCCCTCTGAGACCAACAGATTTCACCTTGTTGCCCACTCATCCAGACCATAATGCCTCAATACAGGAAAACTGTGTGATGCAGTGTTGGAATTCTTGCAAACTTGACATTCATGGCTTCTCTCTCCACAAATCAGTTATTTTACCGTGGAGGGCACTAGGGTTGTTCAGGCATGGTTTGCCTTTGCTGAGTCTGTACTGATGGTTTCTGATCATCTTCTCCTTCATTCTGCACCCAGAAATGTGTTTGAAGAGGGCACACACTATGGAAAATAAATCCTGCCCAAGGACTTTGTGGGCATTTCACCTTGGCATCAGATGTTCCTCTCCTTAATCTGCTATGCTTTTCTCAGCAACATTTATGTTTTTCCTCCACCTTCATATCTAATGGCACTTAAGTCAAACAAAAGCTTACCCAGAATATTAGACATTTGGAGCTGTCTGCTTCTCACAATTAATACACTTGGCTCTACATCTCCAAGTGTATTCACTGTTCACTGCTACAAAGGTTTGCTATTCCAAAGCTAAATGTGTAAAAAGCAGCTAGATGTAATTATAGGTAACTCTAGTAGCTAAGATGTAAACTTCACATAAAGAAACAAATGAAGAAACAAGGGGGGAGAGAGAGAAAAATTAAATCACTGCAGAAAATATTAAAACAGCAGTGAAGCTGTGCACAGGACAGAGCAGGAATATGGCATTATGTTTGTTCAGTACCTTCCTATAAAATCTTCATTTTGTAAATAAATTATCTGCTTAATCTCCTTTCCCCCCCCCCCCCCCCCAATCTCTTTCACAATATAGCTTTTACCTGTAAAACTTCAAATGATTTTATCTTTTAAACATTACCTTAACTAAAGGTTTTCAGCTCTAAAAGCATGCACATTTTATTAGTTCTCTATGTTCACTATTGAATCCTGTGTTCAGTTTTTTGGGCTCCCCACTTGAAGAAGGACAGGGATCTGCTGGAGAGGCTCCAGCAGAGGGCTAGGAGGATGCTGAGGGGACAGGAGGGCATGGCTGATGAGGAGAGGCTGAGGGACCTGGGGCTGCTTAGTCTGGAGAAAAGAAGTCTGAAAGGGGATTTGATAAATGTTTATAAGTATCTGAGGGCTGCCAGGAGTGGGGGGACAGGCTCTGCTCACTGCTCCCTGGGATAGGACAAGCAACAATGGGTGTAAGTTGCAGCAAAAGAGGTTCTGCCTCAACACAAGGGGGAACTTATTTAATGTGAGGGTCCCAGAGCACTGGAACAGGCTGCCCAGGGAGGTCATGGAGTCTCCTTCTCTGGAGCCTTTCCAGGCCTGTCTGGATGCATTCTTCTGTGATCTGTGTTAGATAGGATTGTCCTGATCCAGCAGGGGGGTTGGACTTGATCTCTTTGGGTCCCTTCCAACCCCTAACATCCTATGATCCTATGATCCAATGATCCTGTGATCCACTGACAGTAGATACTACAGCTAACTAAGTTAGGAACCTCGCAGTCTGGCTATGGAAAGTGCTGAATTATCATATCCAAACCTTGGAGGCAGATGTTTGCCCTCTGTGGGTTTCCATGCCAAGATTCCTGTGTAAATGAAAGGAAACTTGATTAAAGAAGTTACTTGCCAGTGAGATGGTTTTATTTAATGTTTAAAATACATGACTTAATACTTTGAACAAGAATTTTCTAGCAGTGGAGCTCTAAAAGCTCTTTCTGTCAACAAGAGAAACTCTCCCATTTTAAAGAGTGAAAGGCAACTTTAAATTTGTAAAGGGTTAACTGTCCTGTGGATGGTCTGAACCTCATCCCAGGTGTAGTGGTTAGCCTATTCCCACTTCCTATCTAGACCCCATATAAAAACAGAGTTTTTTTTTCTCTTTGACCTGCCTCCCTGCCTGCCTGATAGCACTATCCTTGTTCCTGCTGCTCTTGTTTTGCTGCGTGGTCACCCTACCACATGGTGGGACAATGACCCCTTCCCTACTTCCATCCATTGCCATCAATCTGGTTATATATATATATATAATATATATATACACACATATATATATATATCTTGTTTCCCTTCCCTATCCTTTTTTTTTTGTAACTCTCTTACCTTAAATACCTTCTATTTATTGTTAAAGCTTTTTCTTTTAATTTCCAAATCAAAACAAGACTATTCTTTGGGTGTTTTACCCCTTTTCACTCTCTACATCTAGTTCCTTTCTTTCCAAAGGTGGGGGAGAGGGGAAGGCATTCTATTATTGTATTGTTCTGTCAGGTTTTGAGTCTCTGGGAAGCTTAAATCAGCCAATACATAATTAATAAGGAAAAAAAAAATCAAAGACAAAGTGTGGGAAACCCCAGACTGATTACCTGAAAAGTAGAAAGCAATTTGCAATGTGTAATCAGTTAAAAATTCTCTTACTGTGATGAATGTTAGCTGCTGGCATTAAATGGGAAGCCTAGTAGATGCAGGGAAGAGTCCCTGAATTCTCAAACTTTAACACTGTATCTAAGGATATGTTGAAGGCTAAATATTTGATTAAGACTACAATCAAATATTGATCTTGGACTTTCATGCTTTTGCTCTGTGATGCCTGAGCTGAAGTGGGAGCTCAGGAATGGGGTTTTTTTTTCTGTCCTCTGCCTACCTTTATTCTGATTCAGCTGAAATATGCAGGTCTTCCTTTGAGTTTCATAAATAGAGCTAGAGGTGCCCCTTTTACCCTGAGGATGTCTGTCCTATGAATTTAAATAACAAACACTCCAGGCAGATTGTCCAAAGACACATTCACCTTGGGCCATTCCCAGCTCACAGAGGACTAGGCATACGCAGTGGCTGAAATTGGATGGAAGTGATCCAGAACTTTGGGTTACCCAAACCAGAGTCACAGGCAATTAGCAGCAGTGATTCCACTGCTTCAGTTGCATCAATATGTATGGAGGCAATTTCATCAGAGGAGCATCATGTCGGGACCTTTCTGGCTTTGCAGTGCTTCAAAATTTGATTTGATGGTGTGGTGGTTACTCATCTCCTCCAGCTTTGTCATCAACTATGCCATATTTAGAGAGGCTGCCTTTGCACACCATGCCAAGGCAAGACTCTTTTTATCTCCAGCAGCAGTCAAGCTGATCTGAGTTGCTGAGATAAGAGTAAATCTATCTATCTTTGCAGAACCTGCAGGGTAACAGATTTTGCCGCATTAATTAAGATATTAATTGTTTGTAATACAGATCAGCAGAACCTTTGTCATAACCAGGGCTGATGTCTCCTTGTGAAATGCATTATGTGAAAGTGCAAGGAGACACAGAATGTGTTCTGAGGGGTACAGGAATAGTGTATAAAAGGCACAGGTGTACACATAGGTGGAGGAGAGGTGGGAGAATGAAAGAGCAATTGGAAAGAAGAGCTGCAAAACACGGTGCGAGTTGAGGCATGCCTGATGTTTGTCCTTGACTCGCATTTTGAGGGCAATAACTGGGAAGGATATATGACTGTGAGGGGTCAGTTAGGGCAAGGGAAGGAGCCAGTGAAGAAGCACTGATAATAAGATGAGATGCAGATAAAGTAGAACACTTTTGTGATGTTATATAAGCAATCGAGTGGCAAGCCGAGGGCTCGGCGCATACGTGCTTTGGAGAAGATTGTGCAGTGAAGCTATTTGTGAAGAGACAGTAAAATCTAATTTGCTTGAACTCTACCATCTGTGGTGTAATTGCCTTATTGCCAGTGGGATTTATATGAGTAAATGAGCACTAGAAACAGAAAGAATACTAATAGTAGGTTTTTATTTTATATAGGACTATCTCTGTTCCTCTGTGTAAACTGTAACAAAATAAGTCAATTAAAGCCTATTTTATATAGGATTATCTCTTTTTGGCTGTGAAAATTATACATATATATATATAAAAAAATGGGTCAGTTGCAACAAAACTTCTCCTCAGGAGGAAAAAGCACACTATCATGAAAAGAATCTGATTGCTCTCTAATTGCAAAAAATACCAAAATCACTAATGCAAATGCTAAGATATATCTTCCAAAGAAGGGCAAAAATCAAATTGAGAAGCTGACATCTTTCTTTTACAAATAGTTCTTCTAAAAACTGCTGGTTTGACAAGCTTCCAAACTGACATCTTCTATTTATACATAAAATCATAGCATTTTTTTTTCCCCCCAGCTGATATTTGGTAACAAGGCACTTAGCAGATGGTATGCCAAGTTGGATCACTTCTTTTGTGATACCAAAGTGTGCTTCTGAAACCTCTTTCCTGTTAAAAACTAAAGATCTTGTTCTATAACAGCCACCTCTGTGGTTTACAGAGACATTCCTTCATCACCACAAACAGTTTCAATGTATTTGGAAGATGCTGATAATAAGCAAAGTGAATTTCTTGTTATAGACAGCATTTGACATAAATTGAGATCCTTGGAATATGTGTGTATATGGTCAGTTTAGGATTACTCTGAGAACAGTCTGATATCCTGACAACCTACACACAGCACATAATAGTGCAGTCCTGCCGGGGTTGCCTAGATAATGCAGGGGCACGAACGATGCTGAGACATCAATATGATGCACAAGTCAAGCCTTTACTGCAGCTAAAAGCAATGCTTATATAGAGCACCAATGCAAGGTGTATAATTCTAGGTGACACAACAGAGTATGGGCTGTCCACACACCCTAGGAGCAAATCTGACTGACACCCCCCACCCCTTAGTCCCCTCTCACAGCTAACTTTGCAGCTTCTCTGCCAACTTTTCAAGGTTGTTTTTCCTGAAGCTGCACTCCTTATCTCATACCCTTCTCTCTGTCCTAATGTTACCCCTCTTGCTCTCTTATTTCAAACCACTCAGCACTGCCCAAACCCCAACATGTCCCAAAGTAAGTCTTCAGTAAGGTACCAGAGTAGACAGCATTGAAATTACAGATCCTCTTTTTATAATAGAGATTAGACCTCATAAAAGCAGACCAAGGGGGGTGAATAGAAAAAAAAAATATCAAATTGACCTATATGTTAGGCAATGTCCCATTTCTTCAGCTTCAGTCCATGTTCTGCATTTGATCTGATCACTAGAATGAGCTGTTATCATGGGCCACATTCAGTAACTTAGCAGTAGTTTTGGAGTTGGCTAACACTAGATGAAACTTCTGCAGGATGTTGCAGCGTAGTGGAAAATGAGATATTGCAGGGGTTTGTGTCCTTATTCTAAGTGGATAGGGACACAGAGTGAGCTTTGTTGGGTAATGCTTCTTAGGGAAGCTTATAAGCTGAATAATTGCCAATCTGCTATTGTTACATTGAAAAACTGATGATTGTTGTTCACTCAGGTAATCCATTCTGATAAACCACTTCACAGGTTACGGGGGTTATTTTTGTCCTATCTCAGACTCTTGATGAAATACAGAATGTTACATATTTGTAACAGCCCGTTTTTAACAAGGCAGAGCTACACAAACATGACATGCTTGTGGAGACCAAAAAATAACAGGTCTTCTTCAATTTACTTCTGCTGTCCAGTTAATGTTTGTTTCACAAGGGTATACATGTTACGGTGCTTGCCCACATCACTGTGGCCATGAGACTCAATCTACTTGTGTTCAGTTAGGTAGGTACCACCAATGGAGCTGCTCACACAGTGCTAGCAGAATCTGTGGGAGATGAGCAACACATTAGACCAGAAATGGAAGACAAGGAATATTCTAGGGCAGCCCAAATGTATTTTAAACTCTTCCTTATATTTGTGGTGTCAGTGCCAGTTTTAAAATATACTTTTTCAATGTACTACTGTTTCTGAGATCCATTTCTGCAGTGTTCAAGTGTTAGCATTTGAGATGACAATTAAAAACCTAAATCCCTTGCCATCAAATCCAAGTACAAACTGAGATCCTAACTCACTTGATTCCTCCAAGACAGGTTAATTCAAACTGACTGGCAGTCATTAGCATTCAGCTCCTACTGTCGCAAGCATTATCAGGATCCAGTAATAAATCTGTCTTAATCAAAGTGTTCCTGGAAAATGGACAATTGGCTCTGGTGAGTAATATCCTGGACACAAACAGTTTCATGGGAGATTTTGTTAAGTATTTTTTTTTAGAAAATGAACATTTTTTTTAATAGCCTTAGACTGAATGCACATCCATGCATGTCACCATTAAACCAATAAACCCACAAAAATAAATCTAATAAAGCAGTAATTTCAGTGGTAGCTTCATTACACTGTGCTCGGTGCAAAATAAGACATCTGAGTTTCTCTTGGAGCACAACCTCTCAGATGGAGGAAAAGGGTTTGTCTAGAAGGCTGATTAAGTTGTGTCCAAACACTAGGATAGTAAAAGTGGGGGGAAAGCCAGTAAGAATCATAGATTCACAGAATCAGCCAGGTTGGAAGAGACCTCCAAGACCATCCAGGCCAACCTAACACCCAGCCCTAGCCAGTCAACTAGACCATGGCACTAAGTGCCTCAGCCAGGCTTTTCTTGAACACCTCCAGGGACAGCAACTCCACCACCTCCCTGGGCAGCCCATTCCAGCCAATCACTCTGGGAAGATCTTCCTCCTAACATCCAGCCTAGACTTCCCCTGGCACAACTTGAGACTGTGTCCCCTTGTTCTATTGCTGGTTGTCTGGGTGAAGAGACCAACCCCCACCTGGCTACAATGTCCCCTCAGGTAGTTGTAGACAGCAATGAGGTCCCCCCTGAGCCTCCTCTTCTCCAGGCTAAACACCCCCAGCTCCCTCAGCCTCTCCTCATAGGCTTTGTGTTCCAGGCCCCTCACCAGCTTAGTCACCCTTCTCTGGACATGTTCCAGCACCTCAACATCTCTCCTGAGTTGAGGGACCCAGAACTGGACACAGCACTCAAGATGTGGCCTGACCAGTGCTGAGCACAGGGGAAGAATAACTTCCCTCATCCTACTGGCCACACTGTTCCTGATGCAGGCCAGGATGCCATTGGCTCTCTTGGCCACCTGGGCACACTGCTGCCTCATCTTCAGCTTTACTATCTACCAGTACCCCCAGGTCCCTTTCTGCCTGGTTGCTCTCTAGCCACTCTGTCCCCAGCCTGTAGTGCTGCTTGGGGTTGTTGTGGCCAAAGTGCAGAACCTTGCACTTGGCCTTCTTCAGTCTCATCCCATTGGCCTCTGCCCACCCATCCAGCCTGGCCAGGTCCCTCTGCAGGGCTCTCCTACCTTCCAACAGATCAACACCTGCTCCTAGCATCACAAAACCTGGCAGTTCTCAGTGATAGTTGCCTTATATCTTCCAGTAAATAAATGCAATTGGCCACTCTGCAAATGTCTGGTCTATTATTCAGCCCATATGTTCAGCACAATTCAGATTGAAAGTATAAAAGTAAATATGCCTGCTATGTACAGTAGAGATGAATTTCACTTTTATTTCTGTATTTACAAACATGAGGAGGGCCTGAAAGATTAAATCTCTAATTTAGGTTCCTATATTTAGGAACTCTAAACATTATAAACGTTCCACCATGTGAGGTGTTGCCAGCCCAGTGTTAAGACTAGAAAAACCAAACAACCCCAAAAAACAACCAAACAAAACCAAAACCCCAAGAGCAACAATAAAACCCCCAACAAAAGCAAACAAACCTGCACACACCACCAACCAACCAAAATGCTACTTGAAAAAATCAACCTTTTTGCACAATCTTATCAGTTTTGGTGAACATGGGATTTATACTTGGTGCCATGGTCTAGCCTTGAGCCCTGCGGTAAAGGGTTGGACTTGATGATCTGTGAGGTCTCTTCCAACCTTGGTGATACTGTGTGATACTGACAAAGCCATGCAAAACTTATTTGAAAGGACAGGACTTGTATAATTATCACAAGTTTCCACTGAAACTCCTAGACTGTGCATCTGCTTGCCGCTGTTCAACTGGAACATTCTCCTGTTGAGAGTTGTGAAGCTTCATTTCCTTTCAAATTTTCTAGGGAGAGGATGTCAGTCTAGGCAGAATGTCCTTTGGGGGAACTCAGGGAAACTCAAAACAATGCATTTAAAAAGGCCTGTCATTCCAACTGCATTTTTATAGTTCTCGGGGCAAAAAAACCACCCACAACTATTTCTTGGGAAACTTTTTGCAAACATGATGAATGCCTCGAGTAGAGTTTTGTTTCAGGATGAAAAAGCATTAAAACATTTCCAGACAAGGCATATGTTTGGTTTCCTTTTCTTTTCCATGAAAGCCCTCACTATCAGTCTAATAGAGAGGTCCAGTTCTTGATTATATGCCACAGAGTAGATTTCAGGAGCCAAACAGTATTTTTTGGACCACGATGAATACCAAGCACTAAAGACTACTGCTGATTGTGCTACAGATTTGAAGGGAAGATGATGAATATACCACCTGAGATGAATGAGAGGCTGAGGGAGCTGGGGTTGTTTAGCCTGGAGAAGAGGAGGCTCAGGGGAGACCTCATTGTTGTCTACAACTACCTGAAGGGAGGTTGTAGCCAGGTGGGGGTTGGTCTCCTCTGCCAGGCAAGCAGCAATAGAACAAGGGGACACAGTCTCAAGTTGTGCCAGGGGAAGTCTAGGCTGGATGTTAGGAGGAAGTTGTTGGCAGAGAGAGTGATTGGCATTGGAATGGGATGCCCAGGGAGGTGGTGGAGGCACCGTCCCTGGAGGTGTTCAAGAATGGACTGGATGAGGCACTTGGTGGATAGGGCTGGGTGCTAGGTTGGACTGGATGATCTTGGAGGTTTCTTCCAACCTGGTTGATTCTATGATTCTATGATTCTGTGACAGGCATGAAAGTGAGGTCTTTGCTACTATGATGGTTTGGGTGTTACCCCCACACTTAAGAAAATCACCCAGACTAGACTCAGATGAGCTGAAAATTAGAATGAAGCTTATATTTACAGCTTAGCACAATATACAAGCAGATATTTACAGTATATACAGTTATATACAGAAATAGACAAGGTAAAAAGGTAATACAGAAACACAACAGCCCTCCCAGAAACCTGAGTCCCTAGGAGGGGGTCCCAACCACCCTTCCACCTCCTTTCCACCCCTCTGCCTTATCCCAGACTTTGCCTTGCATTCAAGGTGAGTTTGGAGAATCAGCCAAAGGGGTTAGGAGGTAGAGGAATTAGTTACACAGATGGCAGGTTAGAGAGAGAAGGAAGGCAAACAGAGCCAGAGAGCATCTCTCTTATCTGTGTTTGTGTTCTTGTTTTTATACATCTCAGCAAGCCTATGAGTGAAGCAGACATCACCATTGTTTCCTTTTCACAGCCTATAATCTAATTCCTCTCAGTAAAATATCCCAGCTAGGCTCAAACTAGCACAGTTACAGAAAAATCTCTTTTAGTTTTTTTATTGTAGAGTCAGAAGCCTCTTCTATGACTGACATATTAGACAGGTTCTGGAACACCTACTTTAATTATTCAACTATCTCAAGCTGTGACAACTGGAGGAAATCATTTAGGTGGGGATTCACCTCAACCTCACTTTAGCACCTACCTGAGGTGCTTATGCTGGCAGAGTAGCTATTGTGTGTCCTCCCTGTTGTCAATAGTGAGTAACTAGGAAGATTCAGTAAATGGCTGAGCTCAGTTAAGATCTAATTTTGGCATGTATCTTCCTTTCTGTGTCACCTACAGAGGGACCTCCACTGCTCTCTGGTTAAGCAGAATATATCTAGATCTTCATATCTTGCTTTGCCTCCTGCAGAAAGAAACCATTTCCATTTTTTTAATGGCTTCTGTAAGTATAGAATGTTTGTTAGTCAACACTTTGGTCCCTGAACTTAAGCAGAAAATGATGTTACAAGAATACCTGGAAACAAGAAAAATACATATGTGTTTAACATTAACTTTTAAGTCATGTGTGATGGTTTGGGGGTTACCCCGCCCCCCACACTTTTGAATTTGCCCCAGCTAACTCAGACGGACCCTGGGAATATAGATGAAGCAATTTATTTACAGCTAGCAGAATTTACAAGCAGCTATTTACAATATATACAGTTATATACAATTATATACAGAAATATACAAAGGATAAACAACACAAAAGCACAACTCCCCTCCCAGAAACCTGAGTCCCCAGGAGGGGCTCTCAAACCACCCCAACACCTCCCCCCCGGCCCTCTCAACCTTACCCCAGTTCTCAGGAAGAAGAGAGGTGCAGCCAAGAGGTTAGGGAGCAAGGTTAGTAGGAGCAAGGTTAATGAGATGTGACCAGGTCCAAGTCAAAAGCAAGAGTGAGAAACAAAATGGAGAAAGTTTACTTCTTCTTCCCAGAGCTCTCAGCGAGACTGTGAGAGAAGTTGACATCAATTGTTTTCATTTCACTGCCTGTTATCTAGTTCTTGTACCAAAACATTC
Source organism: Pogoniulus pusillus (assembly GCF_015220805.1). Lineage (NCBI taxonomy): Eukaryota > Metazoa > Chordata > Aves > Piciformes > Lybiidae > Pogoniulus > Pogoniulus pusillus. Next base: position 5,048,889 of record NC_087270.1, read on the forward strand.
CAGCTTGCTTCAAACTAGCACAGTCATGTCATTAGAATTCTTTATATAAGTCTCAAAAAAGTTCACTTGCAACCACTTCTTCTCTGTCTCCACTTACTGCCTAAGAGGAAGCCAGCACTCTCCATTATACAAATGTCTGAGAAGCCAACACATTGCATTTATTTACAAGTCCATGTTAAATTGATTGCCCTTCCTCTGTGTAGCTCAGGAATTATACACATCATCTGATCTTGATGGTAGATCCATATGCTGCCAGCAGTGACATCGTTCACTTCAGTGTTTCTATTAATGATAAATTTAGCCAGCTAAAAGGATGAAGCATGTGCCCTCAGGTTGATTCTAAATTGAAATTACCACTTAGCCTGCAATGAATTGCCTACATTTTGATTAATAGGCTAAATTCCAGATCTGACCTTTTCAGAATTACGGAATTACTAAATCCTGAGACAACAACAAAGTTCCTCTTACAAGGAGAAGTGTATTATGCAAACATGTAAGGTCACCTAAAGAAGAATTCAACTCTTGGTACCTTGTAACCCATACACACAGGTATTAGCCAAGATGCCATGCTAATCCATAACTTCAGATTATAGCTGCAGGATAATGCTTCTTCACTGCCCTAACATTTCCCATGCTACAGTCACACAGAAGGTCTGGAGGCATAACAAGTGGAGGTGCAACTAGATGATCCTTGAGGGTCTCCTTCAGTCCAGCTTCTGTGGAGTGGTTCTGCATTCCATTTTCTAGCTTCAGCTCTTAAATTAGTATCACTTTCTATTTCTAGAATCTGCACTTTTACACTTTAAATGCAAGCAGTCATGCCAGCTGAAGTATCTCTGAGTAATGATGTGCTGTACATATGTCCTCAATCAGATTAGAGGACTCTGCCTGTCATTATTGAAAACTCAGTTCAGGAGGGAAGTTTCCACGTCCCAGAAAACAAATTAAAGCAAAAATACTTTGGTACATTGTGTACATAGTACCTCGAATTCACAGAACCACAAAGTAGTTGAGGCTGGATGACACCTCTGGAGGTCATCTAGTCCAGTTCCCTGCTCAGAACATGTTCAGCTTGAGACTCTGGGATATGTTCAGTGAGCTTTTGGGTATCTTCAAGGATGAAGACTCCACAGATTTCCTGGGTAACATCTCCTGGTGTTTGATCCCATTCATGATAAAACTTCTTTTTCTTATATTTCACTGTTTTAACATGTCTGTGAGAGAGGTTCTAAACAAAGCTTCCCATTGCTTTCTTCCTGTTTTCTTTTGTTTCTCATTGCTTTCTTCCTCTTTTCTTTTGTTCCTCATTGCTTTCTTTTGTTTCTCATTGCTTTCTTCCTGTTTTTCACTGCTTTCTTCCTCTTTTCTTTTGTTTCTCATTGCTTTCTTCCTGTTTTCTTTTGTTTCTCATTGCTTTCTTCCTGTTTTCTTTTGTTTCTCATTGCTTTCACTTCTCATTGCTTTCTTCCTGTTTTCTTTTGTTTCTCATTGCTTTCACTTTTCATTGCTTTCTTCCTGTTTTCTTTTGTTTCTCATTGCTTTCTTCCTGTTTTCTTTTGTTTCTCATTGCTTTCACTTCTCATTGCTTTCTTCCTGTTTTCTTTTGTTTCTCATTGCTTTCACTTCTCATTGCTTTCTTCCTGTTTTCTTTTGTTCCTCATTGCTTTCTTCCTCTTGTTTCTTATTGCTTTCATTTCTCATTACTTTCTTCCTCTTTTCTTTTGTTCCTCATTGCTTTCTTTTGTTTCTCATTGCTTTCTTCCTCTTTTCTTTTGCTTCTCATTGCTTTCATTTCTCATTACTTTCTTCCTCTTTTCTTTTGTTCCTCATTGCTTTCTTTTGTTTCTTATTGCTTTCTTCCTCTTTTCTTTTGTTTCTCATTGCTTTCACTTCTCATTGCTTTCTTCCTGTTTTCTTTTGTTCCTCATTGCTTTCTTCCTCTTGTTTCTTATTGCTTTCATTTCTCATTACTTTCTTCCTCTTTTCTTTTGTTCCTCATTGCTTTCTTTTGTTTCTCATTGCTTTCTTCCTCTTTTCTTTTGCTTTTCATTGCTTTCTCCCTGTTGTTTTTGTTTGTTTGTTTGTTTCTCATTGCTTTCTTCCTCTTTTCTTTTGTTTCTCATTGCTTTCTTCCTGTTGGTTTTCTTTGCTTCTCATTGTTTTCTTTTGTTTTTCATTGCTTTCTTCCTCTTTTCTTTTGTTTCTCATTGCTTTCTTCCTGTTTTTTGTTTGTTTGTTTGTTTGTTTCTCATTGCTTTCTTTTGTCTCTCATTGCTTTCTTCCTGGTTTTTTGTTGTTTCTCATTGTCAAAACACACGAAGTGAGACTGAACAAAACAATTTATGAAATAATATTTAATCCAACATAATTTTTTTTCTTAAAAGAAAGGTTTTTTTTTTTCCCAAAACTAGCCATGTTTCTTTTCAACATTTTCAGAATTAAATCCTTGGAAAAGCGAAAGCACCTTAAAGCTGCTACTCCATAAATTAAAACGAGCAACAAAAAGCAAAAGTTTTGCTTGACACAACTTGATTCTGAGCTTTCACTTCAGCAAGTGAAGCAGGATAAAATCAATCATTTCCATCTTAGTGCACTCGGCTGACATCACTGGATGTGGCATGCCAAGCAACACCAAGTTACATTTCCGTCAGCAATTCACTGTGATTCATTGGCACTGCCTTTCGACCCTTGGATTTCAATTTTCCCTTGGATTTCTTTCATCTATTTTAGAAAAGATGATGCTAATTTTGGCTGGATATGGACTAATCAAACCCAGTTTGATTTTGCCATAATCTGTGTATCCAGGGATTATGGCTGTGCTTTTGATATGTGAAACAAACTCATGGTGAGTATACAGGGAAGTGATTCTGATTTTAGTGTGCAATCAGGATGGAAATAGGTTGGGAAAACTGGGGCCATCTTGGGTTTTTGCAGCCTCATTTGTCTGAGTTTGGATTTCTAAAGGGCTAAAATTGGTTGAGAATTCACGTGATTTCTGTGCATTCTCTAGCTTCTGTCCAAAGGGCTCACTCTGAATGCCCAATGTGCTGCAACACCAACATTGTAAGTAGTCGATTCCTCTGAGCACCTCTGCATATCACACTTGAGCATTTGCCTCCTCCCACACCTCATAGGCTCATTGCAATATCTGGCATGGCTGCTGTCTAGATGCAGTGTGTAGGCTTGCTCAGCTACTTCCAGCCCTGGAGCCTTTTCCTGGTTTGTTTGGCTTTTTTCCTCACTACTTTCCCTTGCAAGCACATCACCATGTCACCCTGATGATGAAATCTTCTTATTGTCTTTGGCGGGAGCCTGAGTTCCCCTGCCTTCACCCATCGTATTCCTGCCCTTACACTTCAGTGGGTTATGTCTACATTAGCATCACAGAATCACAGAATCAGCAAGATGGAAAGAAGGATGAAGCTATTCATAGAATCATAGAATCAACCAGGTTAGAAGAGACCTCCAAGATCATCCAGTCCAACCTATCACCCAGCCCTATCCAGTCATCTAGACCATGGCACTAGGCAATTCAGAGAAGCAGAAGAAAATTAATGGAGTGAAAGAAATGGTGCTGAGGCCTTGAGCAATCTGTTCTAATGGGAGGTGTCCCTACCTATGGCAGAGGGTTGGAACTAGATGATCTTTGAGGTCTCATCCAACCTAAACCATTCTATGATTCTGTGCCACAGCACCTACATTTAGGTTCCAGAGTGTTTTGCTTTAGTCTAGGTCCAGTCTGGTCCATGGGATTGCACATGGTTGGAGCATGTTAGTAGTATGTTGTTATTGTATTTTCTTGTTCAGTTTCAGACAGAAGAAATCCCATTTGCAGTACAGGATAACCAAAATGAGAAGGTAGATACCTCCCCTAATGTTGGGTCGATGGCTGAACTCAGTGACCTTAGAGGTCTTTTCCAACCAACACAATTCTATGATTCTACTTCCTGAGAGAGGAGCCAAGACTTGATTCAAGCCTTGCTCCTCTATGTATTTGTTCCATATGCTTCCCTGCAGTATATGGGCTATTTTTTATCTAGAGAGAAGACAAAATTGACAGCCTATTCCTCAGCAGTAAGAGACCTGAGAATGCTGTACTGAAGCTATGTTTACTATCAAAAGCCCTGTAGTTGTTAGAAGGTTTTCTCATTATGATAGAGGCTGCAGCTTATTGGAGAAGGCTCTTGAACATGCACTCCAGATAGAGCTGCCCCTAGTTCAAACGATACTTGCCATGCAAACAGTTCTGCAGAGAATCACAGTGAGGAGAAAAGGTGTATCAGGACATAGGAACTCACCTTTCAAGGGCAAATAATTAGGCAGAACTGTCTAGTTTGGCTTTATGCAAGAATCATTCATTACCAGTTAGAGTTCTTGGGGAAAAAACAAAGCACCTAATCCTCCCCCCTAAACCCTGATGTTTGTGATGTTCCTGCCACATGTGCAGAAACTTCCTTCCAGATTTTCAAATCATATGCAAAACTTACTGAGGAATATGGTCCCATGGTGAGTGATAAATAGATAACCCTAGTTGTGTTACCAGCTGGCCAGATACCATTCTTTCATGGCATGAGGTTCTGCTCTAAGAGAATGAGGCACGTCTCATGCAGATACATAGATCAATGTGGCTCAGAAGCTAAGTCAATGAGGCAATGGGAGAGTGGCCATGCAGCCTAACTTAGTGGGCTGTGCGCCTCACTCTTGCACCTGATGATGAACTGGTGACCTCAGAACCCACCAGCAGAAGACAGTAACAGTACAAAGACTTTGCACAAGTCTTTAGCATCAGTGGTGGGAAGCATTTTAATAGGCAATTTATCTTTTCCAGTGACTCTAGGGACTCATCCCCCAGCAACACCGGAGACAAAACACATTCCCCCCCACACACACTACTGTCCCCAGCAGGGGGAATGTCCTTTTCAAAACAGATGCCCCACATTAAGAGTGGGTAATATTAGGGCAGATTCTCTGCACTCGCAGAGGCAATAGGGATGCATGCACTGTACAAGACCAGAAGAATCATCAACACTTGTCTTTGGTGCTAATTTGTGAAGCCTCTTTTTTCTGTTTGTTTGTTTGATGAGGCTCATTAGAGGCTAGTTGAAGTCTGCCAGCTCCTTCTGCACAGACTGCTGAGCAGGCTTTCAGCTGTGCTTGAGAGGTTAGGTTTCAGCCAGCACACTACCAGCACATCAAGGCCGGATGTTTGCTTCCTTTCATGATGGTTTTGCTTTGTCTAGTTGATTGTGGCCTTGATTTTCACAAGTGCTATTTAAAACCCCCACATTCTTGATCTGAGCTGGATTCTTGCAGCTGTGGGGAGGGGATAGGAAAGCAAAGACTCCATGTTTTCAAGAGGAAAAAGCTCCTACTTCATAATTTGTGCTGATTGCTGTCTGATACTTGAAGAAGGAGTTAATTACGGTTCAAACTCCACTCGTTTCCCTTCACAGTACATCACAGCTATTTTTATTTTGTTGGCTACCTGTTGACTGTTCCGTTGGTACTTACATTAAAGACACACCTCATTGCATTTCCCAGTGTGCGAGTTTGAAGCTAGCTAGAATGTTTTGCTGAGAAGGATTAGATCACAGGCTGTGAAAGAGAAAACAATGGTTATGCCTACTTCACTCACAGGATTGCTGAGAGGTATAAGAACAAGAATGCAAACATAGATAAGGTATTCACACTTTGGGCACTGCCTGAGCTCTGGGCATTTCTCTCTCTGACCTCAGCTGCCATCTTTCTGTTCCATTTTACCCCAAACTCAGATTTCAACTAGTGCCCTTTATAACATTTGGATGGGTGGGCAGAGGCCAATGGGATGAGATTTAACAAGGCCAAGTGCAGGGTTCAGCACTTTGGCCACGACAACCCTAAGCAGTGCTATAGGCTGGGGACTGAGTGGCTGAGAGCATCCAGGAGGAAAGGGACCTGGGGGTACTGATAGATAGTAAGCTGAAGATAAGCCAGCAGTGTGCCCAGGTGGCCAAGAGAGCCAATGGCATCCTGGCCTGCATCAGGAACAGTGTGGCCAGTAGGACAAGGGAGGTTATTCTTCCCCTGTACTCAGCACTGGTCAGGCCACACCTTGAGTACTGTGTCCAGTTCTGGGCCCCTCAATTCAAGAGAGATGTTGAGGTGCTGGAACATGTCCAGAGAAGGGCAACAAAGGTGGTGAGGGGCCTGAAGCACAAATCCTATGAGGAGAGGTTGAGGGAGCTGGGGGTGTTTAGCCTGGAGAAGAGGAGGCTCAGGGGCAATCTTATTACTGTCTACAACTACTTGAAGGGGCATTGTAGCCAGGTGGGGGGTGGCCTCTTCTCCCAAGTAACCAGCAATAGAACAAGGGGACACAGTCTCAAGTTGTGCCAGGGTAGGTATAGGCTGGATGTTAGGAAGAAGTTCTTCACAGAGAGAGTGATTTCCCATTGAAATGGGCTGCCCAGGGAGGTGGTGGAGGCACCGTCCCTGGGAGTCTTCAAGAAGAGACTGGATGAGGCACTTAGTGCCATGGTCTAGTTGATTGGATAGGGCTGGGTGATAGGTTGGACTGGATGATCTTGGAGGTCTCTTCCAACCTGGTTGGTTGATTCTATGATTCTATGATTTGTTTGCTTGCCATGTTTTTTTCTGTCTTTTGTTCATCCTTCTTTCAAGCCTCCACCTGACCTTCAGTCTCAGTCCTTATTTCTTTTTTTTTTTTTTTTTCCATTTTGCTCTCAGTTGCGATTTTGTGTTGAAGCTAAACTGTCTTCTCCACCTCGCTGTCATGTGCCAACTGCAGGAAGCACAGGAGGGGCAATTTAATCTTCTCACTACTGCAGCTTGTCACGTGAAAATCCTCTGGAGGAGAAATAACTGCAGGTAAAAGTCATATTTTGACATAGGATAGTCTGTATGGAGTAGGTTCAACCATCAGATAGGGACAAACCCTACATTAGGTTCAACCAGCTTTTAGAATAGAAAAAAATAGCATAAAACTTGACCCTGATCAAGAAAATCATGCAAGTAAGAGCTCTGAATGATTAAACCGTGGCTAATTTTGCTTAGTTTGTCATGAGAAGGGTAAAATGAATATTCACAATACTGCCAAGGATCTCCCCCAAAATCACACATACGCAAATTGTGCTGGGGGAAGTCTAGGCTGGATGTTAGGAGGAAGTTGTTGGCAGAGAGAGTGATTGGCATTGGAATGGGCTGCCCAGGGAGGTGGTGGAGGCACCATCCCTGGAGGTGTTCAAGAAAAGCCTGTCTGAGGCACTTAGTGCCATGGTCTAGTTGATTGGATAGGGCTGGGTGCTAGGTTGGACTGGATGATCTTGGAGGTCTCTTCCAACCTGGTGGATTCTATGATTCTACGATTCTGCAAGACTTCTCAACCTAACTGTTGTAACATTTGTTTTGGTCTCAGTTTTGGATAGTAAAATTCCTGTTTTGTTTTTTTTTTTACTTCTTTGGAAAAACTTGGATTATTCTTCTTGGACCATCTTTAGAAAAGTCACCCTGAGGAGTAGGTGAGGTGGAGAAACACCAGTGGAAAACAAAAATTCTGGCAAATGTTTTAAACCCTGGAGAAACCAAGTCCTTTTACAGCAGCCTTAATGGTGGCTGTGGCTTGCTGCATAGCTTGGCACAAGGCACAATGAAACTCTGATTTCAATCATAGCATCTGACTCCTTCCATACAAACAACTTTTTTTTTTTTGCAATTTAAATTGGTATCTCTTAAATTGGCTGGAGGTGAGGAGAAAGTTCTTCACTGAGAGAGTCATTGGACACTGGAATGGGCTGCCCGGGGAGGTGGTGGAGTCGCCGTCCCTGGGGCTGTTCAAGGCAGGACTGGATGTGGCACTTGGTGCCATGGTCTAGCCTTGAGCTCTGTGGTAAAGGGTTGGACTTGATGATCTGTGAGGTCTCTTCCAACCCTGATGATACTGTGATACTGTTATACTGTGAACCTCTTTATATTAGATAGGTACCATAACTGATTTCACTTGGTTTGGGAAAGCAAAGAAGCCCTGGCTTCTCTTGTATTTAGATTTCATTGTGTGGCAGGTGGTGAAGTCCTCTGAAATGAGTTTTTCCAAGAAATATAATAAAGTAAAACTGGAACATAAATAGAAACCATGAGGAATATAAATCTTAAGGCATTGAAAATGCCAATACATTAAATTTTCAATTTAATCAAAGTCATGGGTCATTTAACACAATATGAAGGAAAAATATTGAGAAATTAAATCACAGCAGTCTCTTCTTCTGCTTCAGTTTGTCTAAAAGACACAGATTATATTGACTCTTTCTAGATCTCAACTTCTTTTAAACAAGAGTGCCCAGTCAACCTAAGGTATGTGGGATTATTTGGTTGCTGTTAAAACTCTGCTACAGTTCACAGATGCATGCCTGTGCTTACAGCAGTATGCAGAGCACAAAGAAGTTCATGGCTGTCAGAAAAAGAATTCCTTTGGCATGACCTAAATCTAAATCCTATTAAACTCAATATATTCTTGATGATTTTGGTAGCTCTAGTATTGGCTATAAAAGAAATAAGTTCAGTGTGTTGTGATGGCAAATGTTTGACCCAAAGGTTAAGGCACAGGATTCTTGTGTGTGCTCTTGAAATGTGCTCATCCTAATATTCCACCTTCTTTTTATCTTGCTGCCAAGTCTTTTGTAGAAAGATGCTCAGAAATTTGAAATTACATTGGACTCATTTGACTCTGTCCCACAGGACATCCTGGTCACCAAACTGGAAAAACATGGGCTTGATGGGAGCAGCACTGCTGGACAAGGAATTGGCTGGATGGTGGCACGCAGGGAGTGGTGATCATCGACACAATGTCCACCTGGAGACCAGTGCCAAGTGGCATCCCTTAGGGGTCAGTGCAGGCACCAGTGCTGTTTAACATCTTTGTCAGTGATATGGGCAAAGGAATAGAATGCACCTTCAGCAAGTTTGCAGGTGACACCAAGCTGTGTGGGACAGTGGACTTGCTAGAAGGCAGGGATGCCATCCAGAGGGACCTGACAGGCTGGCTGGGTCAGGCCAACCTCATGATGTTCAACAAGGTCAAGTGAAAGGTTCTGCACCTGGGTCGGCGCAATCCCAAGCACAGATAAGGCTGGGTGGCAAATGGCTGAGAGGAATGGCCCTGAGGTAGAGGACCTGGGGGTCTGGGTTGATGAAAAGCTCAACATGAGCCAGCAATGTGCACATGCAACCCAGACAGCAACCGTGCTCTGGGCTGCAGCAAAAGTAGTGTGGCCAGCAGGGCGGAGGAGGGGATTCTGCCCCTTGGCTCTGCTCTTGTCTGACCCCACCTGGAGTCCTGTGTGCAGTTCTGGAGCCCCCAACACAGGAAGGACATCAAACTATTAGAGCGAGTCCAGAGGAGAGCCATGAAGATGCTCAGAGGGCTGCAGCAGCTCTGCTATGAGGGCAGGCTACAAGAGTTGGGGCTCTTCAGCCTGGAGAAGAGAAGGCTTCCAGAAGACCTTACAGTAGCCTTCCAGTATCTGAAGGGGGCCTACAGGAAGGCTGGAGAGGGACTATTGACAAGGTCTTGTAATGACAGGATGAGGAGTAGTGGGTTTAAACTGGCAGAGGGGAGATTCAAAGTAGATGTTAGGAAGGGGCTCTTTACAGTGAGGGTGGTGAGACACTGGCACAGGTTGCCCAGGGAGGTTGTGGCTGCTCCCTCCCTGGAGGTGTTCAAGGCCAGGTTGGATGAGGCCTTGAGCAACTTGCTCTAGTGGGAGGTGTCCCTGCCTATGGCAGGGGGTTGGAACTGGCTGCACTTTGAGGTCCCTTCCAACCTAAACCATTCTATGATTCTCTGATTCTATTTTAGTGCTGTGCTAGGAAATAATGAAAAATGAAAACTTTCTGTAAGAGCTAACTACAAGTCCTGACAAAGAGAATAAAGTTGGTGGTTTATATGAGATTGGACTCTGCCAAACTGAAGAAAAAACTTATTTGGATATTAAGTGGAAAGGCAATACAAAGATTCCTCCTACCCATGTGAAATTCACTTCTTATTCAGAAGATAAACAAAATTACTCTGTTTGTTTGTTTCACCCAACAGCATTCAAACATCTTCCCTATGTGCCTCCTCAAGCCATGCTCTTACGCTGCACAAAAACACTATGCAGAGCTATCTGCCTCCAGAAGCCTTCACTCCAGGTGCCAGAAAACTTACTCTGGGCTTAGTTTGTTCACCACTTGAATGGAAAAGACTGATCTTTGCTTACTGCAGCTAAAGCCAAAATCAAAATGCATTTCATTCTGTCTGCCATAAGAATCATAGAATCAAGCAGGTTGGAAGAGACCTCCAAGATCATCCAGGCCAACCTAGCACCCAGCCCTAGCCAGTCAACTAGACCATGGCACTAAGTGCCTCAGCCAGGCTTTGCTTGAACACCTCCAGGGACAGTGACTCCACCACCTCCCTGGGCAGCCCATTCCAATGCCAGTCACTCTCTCTGCCAACAACTTCCTTCTAACATCCAGCCTAGACTTCCCCCAGCACAACTTGAGACTGTGTCCCCTTGTTCTGTTGCTGGTTGCCTGGGAGAAGAGACCAACCCCCACCTGGCTACAGACTCCCTTCAAGTAGTTGTAGACAGCAATGAGGTCCCCCCTGAGTAACTATTATAGCAGAAATCATCCATCCACACTGCTCATCCTTTACACTGATGGGGAGAAAAATATACTTGGAAAGTTTTCTTTTGCACATGTTCAACTTAACCATAGGCTTTCTATTTCTGAGAAATCAGTGACACACAGGTGATAGAGAACTCTTGTGTGGTTTTCAAGCTTTTCTCTTCAAGTCTGGCTTCACACTGTGTGCTAGTTTGAAGCTAGCTAGAATGTTTTGGTGAGAAGGACTAGATTACAGGCTGTGATGTCTACTTCACTCATAGGCTTGCTGAGATGTATAAGAATAAGAATCAAAACATAGATAAGGGAGTCTCTCTTCTGCTGGGGAACCGGCTGAGCTGCATCTCTAACCTCACCCCTCTCTGCCATTTCTTTGACTAATCCACTTTGCTTCCTAACCCCCCTGGCCCAACCTCCATTCTTCCTTGGGACTGGGGTAAGGTTGAGAGGGGTAGGGGTAAGGTGAAGGGACAGTTGGGAGCCCCTCCTGGGGACTCAGGTTTCTGGGAGGGCTGTTGTGTTTCTGTATTCCCTTTTACCTTGTCTATTTCTGTCTATAATTGTATATACTGTAAGTATCTGCTTGTATATTGTGCTAGCTGTAAATAAATAGCTTCATTCAATTTCCAGAGCTGGCTGAGTCTAGTCTGGGTGATTTCTAAAGTGTGTGGGGATGCGGGTAACACCTAAACCATCACACACTGCAAATGACAAGTACAGCTATAGTACTAATTGGTGGTGTATTTGATGGGTCTGTCCTCCACCACGTAATTTAAAGCCTGATTTCTTCTATCTCAAACTTCTCAATTAAAATTCTAATCATATATTTTTTCAGGAGATCTCTCTATGTTATTCACTAGGTAGACCCAGCAGGAGAAACATAGCTTTCTACCAGAAAACAGTTGATGGGTCACCTCTGCCAAATATATTAATCACATGGTGAAAAAAAGATGACAGTCCACCTCAGAATAAGAAAATTTAGAGCTTGCAAAGATGGCAATCTGTATTTCACATTCAGCAAGATGAATTAGCTGGGCATGTTATCATCTCTCTCTTGCAAATTGAACCGAGATCACTTTTAACAGCTAAATAATTATAATGTGTTTATTTTTAGCCCTTTAAGGGAAAAAACGAGGTCATGGACAAAAGGCATGCAACAGAAGTACTCATTGTTCTCTCATATTTTTGAGTACTTGGATCTGATTCCTCACTGTGGTGACTCAGATCACTCAGATGTTCACACTGAAGAAGCTGAATTTCACTTATATGAAAATGCAGGCAAGATATTAATTGTGTTTGGTAGGCTCTTTAAAATGAGGCTTTAACACTGCAGTCAAGATATTGTGTTTGGTAGGCTCTTTTGAGATGCTTTAGCACTGTAGCCAAGATATTAATTGTGTTTGGTATCACAGTATCACAGTATCACAATATCACAGTATCACCAAGATTGGAAGAGACCTCACAGATCATCAAGTCCAACCCTTTACCACAGAGCCCAAGGCTAGACCATGGCACCAAGTGCCACGTCCAGTCCTGCCTTGAACAGCTCCAGGGACGGCGACTCCACCACCTCCCCGGGCAGCCCATTCCAGTGTCCAATGACTCTCTTTTAAGATGAGGCTTTAACACTGCAGTCAAGATATTAATTGTGTTTGGTAGGTTCTTTTAAGATGGGGCTTTAACACTGCTACATTGTCTGTCACACTGAGACATAGATTATGGTCAATATTTGCCAGTACTGCCATAAGCAATACTGCTGATTTTGTGAAAGGAGCTGGAAGAGCAGCTTAAAATTAAGAGTTGTTTTCATCTGTCCTATTTTCTCACCCATTCACATTTCCAAACTTTCTCATGCATCAGTAAGAGCTAGAAACAGACTTTCTCATGCATTAAAAAAGAGAAGCTGAATTTCCCATGTTCTGGGAGCATTTACTGTAAAAAGGGCAACAGAATAAATTCTCGGATTTGATAAAGCTCTGTAACAGGAATCGTTGGTGGCAGTTGGAACAACATCACGCTCCTGTGACTGACTGCACAGCTTTGATACTGAAATTATCTTGCTACATTCACTTTCTCTGAAAACTAAACCTTATGTAATTGGAAAATGATAACCTAATATCATAATAGAGTTTTGTTGTGGCCACTAACCTACCTCTCCACCGGAGATAAATGTCTATTATTAGTTCAATCTATCACAAGATACTGCAGTACTTAGGAAATTCCCTTGGGTTATCATTGTACACACCTCCTGTAGTAAATCTTAAATTGTGACAAATAATGGCTTTTTTTTCCATGGGTGCCCACTGTCTTCCCTGTTTCTCTTCCAAAACTTAACAGATTTTTTTTTTTTTTTAATGCAGCAGAGAAGATGGTGGTTAATGAATGGTAGAAAAGCATCATTTATCCTATTAATGGCAAGCCTCTGTTTCCTGTTTCACTGTGCTTTAGCCTTCGTTGATGCAGAAACAGCATGATAAATATTTTATGAACAGGATCCAGCAAACACACAGCAGTAGAATGCTGCAGTGATTAAAGGAAGTATTTAAACTTAGAGATAGATCCTGAGTCCAGCTACCATGCGGTGATGCTTACTCATGTTGGAACAGGGTGTCCAGAAGACCTAGACAGCTCTGGAATGTACACCCTTATCTTTTCGTCCATCTCACCTCCCTGACAAGGTCTCCCAGATGTCTTTTTGTTTGTCCTTGCAGCTAATTTAGTCAGGAAAACCATACCCCTGGCAGTAACAGAAATACCCCAGCACAGCTCTCTCTGTCTCAGCTGCCCATCCCTAACCTGCACTGAGCCAGCAACAGAATTAGATTTGCCAAAGAGTACTGTGCAAATCACTCCTCCCAGGAAAATCCTCTACAATTCCAGCTGCTTCCAAATCCTCCCAGTTAGAGCCGACATTTAACATTCCCTCACTTCGCTTCCTTTATGATCTCCCCACCAGGTCCAGCAAAGCCTTTATGTCACCTGGCAGAGGGACAGGCTGGTTGTGCTTCCTGCTTGCCTAGCAGGACCCTCCTGCCAGTCACCCTTCAGAGAATTACTGTTAATTACAGCAAAGAGCTTCCAGACCAGACTCTTACCACTAAACGGACCTCCCTGAGCTCCACAATCCCATCACCTGGTAGAAAAACCACCTCTCCATCCTGGCACCATTGACTGACAAAACAGAATAAGGACAGCTAAGCCAAGCCGTATGTTTAATGCAATTTTGCAAAAGCAAATCCCTTCCTTAATAAGGAGAGAGTGGGAACAGAATTGTGCTGTTGGTAAGAAGGAGGAAATTTCCTTTGAAAACATGGTGGCCACTCCAGTATCAGGATGTATTAGTACCAAGAAAGTTAAAAATCCATAAAGAAACAGCTCAGGCCAAGCCAAACTGGAAAACTCTTAGCTGCTGAGAAACAGAGGTTGAGAAACACTGGGACAGTGGGTGAAGATGGTATCTGTATTATTGCATTGCTGTCCAAGTGCCTGCTCTGTGGCCTGGGTTAAAAAGAAACTCACAGAATGAGAAGTTAATCCTAATGCACTTCCATTTTTATGCAAGCTGCATACTAGAGGAAGCGAAATCCACTTTGTTATTACTCAGTCACCAGGAGAAGGCTCAGAGTCACTCAGAGGTTAGAGATGGATTTGCCCCTTTAAGCTGCTCATCCCGTAGCGGTAGGTGTGGAGCAAGATCAGTTAGCTTCACGCTCCACAGTGCTTGCCATGCTGAAGGCTCTCTCCTCTTCCCCATGCTCTCCCAGCCTGCTCAGCACTTTCCCCTGAGCATATTCAGCAGCTCCCAAGGAAAAGCACAGTCTCATTTTCCTTTTCCCCCTGGTTTTGCAGTTTATTCAGTGTTCAGCAGAGAGGAAAGAGTGAGTTTCTTCCTTGCTGCTCGCTCACAGCTTTCTAGAGGAGCTGGTTGCACTAACGCACAATGAATAGCATTGGGAGGCTCTGGAACATAACCTGGATGCTGCCACTCCACTCTGTGTGTGTAGTTCATATATGCATAGCCCACGAGTGTTCCCAGAGAAACCTCAGTGAGTGCACCTGAATATGCCCTTAGCCAGCTAATAAAGCCACTTCTGCTGAAGAACCTTTCTGCTCTCTCCCCTCCTCATGCCAGCTTTGAAGCTTTGATTGCAGAGCCACTGACTAAGGGGTGAGTACAGAAAAGTGAGAACAATTGTGTAAGCAGGGTTTGGATATTGCTGTAAGTGCTGAAAGCTCCATTGGCTGTTTTGATGCACTTAGGTGGTAATTTTTGTCTCACAGAAAGACTGTTCTTAAAATTTGTTTTTTTTTTTTTCAGTGAGCATGCAACATTTATAGGGCTCAATTTTCTGCAACAGCACCTTGATTTGTTCAATTTAAACATTAGCTTCTAGAGAGAGCTGAATTATTTGCAGATGAAATAACACATAAATTGCATTAGATTTTTAGAATACAGTGTGGATCCCAAATGGTTGTTTTGTTCTGACAGGAAAGTCAAATTTGCACTAAAAAGCTGAGTAGTCAGTGAAAAAACTTAGCAAAGTTTCAGGAAAACACTGATACTGATTTTTTTATTGTTTCCTCTAGCATGTAGAGTATAAAATACATATGATAGATGCATACATTAGTAGAATCATAGAACCAACCAGGTTGAAAGAGACCTCCAAGATCATCCAGTCCAACCTAGCACCCAGCCCTAGCCAGTCAACTGCACAGTTAATCCTTGTCTTGGCAAGCATCACCTGGCTAGTGACAGCACAAGGCCTGTTTAGCCTGGAGAAGAGGAGGCTCAGGGGTGATCCTATTACTGTCTACAACTACCTGAAGGGACATTGTAGCCAGGTGGGGGGTGGCCTCTTCTCCCAGGTAACCAGCAATAGAACAAGGGGACACAGTCTCAAGTTGTGCTGGGGGAAGTCTAGGCTGGATGTGAGGAGGAAGTTCTTCACAGAGAGAGTGATTTCCCATTGGAATGGGCTGCCCAGGGAGGTGGTGGAGGCACCGTCCCTGGGGGTCTTCAAGAAAAGCCTGGATGAGGCACTTAGTGCCATGGTCTAGTTGATTGGTTAGGGCTGGGTGATAGGTTGGACTGGATGATCTTGGAGGTCTCTTCCAACCTGGTTGATTCTATGATTCTATGATTCTATGGCACTAAGTGCCTCAGCCAGTCTGTTCTTGAACACCTCCAGGGACGGTGTCTCCATCACCTCCCTGGGCAGCCCATTCCAATGCCAATCACTCTCTCTGCCAACAACTTCCTCCTAACATCCAGCCTATAATTCCCCTGGCACAACTTGAGACAGTGTCTCCTTGTTCTGTTGCTGGTTGCCTGGGAGAAGATACATATGGCAGCAGATCCCTGATATGGGACACACTTAGGAAAGACTCTAAGTGGACAATTAGTAGTACAGTTGTCAAAGCAAGAAATTATGGATTAAAGAGATTCTTTAATGGAACATCCCATATCAAGATAGTCAAGAAAAGGCAGAAATAAAGAGTGTAAATGGGAGCAAAATGACAAAAAGTTGGAAAGGGATTTTTTTATATACTTTGAGAGAAAAACAAACAACAAACCCAAATGAAAAACCATGAAAAAATGCAAAGCAAACTGAGGATTTTGTGTCAGGGCTACTTTGTTCGTACTTAGTAACTGAGTACTTATCCTCCATTACCATCCTGTAGTCTAGGGAAAGACTCCCCACTTTGAGCAACTAAATTAATCCTGATTTTGCACTTGTTCTTTGTTGTCTTAACTGTGCAATGCCATGAATTGTTATCAACCCAAATTGCTTTCATCAGCTCATTTATTTATAAGGCCCACCAGCTTTCAACTCAATTCCACTTCATGCACTGTCTGTGTGCAGTTATCTCTCAAGAATACTCATAAATTTATGCTCAGCTAATGTTTGGCTTTCGACATCTTTGGCTGTGTGTGCAGTGTCAATGTTTGCTGAATTAAATCAGGAAATGCAGAGATGGATTTATTACCTGAATTGTTAGGTTTATATTCTTTTTAATCATTAGGTGTCTGTACCCATGATGCCTTTAGAAAAATATTTGGTCATCAAGCAGAGGTGACATAAGATGATTGGCAGCACTACAGGGAACAGGATGAATCTAGCTGTGGGCTCAAATCCAACATCTGCATGGGGTGAAATGAGCCAGCCTCTCCCTTCTCCTCACAAGTCTGTGCTTTGCTGTATCTGAAGAGGGATTTTGGTGTGTATGGCTTTGATTTTCATCAGGTTTCTGTCTCTGTGGCTCCTCTCTTCTTTATGGCTTGATTCAGAAGTTTTACACAGCTTTAGAGGCAGGCTGGTGTCAGTGAACACTAGACAGCAACGCTGACAAAAATATTACTTAAGTTAGTGTGATGGTTTGGGTATTACCCCCCCCCACACACACACACACTTTGAAATCATCCAGACTAGACTCTGGAAATTTGAATGAAGCAGATATTTACAGTATCTACAGTTATAGACAGAAATAGACAAGGGAAAAGGGAATACAGAAACACAACAGCCCTCCCAGAAACCTGAGTCCCCAGGAGGGGGGGACTTCCACCTTCTCCCACCCCTCTCAACCTTACTCCAGTCCCAAGGAAGAATGGAGGTTTGGCCAGGGTGTTAAGAAGCAAAGTGGGTTAATCAGCGGGACAGCAGAGAGGCTAGAGAGAGAAAAAAATGCAGTTCCCTGGTACCCCGCAGAAGAAGTAGTGCCTTATCTATGTTTGGATTCTTGTTCTCATACCTCTAGGCAAGCCTATGAGTAAAGTGGACATCATTCTTGTTTTCCTTTCACAGCCTGTAGTCTAGTTCTTCTCACCAAAACATTCTAGCTCGCTTCAAACTAGCTTAGTTAAAGATATAAATGTAAATAACTCGCTCATCCACGCAGGTTGAGGGTCAGAGAAATGCTATGGAGCATCTCCAGATGTTTTGCCATCCACAGAGGTAAGGGATTCCATGAGAGATGGAGTGGAAAGCAAATTAATTGGAGCTGCTGATACAGAAATCAATATAGACAGGAGACTTCGTAACTCCTAAGTTACTTACTTCAACCACACAGTTGCTTCAACATCAGCTAAACTCACTGATACAAGGCCATCAGAGACATAACATTTTAAAACAGCTATTCCTACCTCTCTCTTTTCTCCCAAATCTATAGCTCTCAGTTAAGGCTTTTTCATCCTTTAAAGAAGGCTCTGGTTTTGTTGTTGTTATTCTTCCAAAGATAATGATCAAGCTACTTAAAATCTTGGAGGTGGTTTTATTTAGATTCTCAGGGCCTTTTATATAGTTTTTAAATATTTATATAATGTTTAAAATATTTAGGAGTAATTTAAGCCACCTATGGCTTAATGGCTTAAAATATATGAATGCATATGTGCACTCATGGCAGGCATTAGTTCAAGGTCACTAGGAAAAAACAGTGTTCTTTGTTTCAACATCTCCTGCCTCACTTCCCTTGTCAAATGCTAACTCCAAAGTATCACAGTATCCCAGTATCACCAAGGTTGGAAGAGACCTCATAGATCATCAAGTCCAACCCTTTACCACAGAGCTCAAGGCTAGACCATGGCACCAAGTGCCACATCCAATCCTGCCTTGAACAGCTCCAGGGACGGCGACTCCACCACCTCCCCGGGCAGCCCATTCCAGTGTCCAATGACTCTCTCAGGGAAGAACTTTCTCCTCACCTCCAGCCTAAATTTTCCCTGATGTAGCTTGAGGCTGTGTCCTCTCGTTCTGGTGCTGGCCACCTGAGAGAAGAGAGCAACCTCCTCCTGGCCACAACCTCCCCTCAGGTAGCTGTAGACAGCAATAAGGTCTCCCCTGAGCCTCCTCTTCTCCAGGCTAACCAATCCCAGCTCCCTCAGCCTCTCCTCGTAGGGCTGTGCTCAAGGCCTCTCGAGTAGAAATGTGGCTAATACTGCTTAAAATTCTTGAACCAGTATGTAACTGTAAAGAAATGTATCTTGGAGGCACTCTAAAATGCTGAATCTGACAATCTTTTATAGGTAGAGAAAAAAGAAGTTTAAAAAAATCCTAACTTTTAATGTCTGGACAGTATTAATTCACATCGGAATAACATCTAAAAGGAGTCATGTTTGGAACTTCTATTGTCAATAAATAAAGTTCAGAACTCAAACTTTCTTACCAGAACTTTCAAGGAAATTGTAATTAGAATCTTATTTCTCTGTGGTTTTTTTTTTTTTAAATTTTTATTTGTTTTCTCCTTGCAACAAGGCTGGTGAAAGGCCTGGAACACAAACCCTATGAGGAGAGGCTGAGGGAGCTGGGGGTGTTTAGCCTGGAGAAGAGGAGGCTCAGGGCTGACCTCATTGCTGTCTACAACTACTTGAAGAGAGGCTGTAGCCAGGTGGGGTTGGCCTCTTCTCCCAGGCAACCAGCAATAGAACAAGGGGACACAGTCTCAAGTTGTGCCGGGGGAAGTCTAGGCTGGATGTTAGGAGGAAGTTGTTGGCAGAGAGAGTGATTGGCATTGGAATGGGCTGCCCAGGGAGGTGGTGGAGTCACTGTCCCTGAAGGTGTTCAAGAAAAGCCAGGATGTGGCACTTAGTGCCATGGTCTGGTTGACTGGCTAGGGCTGGGTGCTAGGTTGGACTGGATGAGCTCGGAGGTCTCTTCCAATCTGCTTGATTCTATGATTCTGTGACAGACTCTAACAGGAATTCTTAAACAGACATATTGGATGAAACTCCAAGTCTTGTAGATGGGCTGTGTAACAGAGGGCATGTTCATAAAACATTCTTTCTCTTTTATGTCATTTTATTATCTAATCTATTTATCTAAACATTGTAACTAATCTTAGCAGCTCTAAGGAGCTTTATTAATTCTCATCATGCACCTTCAAAATAACAAAAAAAAAAAATCCATCAGCTCTAAAACCAAAAAGCAAATATAAATATTTCAGCCTGTAACCATTTCAGGGTATCCTGTATCATGGGCTAAGAGACTTTATGAGTGGAGGTCAAATGCAGTGGCAGCTGGATCACTCTGTGCAAGATTTCTCCCTGCTTGCAGCTGTCAGTATGGGGTGTGACTGACCTTGTCACTACTTTTAAGAATGCAGATGGTAGCTGATTGGTGCTATGCAGACGACAGCTAAAGGAATGAGGAGGAACAAGTAGGAAAAAGAATAAAGGACAGGAAAATATAAGTGTGTAGTTGTCCTGTTCCTTGCTTTCCTCATACATGTAAAGAACAGCAGGAGAGCAGTAACTGAACAACAAAGCTGGTGAGGGGCCTGGAGCACAAATCCTATGAGGAGAGGTTGAGGGAACTGGGCCTGTTTAGCCTGGAGAAGAGGAGGCTCAGGGGTGATCTTATTACTGTCTACAACTACCTGAAGGGGCATTGTAGCCAGGTGGGGGGTGGCCTCTTCTCCCAGGTAACCAGCAATAGAACAAGGGGACACAGTCTTAAGTTGTGCCAGGGGAGGTCTAGGCTGGATATTAGGAAGAAGTTCTTCACAGAGAGAGTGATTTCCCATTGGAATGGGCTGCCCAGGGAGGTGGTGGAGGCACCGTCCCTGGGGGTCTTCAAGAAAAGCCTGGATGAGGCACTTAGTGCCATGGTCTAGTTGATTGGATAGGGCTGGGTGCTAGGTTGGACTGGATGATCTTGGAGGTCTCTTCCAACCTGGTTGATTCTATGATTCTATGATTCTTCTTGAAGAAATAATGCCAAAGCCTGTTCTGTTGTTCCCTAGCCAGAGAACAGTTCAGTCTGTGAATAACTCAGAAAAAAAACCCAAGGAATTCCTTCTTCTAGGAAACATGCATTATTATTTCAGTCTGAATTTCTTCTTTGGGGCATGTGACAATATGGATGACTGATATGATGCATGTGCCTCATCACAATTTAATGCATTAATGCAGACATAGCTATGATGTCCATCTTCAGCAACTACAATCAGCAGCTCACTGTGGCTAACAGATACCCATGACCTGTATGCACAACGTGTGGCTTCCAGATTAACAACATTGTTATGAATGATCCCTGATGGCCTGCTATGTACTCAGACATCTAAAGGTATCGGCCAGCAGAGAGAGTGCTCTTGAGCTCCTATGAGATCACAACTACTACAAGCAGAAAGCTATTTTATTAAATGCAAAACAGCAGTGGAGACTGCAGTTGCACTTAATCTTCACTACCTCAAATTTGTCATTTGCTTGGCTTACCAAGTGAGTATCTCACGTGGCTGGATGAAAGTCATCCAAACCTGCCTGCTTCATATCAACAGCATAAAGCCAGGACAAAGTCTTCTTTTTCATCTCTCTCCTAGGAACTCTTGAAGAATACTTTAAGAACCACTGAAGCATAAAATAGCTCAAGTCCCACAGAGCAGGAATTCCTTGCCTCACGATATCTCAAAGCCAAACTGCAGCACCTTCTTTCCTGGTGGTGATTTCACTAAGGGAAGAGGGTGGAAAGGTCTTACCACATCATAGGATCTCTGCATGGCAACAAGATAGGGCTCTGGCCAGCCCCTTCAGAAACCTCAGAGAAAATCAAACAACCAAGAGACCTAGGTAGGCTTCACAGGATTGATTTTCTTTTTTCTTTTCTTTCCTGATAGGATGAGAGGAGCAAATGAACTATTACAGTAGTTTTTTGTCCAGATGACAAATTATATGTTAGCTCAATTTAGCCTAAGGGCAATTTGATAATCAAAGCCTAACCAAAGCAATAAAATGTGCTTACACTTTCTAAAATTAATGGATTGAATTTGTCTTTAGATTACTATTATTCCATTTTCTCAGCCCAAGAAAAGAGCAGAAGAGTTTTGAGTTTGGTCTTTTGTTTTTTTTTTCCCCCTCCAAAGGAGTTTATGCTCTAAAGGTTACAAATACTTCATTAGAGAATGGAAATTCCATTGACTGACCAAATACAATTCAGGCATCCAGCTCATTTTAGCATGTGAATTTAAATAAGGCTGATCTTTGTGGAAGTTGACTCCCTCTGATGGACACTTCAGTTTTGGTTAAAAAGATAATAATGTCTTATTATTCACTCAGCCCTGCTATTAATAGAGATATCTGGTTTGTGTCATTGCCAAGCTGCAGGGGAGTAGAGAAGCTTTGCTGAAGATAAATAATTCTTTTAAATGTCACAGAAAATGAAGGAAGAAGAGAGATATGAACTTAGACATGTTGTGCTCAAAGTCTTATATTGGTTTCTCAGGAAGCAAGATCCAAAATAACCATCTGTATGAGTGAGGAGATGCCTAGAACTGATTATTGCATGATAGGCACAGAGAAGTGTGTTTGAACTTCCAAATTGTTCCAGTCCTTAGAATCTTGAGGTCTATGAGATTCCACACCTGCAGCTGTCTGCTGGAGGTGGAAATTCTATTTGTGGTTTGAAAGAATAAATCTAAAACAGAAGATCGGGATTTCTTTGTAAAGAAATATGCTGCAAAGTCTGTCTTTATTCTGTGTGGGAATGCAAAGTGAAGAAGGATAATAACAGGCAGATGCTGACCTTGGTTTCCACCAGCTGCTGGCTACCTTGTCTCAGGAGGGATAGATAATGGACACCTCATTAATGAGGAAAATAAGGTGTGGTTTATGCTGATGGAGTGGGTTGTCCTTGACTAATTATGCTAATGTGTAGGCATGTGCCTTGTGCCCTGAGGGATATATTGAGAGCCAAAAACATAGATTCATAGAATCAACTAGGTTGGAAGAGACCTCCAAGATCATCCAGTCCAACCTAACCCCCAGCCCTAGCCATTCAACTAGACCATGGCACTAAGTGCCTCATCCAGTAATGATCAGTAAAGGTCTCTGGCATCATTGACATTGAATCATCTGGAGTCCATGTGGGACTCCTTTTAAACAAGAGCAGAATTATCCTTTCCTGTGCCCCAGCTCACCATCACACACGTTCATCCCCACTGAGACTTGGGCATTTTCCTATATCCAAAGAACAGTGAAATAATTTTGATTGGAAAAGATCTTTAAGGCCTTCATGCCCAACCATTAACTCAGCACTGCCAGGCCACCGCTAAACCAGATCCCTACACAGCTTTGAAACCCCTCCAGGGATGCTGACTCCACCACTGCTCTGGGCAGCCTGGACCAAGCCTTGACAACCCCCACCTCACTGCGACCTCCCTTCAGTGAGTTGCAGAGAGCCAGAAGGTCTCCCCTCATCCTCCTTTTCTCCAGGCTGAACAACCCCAGTTTCCTCAGCTGCTTCTCACCAGACCTACTCTCCAAATCTTTCATCAGCATTGTTGCTCAGTCCAGACCTGCTCCAGCACTTCAATGTCCTTGTTGGAGTGAAGAGATCTCAAACTTAACACAGTATACAAGATGCAGAAGAGGCAACTTGTTCCTCCAATATACCTCTCCTCACTGCCTTTGATCGCACTGAGCTAGGTGGGGCTTTGACCACGTTCCCCGTGGCAAGCTGATCAGGGTTTTGCAACACCTGAGCTAAAACAAGTATTTTGCAACAATTCTAACAGTCATATGTAGATGATTCATAGCTGTAGGGCAATTTTCTAGCCATATGGGGTGCTGTGTGAAAAACTGCCCTGGATTCAGGCTCCTAGAATTATTTCTGATTTATGCTTCATCAGCTTGTTATATTGATTTACTTTTAATGGCTTTTCCTTTGTTTCCTGTGAAATACCTGAAGGATTTAGTATTCCCATTTAAAGCTCTATTAAGAAATGCTGTTTCATAGATTTGGAGTTCTTCTACCTTATTTCCTGATGTCCTGGACCTTCTGCAATATTTGATGTGAGTAATGAATCGTAGAATCATAGAATCAAGCAGGTTAGAAGAGACCTCCAAGATCATCCAGTCCAACCTAGCACCCAGCCCTATCCAATCAACTAGACCATGGCACTGAGTGCCTCATCCAGAAAGTCCTTATTTAACTTTCAGGCAGAAGAAGATAGAGAAAGTAGAATTAAAAAGAGGAAATCACTGCCTGAGCTTTGTGAGCAGCCTAACCATAACGCTGGTTAATTTTGGTCTTTAGTTGACCAATGAACAGTAATTCCACATTGTTGATAGTCAGTGAGCTTAGCCAAAACAGACAGATATCTAAGTGCACAAACTGGACTCGATTTTCAAAACAGCATAGCAGTGTGTACCTAAAAAAACTGCATGATAAAGAGGGTGATTTCTTCTAAATTCAAGTGTCTTTCTTGATAAAGTAAGGGACTTTTGGATGACTACTTTGAACCTAAATGCCTGCATCCTTCTAGATAGCATTAAAATATATGTGCATCACTCTTGGCTGTGGATTTTACTTTTAATAAAGCTAAAACGGTTGATAGCAACTAGATAGCTACCTGTGCCTCATTCCTTCCCTCTTGTCAGCCCAGTTCCTCACAGGCAACATCTTGCAGCTTGCTGAAAGGCTTGCTAAATCATTGGGGCTGCCACCATTTTCCTGGTCTCAGAGAATCAGAGAAGATAAATTGCAATGCCTAGCTGTTGTAGCACATAACGCTTCTCATCCGCAAAGCACGCAGCTAATGTTCATACAAAACCAGAGGGATTTATGGAATAAAATTCTACTTATAGACACTTTCCAAATCACTGTGAAAAAAGACTATCAGCCAAAACCCAATGAGGCATTAGCTCAGACATTAACCACCTTGTAGATGTTTCCTATACTCATAATGGCTGGATTTTGGAGGAGATTACAGTTCCAACAGTCAAGAGAACATAAGGTATAGTTAATTTTGCCCTCGCTCTTGGAGTTAGTTGCTCTAAACATGGAGTACCTTTTCAGTGTCTATGCACTTTTAGGGGCAATCTCTCTGATCTCTTTGTACTTCCATTTAAAGAAGAAACAATTCCATCCCCAAAGGCCACATTTCTTTTCATTTAAAGATAAAGGTGGTTTAGTCAAGTGCAAGCACTTTAGTTAGAGATGACTAGCTTTGGTCAGATGAATGCTACCTGAATTGAGTACCATGGCTAAAGCATACTGCCTGTGTTGTAAATAGTTACGGGCCCTCTTTCCACAGCAAATATTTTCATTGTTACAATATTGTTTAGATTATATCTTTAAATATTTTGACAGGTTTTGCTATGCCATATATAGGTCTGGCAGACCTTGCCTACATTAGTAGAATCATAGAATCAACCAGGTTGGAAGAGACCTCCAAGATCATCCAGGCCAACCTAGCACCCAGCCCTAGACAGTCAACCAGACCATGGCACTAAGTGCCTCAGCCAGGCTTTGCTTGAACACCTCCAGGGACGGTGCCTCCACCACCTCCCTGGGCAGCCCATTCCAACGTCAATCACTCTCTCTGGCAACAACTTCCTCCTAACATCCAGCCTAGACTTCCCCCAGCACAACTTGACACTGCGTCCCCTTGTTCTACTGGTGCTTGCCTGGGAGAAGAGACCAACCTCCACCTGGCTACAGTCTCCCTTCAGGTAGTTGTAGACAGCAACAAGGTCACCCCTGAGCCTCCTCTTCTTCAGGCTAAACACTCCCAGCTCCCTCAGCCTCTCCTCATAGGGTTTGTGTTCCAGGCACCTCACCACCACTCTCTGGGTCTGGCCCTCCAGCCAGTTCCTGACCCAGCACAGAGTGTTGCCATCCAAGCCATGGGCTGACAGCTTAGCCAGCAGTTTGCTGTGGGGGACAGTGTCAAAGGCCTTGCTGAAGTCCAGATAGACAACATCCACAGGCCTCCCCAACTGAGCCTCTGTCACCCTTCTCTGGACACCTTCCAGCACCTCAACATCTCTCTTGAATTGAGGGGCCCAGAACTGGACACAGCACTCAAGGTGTGGTCTGACCAGTGCTGAGTACAGGGGCAGAATAACCTCCCTTGTCCTACTGGCCACGCTGCTCCTGATCCAGGCCAGGATGCCATTGGTTCTCTTGGCTACCTGGGCACACTGCTGCCTCATCTTCAGCCTACTATCTACCAGTACCCCCAGGTCCCTTTCTGCCTGGCTGCTCTCTAGCCACTCTGTCCCCAGCCTGTAGTGCTGCTTGGGGTTGTTGTGGACAAAACAAAAAGGGATGGGGACACAAGGTCAAGTATTGCCCATGAGTACCTATGCTGTTAGTGCAATCCCAAGGCCAAGCCTGGCTCGTGACAATCAACACTCTTCCTGGTGTTGTACAGGGAATAGCATCAGTGGCGGACTGCTCCCAGTAAGCAGTTTAGATTGAAGAATATTCAGAAGCAGATGGACAGAAGTGAGATGGTTTATGCTGTTTGACCTCAGTGATGGTAAAACATCCTTGGCTAATTTTATTTGATTGTATAAACATGGGTATGCCATCTCAAAATGCTCGAAGACATTGCTGAATACTTTGGTAGGAAAAAGCCCAAATGGCTACAACATAATATGGACATTTGGCATATGGTCAAAATGAGGCATAGTTGCAGTGATGTATGATTATGATGCCTTATGAGGTTGTCACCTTTCTTTTTTTCTTGCTTGTGTAAAACTCTCTTTTTCTTGCATAATGCAGTGGATGCTGTGGTACAAGCTTGTGTTCTTTGAGGCAGAATCATCTGTCAGCTATTGGAGCTGAAGGCATTGATTTTATTTCTGAAGCATGACAAAATGAGAAGGTTGGGAGTGGGCTGAATGGTTTGATGAAGTCAGTCACAGTTCCTTCATTTGACTTCTAGTGTCAGTGGAAACCCACGAAAAAACCACCAACACATTTTTACCTTTATTGTTAAATATAGATTGAAAAGTCTGGTAATGTGAATTGCTATGGCAAACACATCCACACTGATTTGGTCTGTTCTATGCTTTGGGCTCATTACTACACAAATTTATGAGGAGTGAGGAAGCTGTAAGACTTAGATTTTAAATTTTCACTTATCACACCACTTCTGACAGCTGTGATGATCTGATTTCCTGCCACCTCCACATGACTTCAATTCAAACCTGACTGAGCACTTGGGAAAAAAAAAGATCACTTGGATGAGTTTGCAAATAATTTGGGGAATCTTTGTTCATATTTGCATGAATCCACTAATTTCTGTGAGTGCTTGCATAGGTTTGAAAGCTAAAGGCAGAAATTAATTAGGCCCAGAGCTGATCTCAGCTCATGAAGAGTCCCAAAACACTCATGGAAGTCAAGGGCTGTGTGATGCAGTCTCACAAAACACTCACCAAGATGAAAAACTCAGGAGCCTTGGCAGGTGCCTAGACTTGCACAGCATGTTGCTGCAGCTAGACTTAATATAGCACCCAAACTAGTCTGTTTATAAAGGTAGCTCAGTTAGCAACAATGAGGAATGTGCTTACTTTGCATTGATGGCAAAAGAAGAGCAGTAGTTTCCTGTAGCATCAAGAAGATTCAAAGAGCATGAGAAACAAGCAAAGAGACTTTGATTGAATTATTAATGAGTTATGGCAAATGTGATCTTACAGAAAGAACAGAGATAAAATGGATCATCCTCACAACCAAAGAGATGAGGAAAGAAAAGACGACTGTATCTTTATCAGAAGAGTCAATTCCACTACTGAGGCCATTCTGGCAATGAAAAATGAAATACCATGAATTAAGGAAATTCTTAAATAGTTGTGGCTGCTCTGAATAGAAGAAGGTACAAAGACATGTCAAAAGAGTGGGAAAAGAAGCAGCTGAACCTAGCCATTTACAGGAAAAACATCCATCTACAAAGAATCATGACAGACTAAAAAAAGGAAACGATTGAAAAGAGCCAAGATGTGGAAGCTGGGAAAGAAGCTGAGAGCTGGTTTCATGCAGTAACAGAAGCCTCCATTAGCAGTTGGTAAAAAAACTTCTTAGAAAGATGGACAGAGATACCATAGCTATCATGCTCTGAAGAGACCAGGAGGTGTGGAAGCAGCACAACAGAAGGCTGGAAAAGTCTAACAAAAAAAGGGAGCTAGCACTGTGCTCAATCATTTGGGACAGATGAAATTAAGGGATTAGAAAGGTTTGGGAATTTGACCTTGTTGTGGCAGGCCTGATAGGCCCAAAATAGGCTGGTACATGTCCTGCCTTGCCTAGGCATGTTCTTCTGCTCCACCAGAGAGGCAAGCATGGGAAACGGACACAAAAGAACCTGGAGCCACTGAGTCTGGGCTGCCCAGGGTCCTGTGGTGCAAGGTGCACACACTGAGCTTGTGCCTGCCTAGTGCAGGGCCTGTGCTTTGCCCAAGCTAGGGACAAGCCAGCCTGTGGCTCTGCCTAACATGGGAAGCTTTGGCTAACTGCCATCCTGAGTGGCTGTTCTGTGTCCAAAGGGCAATTCATCTCGGCCCACACTGATCAAAGGAGATGTGCAGGTGAACAACCTGCTTCTGCTTCCCTGCTTTGCTGCCCTGCTCTGTGCCTGCTCTCTCTGCTGTGCCCAGCCCTGCTGCTCTTGCACACTGCCTTAGTGCTGCCTGCTCAACTCCACTGCCGCCAGTGACCAGGAGCAGAGCCTGGATGCCTGCAGGCGATCGGCCTGTGTGGCCAGCGTGACATGGTGCTGAGCCTGCACCACATCTGCCTCTGCACCTGAAGGTGCTGCTCAGAATCCCTGGGCATAGACACAGATGGTGCAGAAGCAGCCAGGAGACAAGGGCAGAGATTGTCTGCGTCCTGTCCCCAGAAGCCAGGAAGATTCAAGCCTCAACGTCCAACAAGACAGAGTCCCCTGACAGCATTTGGGCACTGTCTGGACTGTGGCTGGCCCCTGTGAGGGTAATAATAACAACCTGTGAGTAAATGCTTCAATGCCTCTTTGTAATCCTCTGCTGCCTGCTGCCATAGAGCAGGAAGAGCTTGAGCCCAGCTGCTGGGCAAGCAGCACATTGACTGCAAGCAGCATTTGACCACGGAACCTTCTCTTCCAGTTCAATTAATGTGTCTATATTTTGCTGGTTACATTAGGTGTAGATATTATCCATAGAATGTTTCCATGACTCTGTGAGAACCAAAATATTATTAAAATGAGTGTTTGGGGGTGGCAGAGTTCTGAATGGCAAAAATAAACAATAGTAATTTTGAAAAATATCATCTTGCATCAATTCATTTCACATTGTTATTAGCAAAAAAAAAAAAAACATTTTAATTAAGTTAAATGTTTTGGTCATAATTTCTCAGTGCAGCATGAATCATAGAATCATAGAATCAACCAGGTTGGAAGAGACCTCCAAGATCATCCAGGCCAACCTAGCACCCAGCCCTAGCCAGTCAACTAGACCATGGCACTAAGTGCCTCATCCAGGCTTTTCTTGAAGACGTCCAGGGACAGTGCCTCCACCACCTCCCTGGGCAGCCCATTCCAATGAAAGTCATTAAACCAAACATGGAGGTCTGCAGAGACATCTAATTCCCACCTCTCAGCTGTGTTACAGAGTTTAAGGCTGGTTACAGAGGCACACCAAGCAGAGAAGTTTGCTGAACTTTTATTTATTAGAAAATGTGCCCTTCATTTTGCCTCACAGTAAAGGGTCATTCTGTCTTCATTTGTCAGTGGGATTCCTTTCAACCTAAACCTGATTTTATAGAATAATTTTTATTCATAATTGTAGCTGTGGAGCCTGGTCCTATTTTCACATGAGGAAAATGTAGTCAATTTCAATACAGTCAGCTGTGGTCAGGCTTCGGCAAATGAGATTAGAATTGAGCCTCTGTCAAACACAGTAGAGCCAGAAAAAGATCACTGAACTCTTTGGGTGAAGATTTGTCCCATTAAAATGTATTATCTATTATACTTTGGACAGCATGGCCAAACCCAACTCACTCACTCGTAGATATTTGGAAGGAGCAGGCTTCTGTTTTTCCCTTTGAACACAGATTCATTTGAGAGATTTTACTGATCTGAGGACCTTTCAAAGAGCCAAAAAGACAATCTGGCAAAGATCATGAAGACCTAATCCTTTTGGTGGACCTAATACAGTCCTGGACTGTGTTTCAAGCATCCTGGCCTGTATCAGGAACAGTGTGGCCAGAAGGATGAGGGAGGTTATTCTTCCCCTGTACTCAGCACTGGTCAGGCCACACCTTGAGTGCTGTGTCCAGTTCTGGGCCCCTCAATTCAAGAGAGATGTTGAGGTGCTGGAAGGTGTCCAGAGAAGGGTGATGAAGCTGGTGAAAGGCCTGGAACACAAACTCTATGAGGAGAGGCTGAGGGAGCTGGGGGTGTTTAGCCTGGAGAAGAGAAGGCTCAGGGGGGACCTCATTGCTGTCTACAACTACCTGAAGGGACATTGTAGACAGGTGGGGTTGGCCTCTTCTGCCAGGCAACCAGCAACAGAACAAGGGGACACAGTCTCAAGTTGTGCAGGGGGAAGTCTAGGCTGGATGTTAGGAGGAAGTTCTTCACAGAGAGAGTGATTGGCATTGGAATGGGCTGCCCAGGGAGGTGGTGGAGGCATCATCCCCGGAGGTGTTCAAGCAAAGCCTGGCTGAGGCACTTAGTGCCATGGTCTAGTTGACTGGCTAGGGCTGGGTGCTAGGTTGGCCCGGATGATCTTGGAGGTCTCTTCCAACCTGCTTGATTCTATGATTCTATGTTCTGAGTTTGAAGCTACACACTCTTTTATAGACATTGATGCATTGACTAGAAACTTTATTGCATGGTCAAGCCTGCAGGCAATTTGTGTTTGTGGTGTGAGCATGACCTTGTGTTCACTTCAGACTTGTGCAAGTGACCTGCTGAATCTTGAATTTCTTCTGATTCCCATTCAAGAGTAGGTAAAGCAATTCCACTTCTCTAGCGCTAACCAGAAAGTAGATACAGTTGAAACAAGCAGCCTAAACTCACAGGAATGCATATGCCCACCTTACCAGAAGCCTCAAACTCACCAGAACTAATCTTGCAAACTTCCATCATCAACTTCAAATGCTGTTGGGGGAAACAGTTAGAAATATGGTTTTCAATAACTGTAGCTATGCCTGCCAACTACTTCTACAGGCAGGATCCCCAGGAGCAATGTTCCCATTTGCAGTCCTCTTTATGAGTTTTGTTGTTTGACCTTGAGTATTTCTACTCCACCTCTGACAGAGATGGCTGTTGTGTATCCTACCATTTAGCCTGGATACTCTACTCCAGTAGAGTATCCTAACTATATTAATAGGTACCTAAATGTCCAATGAAATTCGGGTGGGATTATTAGCTTTAAATAATTCTAGGCATCCAAATATCTTTGAGATTTCAAAAGCAAGGTTTGGTTTTTATTTTCATTCTTCTACACTGCCCTTTATTGCTTTCCCTTGAGTTTTCCTCTGTTAGTTCCATTCCTTGAGGTCTCCGTGGTGCTCTGTGCATTTGATCCTGTCTCTCAAAAGAAACAGATATCCTGATCCTGTCTCTTCATCTTCTGCAGATCTCTACTGCTTCCACCGAAGTCATAAAATAAAACTACTTTCTATTACACTTTGTCATTCATTTCTGAGTATAATACTGGGATAGTAGCAGTATTTACTAAACCTATAAAAAGAACATGAAAAGCTGATGTGATGAAGGAGGAAAATAAACAGGAACACGATACTCCCTAAACTAGCCCTTTTAAACTTGGATATTGCGTTCTGCAGATGCCACAGTGCAGATAAAAAGGCATCACATCAAGAAATGTGAATCATAACCCTGCTCCAAGGACTGTACCATAATTAGGTTCTCTTCCTTTTGGCAGACTCACTAAATAACTGTCAAAGGAAACACTAATGGCATTGGGAGTGCAGGGGTGCAGAGTCCACACCACCACGACACCACAGCCACTCTGCTTCTCTACTGCAGGGTCCTGGGGTCACATCATTACACCAATATCACTCTGAAAAGGAGACTTCAATGTGAAAACTGGCATTCCTTTATGGATCTGAGAATGGCTTAAGAGGTCAGTGACCCTTTTCTTATGTTAGCTGAGAAATGATAACTGATCTTTAGAGAAGTCCTAAACCCATGCTAGGGCACAGTGAGAGGGGTTTTATAAAGAAAACTCTCTTAGTTTTTTTAGCCCACATCTCTGTCAAGTCAATTAATAACCATTTTTCAGCTCAGGGTAGGAAACAGCTCTTGAGGCTGAGAAGGTGAGTGGTGCTAGTCACCTCATTTACTGTTCATCCAGACCTGTATGAGAGATGCACCTCAGGAATTAACCACTACTGATGTCAGCTACCCCTTACAGGGCTGTTTCATGTTGGGGGGCTACTGCATAAGCAAATAGTCATTATTTACATTTACTGTAGCTTCAAAAATGTTTGTGCAGCACTTCAGACTGTATATTGTCGCTCTTGGAGACGAGCTAGAAATCAAGGGAGTCAATAAATTACGCTTGCATTGATATGGAACAAATGGCTAAAACCATAAATGTGCATTACCTATGTTTAAACAGGTAATTTCAGTAATTGCAGGCACAAAGAATGGTCATATTGAAGTTATAAAATCACTAATTACAGAAGTAATTAGCTGGTACTTTACATTCAAATTTTAAGTTTTATACAGGCAAGTGGTCAATGTGCTAGGAAGAAAACCTACCCAATTTACTTGAGTTCAGAGATTACTTTGCAAAGGATTCAGGATATCTGGAGGTAGGAACCTCACCCTGATAACAAGTTCAGCGCCAGGGAACGGCATCTCAGCAGACAAACCTTCACTTATTGTCATATCAGCTGGTATAAAATCATCTGAGTCGCTGTACAATCATCAGGTGTTCTCTACATGAAATTATTTTAATCTGTATAAAGGAAACAACTACAGACATTAGTATCCTAAAATTAGTAAACAAGTGCATCTCAGGCAAGCTGGTTTTCTGACCAGCATGACAAAAGCCCCAATCCATTGCTTATTTTTTCCATACTGCTTACCATGCTTTCTCTTCATTTTCTAGTAAGTAGCAGATTTAAATTAACATTTTATCAAGTGGTTGGGTTTTTTTCATAGTGTTGTTCCTGATGTCATGCTACTGAAAAATTGAAGCACATTAAATGAATGATATTTACATGGTAGGCTTTATGCATTGCAGATGCATCAGAAAATCAACAGAGGTTATCCTGTAACATATAGCTACTGGGATTTAAAGGCAAAAAAACCAAAAGCACAAAACTAGTTTGCTGATCTCGTTCAATGAGAGACAGGAGTTCAATAATGCATCACATAGAAGCCTGCAACCAGGCTGATGAGACCATGTGGTCCTCCTTGGGCTGAATAGGCATCTTGCACTCATTGCTCAGGAGATGAACAATGTAGAGCTCTATTAATCATAATAAGGATTGCAATAAATCATAACAAGGATTCTGCCTTAGACAAGGAATGGAGCAAGCTCCAAATCCAGGGCTGAATGTGGAGACAAGTTAATTAATCAGTGAACTGTCAACAAAGAATGCGCCTTAATCTTAATTACTGATAGACCACCATGTCAGAGCCCTGAACATGTCTGAGTATTAATACAAAGAGCAAACAAAGTGTCAGCATGGAGTGATGTGCTAATTTCACATCCTGAGGTGCTACTGGTTACAAATGTGAAAGCTTCTTAGATTTGCAGACACTTAAATCTCTGCCTTCCTCTCTCCTTTATGTGTGATGCTGCCCTGAATGTAGCAGATCAGTCAACTGCAAACTCCTTCCTATGCCATCTCTGCTGGAAGCTTATGGATCTCAGGCTGCTAAGAAAATGGTATTTTGTAATTTGCCTTTGAGCATGGAGTAGGTGTTGGTCTGTTCTCACAAGTGACAGGGCAAGAGGAAAGGCATCTGGGAAGGTTTAGATTGAACATCTGGGAAAATTTCTTCACTGGAAGGGTTGTCAAGCACCAGAACAGGTTGCACAGAGGAGTCTTTGAATCATCATCCCTGGAGACACTTAAAAGATGTGTGGTTGTGGTGTTTGGAGACATGGTTTAGCAGCGGACTTGGTAGTGTTGGGTTAATGGTTGAAGTCAATGATCTTAGAGGTCTTTTCCAGTCTAAATGACTCTGCTTCTATTGTTCTATGACAGAGGAGAACATATGGCTCCTTGCCCCCAGTGCAATCTGTACACCCTTACAGTCGGCCCCTTGGTGAGGTGTTAACTCAAATGTAGTTGACAGCAATGATGATTTTTATATGTGACACAGCTGTCAAAAATGGAGAAAGGATTAGATGCTTGTAAGCTGAAATGCATTATGACTTTTTACTCCTAGGAAGGCAAGACAATCACTTTTGTAATCCACATATGTATGTAGACTTCCATTCTACTATCAGTATCCTGGATCTATGTTTTCTCTGTCTTTAGAATGATACTGGTAGAGGAGGCATGAAGTTCTCTGTAGCTCTGTCTATACAAGCTTTATACACTTTTATTTAGTCCCTAAATACCTGTTCCTTACTCATTTTTATATCCAGTGTATTTAGGTCATGAAAGTATGATGACCTAGAGGTGCTTAGTTGCAGTAAATCTGACTGGATTTGGGAGCAGTTTTTCTTCAAGCAAGAGCTTCTCCTTGATAGAACTTTTTCAACTTGTATTTTTATCCCAACAGCAAAATTAATGAGTTAGTGTGACTGTTAAGTGCCTGATCTGTCACACACACCAGCTAGTACTAGTTTCTGATCCAACTTAGGAGGCTTTTGTTAAGAAAGAAGCAATTAGTCAAAACATTCTGTGCTTCCTCACCAAGACCCTTGTCTCTAAGTGCTGTCTTCAGCAGTGTATTGTCAATGTCATTTATTCCTTTGTCTAAGCATTACACCAGAAACTTTTCTATCACTTTGGGTTTTTGTCCTCAAGCATATTGGATTGATCTGTGTTCTCTTATCCATGTCTGCCATTATTACACTCCCACCTTTCAGATATTAACACCTGGAAGCTCATGCAAAGCAATTACTGCTCTTCTCCTAGCTTCACAATTATTTGTAGTTCATACTGTTTTCTTCCTTCTTATTTTACTGACGACTGTGAGCTATCCCTTTCTAAGGTGACCTACAAAGGCCTTTTTTGTTTAATTGGATTTATACTTTGCCTCTTTCTGGTGCAGAAAGATATTCTTTTTGTTTGTTTGTTTATTCATAGCAATTATTCTTTTCTTGGCTATTTCAGGAATGTCAGTGTTGGCCTTCTCTGATTTTTCTGGATGCTACTTTGTGTCTTCCCAAGGGCAGTTATTATTAGCTCTTACATTGCAGCTGACTGGGTATGAGTGTTGAAAGTTTAATCTGTTATCTCCATAAAATATAATTACTTGTACCCACCAACCTTGAAACGAGCCCATATTTATATAAAACCCCTAACTATTTTTCAGGGAAAGCAAAATTTACTAGCTACCTCCTATCTCCCAGAAATGTTCTCCAAAACTGCTAGCTTCATTAGATATATATCATCTTGGACAAATTACAGCTAGGATTTCTTAGCTATATACATGTGCCTAATATTAACAAAGCAAAATCTTGCAACCTCCCACTCCCTTATTACATTAAAAAAAAAAGTGGTACCTAATTTCTTTCAGAATTTCCCAAGGAAGACTTTGCTGACACTGTGTAGCTGTTTCTTATCCTAATATTAGTGTTTAAAGCTGGTCGGATGAATCAAACCTCAAATGTCTACTTCTCTTTGAGTGTAGAGAAGCATATCAGCTCTTACAGCAGTACTCTTGGAGGTCTCTTCCAACCTGGCTGATTCTATGATTCTTTGCTAGGTGACATGAAACTTGTGTCTTGTCTCCATCACTTACTTTTCCTTCCCAGTAGGTTCTTATGCTCTCTAAGTCTGTATGGTTTACTCAGACCATAGACATGTAACATACACAAACATTGACCTCTGTGCTGCCACAAGTAGTGGTTGAATTTCTCATGACCTTGAAATCCTTACACACACAGTGGTCTTGACATACACAAACGACGTGCAGTCTAAGATGAGCCAGCACTGTGCCCAGGTGGCCAAGAGAGCCAATGGCATCCTGGTCTGGATCAGGAACAGTGTGGCCAGCAGGATGAGGGAGGTTATTCTTCCCCTGTACTCAGCACTGGTCAGGCCACACCTTGAGTGCTGTGTCCAGTTCTGGGCTCCTCAATTCAAGAGAGATGTTGAGGTGCTGGAAGGTGTCCAGAGAAGGGTGACAAAGCTGGTAAGAGGCCTGGAACACAAACCCTATGAGGAGAGGCTGAGGGAGCTGGGGGTGTTTAGCCTGGAGAAGAGGAGGCTCAGGGGTGACCTCATTGCTGTCTACAACTACCTGAAGGGAGGCTGTAGCCAGGTGGGGGTTGGTCTCTTCTGCCAGGCAACCAGCAGTAGAACAAGGGGACACAGTCTCAAGTTGTTCTGGGGTAAGTCTAGGCTGGATGTTAGGAGGAAGTTGTTGTCAGAGAGAGTGATTGGCATTGGAATGGGCTGCCCAGGGAGGTGGTGGAGTCACCGTCCCTGGAGGTGTTGAAGCAAAGCCTGGCTGAGGCACTTGGTGCCATGGTCTAGTTGACTGGCTAGGGCTGGGTGCTAGGTTGGCCTGGATGATCTTGGAGGTCTCTTCCAACCTGCCTGATTCTATGATTCTATGACACTGAAACTCTGTAAAAGAGGTGGCCAAGAGGTGACTTCTGCTAGCCCTAAGGCAACACAGTCTGAGCAGTAATGCACTCACATCACCACAGTGAAACAATGCCTAAAGGGGAAGATCACGTCTCCTTGTGTCTCTGATGCACACATTTTCCACAGCTGACTTTAAAAACATTTTTGGTGACAATTTGGACCTTGAGGTTAATTAGTTCTCACTGTCCAGGTTTATTTTTTACCCCAGTGTATTCTCATCTCTCTCTTCTCAGAGTTTGTTTTATTACACTGAACAGACCAAGATCCTCTAGCTCTGTTTTAACAGCAAACTCCTTTTTCCTTGCAGACCTTTGCAATTTCTCTTTCTTGGTGAAGCACACCCATGACAGTATCCTAGATAAAGCCTTACTGGAAATTTCTAAGGGGCCATTGATAAGAAATCAAAGGATCACAGGATATTAGGAGTCAGAAGGGAGATCATCCAGTCCAACCTCCCTCCCAGAGCAGGACAATCCTATCTAACACAGATCACAGAGGAGCACATCCAGACAGGCCTTCAAAGTCTCCAGAGAAGGAGATTCCACAACCTCTCTGGGCAGCCTGTGCCAGCGCTCTGTGACCCTCACAGTAAAGAAGTTCCCCCTTGTGTTGAGGCAGAGCCTCTTTTGCTGCAACTTACACCAATCCCAGTTTGCTCCTTGTCCAATCCCAGGGAGCAGTGAGCAGAGCCTGTCCCCCCACTCCTGGCAGCCTTCAGATACTAATAAGCATTTATCAATTCCCCTCTAAGTCTTTTCTCCAGACTAAACAGCCCCAGGGCCCTCAGCCTCTCCTCATCAGCCATGCCCTCCTGTCCCCTCATCATCCTCCTAGCCCTCTGCTGGAGCCTCTCCAGCAGATCCCTGTCCCTCCTAAACTGGAGAGCCCAAAACATAGCAAATCCCTCTCATTGTATACTAATACTTAGCTGTTGGGTAGCAAAGAGGACAGGAAATTGGTAGGACTATTCCACTCGACAAAATGTTTCTCCTCAAATTTTGCTACTACTGCTTCATGGCCATTTGGGGGGGATAAACAGCAATCCTATGTTAAAATAAAAGGATCCATGACTTGAATACCAGTGAAGAGAAGCAGTTGTTGAATTGTGCCCTCGCCTGCTGTGGCTGACTATCTCAATGACAGAGATAAATGCAAGTTGGCAGCGTTACTGGACCCATATTTTAAACAAAATTGAAACCTCCCTTCTATAAAGTGCTGACATGGCTATCTGGAAGGATTGGCCATTAAATTCAGGATCCATCCTCCCTTACCTGCTGTGATGAGTGCTCTGCAAGTTGATATTTCACATAATGGTGGAAAGAGCTGTCTGATGCAGCTAGGCAAAACTCCTGATTGGAAAAAAATCCCTAAAACCAATCAAGGTCAGTAGCTCTGCAAGGGACAGTGAGTCTAAGGCAAAAGTGTTTGGGGTTAACTGCCCAGTGCTCTGTGGGATGCCCTAAGACACTGTGTCTGGCCCATAGCTATTGACCAAAACATGAGCAGGCTTCTACTACACACAAGGCTGCTATCTCCTAGTCCTGTGCCTTAGATCACAGAATCATAGGTTGCAGCCAGGTGGGGATTGGTCCCTTCTGCCAGGCAACCAGCAACAGAACAAGGGGACACAGTCTCAAGTTGTGCCAGGGGAGTTATAGGCTGGATGTTAGGAGGAAGTTGTTGTCAGAGAGAGTGATTGGCATTGGAATGGGCTGCCCAGGGAGGTGGTGGAGGCACCGTCCCTGGAGGTGTTCAAGAAAAGACTGGATGAGGCACTTAGTGCCATGGTCTAGATGATTGGCTAGGGCTGGAGGGTGAAGTCAGAGACAAATGCAGCCCAGAGCCAGACAAAGAGCGTCTCCCTTATCTATGTTTGGATTCTTGCTCTTATACCTCTCAGCAAGCCTATGAGTGAAGTACACACCACCATTGTTTCCCTTTCACAGTCTGTAATCTAGTTCTTCTCACCAAAACATTCCAGATAGCTTCAAACTGGCACACTACGCAATGAAATATCAAGATAGTCTATGTAGGCCATGTTTCCTATATCATTCTCCCTATTCCCATAATTTTCATGCAATAGTTTGCTGTATTTCATATAAGATAGTTTTTCACTTGCTTATAGAAACAGTAATGCTGATACCAAATTATTTGGAAATGGTAAGCATACTTCAGTGTTAAATATCACCTATAAAAAAGCCCAGAACAAAAAGTCTAGGGATTCATTTAAAGAAGTATCTTGATTAGAGCTTTACATTGAATTAGAGAGTTGGAGCTGTATGGCTAATACAGGGATGATTCTTCTGTGTTTTCCAAGAGCCAGAATCCCTTTGTGCTGCCTGCTAGGTCTTTCTTCAGAATTATGTATTACCTTCAGCTATATTCAATTTGCTTCTGTACAACTACTGTCTGACAACAACAAAAATGTGTGCTCTTAAAAGTGCAGCCATTATGGTATCTTCTTTTATTGTCTGGTAGTTGCAGTCTGTTCTATTACATTACATGAAAAATGGAGTCTGTCTGTTCTGTGATTAGATAGAGAGGAAAGATGAGTTCTGTATTTTGTCAGAATTTACAGCAGCTGATAGGGGTAAATGAATAAAATATTCTAAGTTAGCATTTACCTTGTTTCTTCCTTTGCTGAGTATTGAGATCACTTCATATTCTTTCCTTTTATATAACAGACTCAGCCAAAAGTACATTTTTTTTCCTTGCTTTCTTTTTCTTTGTTTTATCTTCATCATATTTAGTGAATGCTGGGATTTAGTGAATCCAAGGCTTGCAGGGAATGCCTGCTTTCTGAGTGGGCTGTGGGAGGATTGTTCTCACATTCCTTGAAATGGGCCTTTGAAATTAAAGGACTACAACTGATGAGTATTTTTAACCCTTTAATGCCTATGGAATTTTCATTGTCAGAGGACTGCCTCTTCTGCTGTTGTAAATGTGCTGGGCCCCATCCTCTTTAACATCTTCATAGATGATCTGGATGAGGGCATGGAGTCAGTCATCAGCGAGTTAGCAGATGACACCAAGCTGGGGGCAG
Source organism: Pogoniulus pusillus (assembly GCF_015220805.1). Taxonomy (NCBI): domain Eukaryota; kingdom Metazoa; phylum Chordata; class Aves; order Piciformes; family Lybiidae; genus Pogoniulus; species Pogoniulus pusillus. Next base: position 5,088,093 of record NC_087270.1, read on the forward strand.
ATGTGGCTGGGTTGGAGGGCAGAAGGGCTCTGCAGCGGGACCTTGACCACCTGGACAGATGGGCAGAGTCCAAGGGGATGGCTTCAATAGCTCCAAGTGCAGGGTGCTGCACTCTGGCCACAGCAACCCCATGCAGAGATACAGGCTGGGGTCGGAGTGGCTGAGAGCAGCCAAACAGAGAGGGATCTGGGGGTGCTGATTGATGCCTGCCTGAACATGAGCCAGCAGTGTGCCCAGGTGGCCAAGAGAGCCAGTGGCATCCTGGCCTGCATCAGGAATGGTGTGGTCAGCAGGAGCAGGGAGGTCATTCTGCCCTGTACTCTGCCCTGGTTAGACCACACCTTGAGTCCTGTGTTCAGTTCTGGGCCCCCCAGTTTAGGAGGGACATTGAGATGCTTGAGCGTGTCCAGAGAAGGGCAATGAGGCTGGGGAGAGGCCTTGAGCACAGCCCTATGAGGAGAGGCTGAGGGAGCTGGGATTGGTTAGCCTGGAGAAGAGGAGGCTCAGGGGAGACCTTATTGCTGTCTACAACTACCTGAGGGGTGGTTGTGGCCAGGAGGAGGTTGCTCTCTTCTCTCAGGTGGCCAGCACCAGAACAAGAGGACACAGCCTCAAGCTACACCAGGGGAGATTTAGGCTGGAGGTGAGGAGAAAGTTCTTCACTGAGAGAGTCATTGGACACTGGAATGGGCTGCCCGGGGAGGTGGTGGAGTCGCCGTCCCTGGAGCTGTTCAAGGCAGGATTGGACGTGGCACTTGGTGCCATGGTCTGGCCTTGAGCTCTGTGGTAAAGGGTTGGACTTGATGATCTATGAGGTCTCTTCCAACCTTGCTCATACTGGGATACTTTGAAACATGTGTGGAAATGGAACAGTTCTGTAATGGATAAATCTAAAGCCAAAACCCAGAAATGAAGATTCTTTTTTCCTTCTCCCTAGCAATTTAGTTTTTAATGCATGTATTGATTTCCCGCTTCTCAGAAAGCTTTGGAGATCTTTCACATGAAAGATCTTTCATGGGGAAAAAAAAATATGTGTGAAGCATTCCTGTTATCTAGTACTAGCTCTATCAAAAATGAACCCAACAGAAGAATATCATGGCCTACATTTCTAAAGGAGGCTAGTAGTTTTGAGAAGCCTAATTTTCAAAGCAGTCAAGTAGCCAAAAATGCAAATTAATTCCCTTAGAACCATCCTTGACATCTGACAGTCAAAAAGCATCCTTTGGTCATGATACTTCTTTTGTTTTTTCTTTCTTAGACTGAAAAAAAAAAAAAGAGACAGCTTTGGAAATGTAGGAACTTTGGAGTACTCAGGAGAAATAAAATTTCCATTTATGCCAAACAGAAAAAAATAAATGAAACAAACTCTTTTATCCATGATTTATGACTCATTTCACCTGTCTCATTCAAAAATAAGTATAAGTATATGGAGCAAAGCTGGAGGTGAGTAGATTCAGACTAGATGTTGAGGAGGAAGTTGTTCAGCGTGAGAGTGGTGAGAGCCTGGAATGGGTTGCCCAGGGAGGTGGTTGAGGTCCCATCCCTGGAGGTGTTTAAGGTCAGGCTAGATGAGGCTGTGGGCAGCCTGATCTAGGGCAGGGTGTCCCTGCCCAAGGCAGGGGGCTTGGAACTAGATGATCCTTGTGGTCCCTTCCAACCCTGACTAATTCTGTGATTCTATGATATTTCTAGTCTGACTCAACAGTGCTAAAACAGCAATTGTAGTATCCACTCCTTCCCTGTACTTGTTGCTTTCTTCTCTTCTTTACAGTCATTCTGAAAAATAATACCATCATCCTTGCCAATCAAGCTTATCATTTGGCCATGACATTCACTCATATGGGTTTCTGTCCATGACATCAAGCTGTTTCTAAATCTCACAGGCACTTCTAATCCATCCCTCCATCCAGTTCAGTTCTAACCAGATTCTGAGTACCTACCTGATATCTCAAGCCTTAGTAAACATATTTTTACCTTACTGATGTCTAGCTAAAATATGGGTGCAAAAGCAACTTTTCTACCACATTGTTTGGATCATATAATTTATTTCTCTTTATTTCTTTAATCATGCTGTGCCTTTTCTGTTGCAACACATTTTTCAGATGGATCTTTTTCATGATTATACTTAGGTCCCTATGTATTAATTCATCCTCTCTCACTGTTCAGTATTTGTACAACAGTACTTTTTCTTATATGTATATCTCACTGTTAAGTTGCCTCTCACTGTTAAGAGATCTTTTTTTCCAAGCTTTTGTTTCAGTCATAATTCCAACTTCCAGCTTTAATTTTTCTCTCCATTTTGTCCCAGCTACTTGGAGTAAGTTTCCCCCAAAACAATCTTCTGTTTAATATTAGTCTGAATACGAATAAAAGTCCAGAACATCAATTTGATACAGGTCACTTATTTTACTAACGTTGTAGTTTGAGGGCTCCCAGGGTCCCCTAAGAGATCAAGTCCCAGGGGATTGATCTGGGCATCCCAGGATGTTGTAATATTGTTATTCCATTCCCTTTTCTGGTATCACAGCTTCTGAAGCCAGTGCCTTGTTAATATTGCTCTCTTTTGCTTCTCCTCTCCTCCCTTCGCATCTCTCTCTGGCAAGAGAGTGCATATTCCTTCTTATCACATGGCTTGTGTGGGGCCATGAGCCGACAGGGAATATTGAGCTGCATCAAGCTGTCCACTGAGGCCTTGTAAGCCCAAGATAGAGTGAGGAAGCAGTTATGAGCTACTCTCAGGCCTGCCAAGGGTGGAGCGGGTGGAGGATTGTAGATGGATTTAGACCAATAAACTTGGCTTAGCTTATAGAATCAAGCAGGTTGGAAGAGACCTCCAAGATTATCCAGGCCAACCTAGTACCCAGCCCTAGCCAGCCAGCTAGACCATGGCACTAAGTGCCTCAGCCAGGCTTTTCTTGAACACCTCCAGGAATGGTGACTCCACCACCTCCCTGGGCAGCCCATTCCAATGCCAATCACTCTCTCTGCCAACAACTTCCTCCTAACATCCAGCCTAGACCTCCCCTGGCACAACTTGAGACTGTGTCCCCTGCTTCTCTTGCTGGTTGCCTGGCAGAAGAGACCAACCCCACCTGGCTACAACCTCCCTTCAGGTAGTTGTAGACAGCAATGAGGTCCCCCTTGAGCCTTCTCTTCTGCAGGCTAAACACCCCCAGCTCCCTGAGCCTCTCCTCATAGGGTTTATCTTCCAGGCCCTTCACCAGCTTTGTCACCCTTCTCTGGACACCTTCCAGCACCTCAGCATCTCTCTTGAATTGAGGAGCCCAGAACTGGACCCAGGACTCACGGTGTGGCCTGACCAGTGCTGAGTACAGGGGCAGAATAACCTCCCTCATCCTACTGGCTTGTGAATGTATCCATGCTACCTGATTGCCTTTTGCCTATATGCACCAGCAAATAGAATCCCTCTAAACTTCCAGTCAGGCTCTCTAAAAGGAGGAAGAGTCATTGCTGTCACCCAGTCCTGGGTAGCTTGTGGCCTCAAACTATGGTAACTAATTAGTAATGAGAGGACTGCAACCAGATAGTAACTTATATGGTTGTGCCAAATTCTGGTCTGGTATATGCCAGGGTCTGTAGATGAAGATCAGTTTAAGAGATGATCTTGGCAAGAAGTATTTTTTCATGTTAAGTTTAATAGATTTATCTAATGTCCACCTAAGTCAAGAGCAAAGTAAGAAATATTATGGTAACAGGCAAGCAAGTTGCAAGTCTGACTCCACTAGAAGAATGATTTAGCAATTCTCAGCTCATCCACTGTGGACCATGGAAAAAGTTCAGCTGATCCCTTAATACAACTATATTTACAATATAGCACTATATAGACCATCCACTAATAAGTAAAGAAGCTAAATTAAAATAGCCAAATAGCATCATTTGCAAATTACTTGTAAGGTCATGCCTTCTTTCCTCTTCATCCTTTTAAACTCTCTTCATTTCTGTGATGTCTGTGAGAACTTGATAACATTAAGTGGGTGCTGCAAACCACTGCCTGTAACATCATCAATTTCTTTATGACTACCTTCTTTTTTTTCCCCCTGACCTATTAGAAATGACTTCCTTAAGGAGTTTTAAAGAAGGAACCACTTTTTCTTAAATACTTGATACAGTAATTGTAGGGACTAAACTAAGTTGTTTTTTAAAAGATAGCTCTTATATTTAAACCAAATTGCTCAGCTCATTTCTAAAAGTGAACAGCTTGGTAAAAATGCCTTGAAAGAGCTAGCTTTAATTTCAGCCAAATACCAATGTAACCTTGTGAAATCCACCTCTCTCTTTATTGAAGATAATAGCCTTCCAATAAAGGCAAATCTGAAAACATGTGGAGTTATCCTTCCCTGTAAAATTCCAAGGCACACAATTTAAAAGGGACCAGTGTTTACCTCTCATCTTTACTAAACTCATAATTTACTTTTTCCAGCTTTGTTACTCTACAAAATTAATCTAATGTCTTCTAAAAATGGTTGGCACAGAATGCTGTGCTACTTGGACATATTTACATGGATTTTAAATAAATTAATATGTAATGGTGCCTGTCAGTGCAATATTTATCATTCCTTGATGAATTTGGTATGCAGAGCTTAAAGGACAACTCACTAGCAGTGAGAATCTGCACAAGTTGCTGTAGTCAGTGTCATCTTTCATGGTCTAAACATCAGCTGCAACCTAGTGGTCAGCTGTATGAGCCGTAATTCATCAGGAAAAGTGAATTCTATTGGCAGAAACCACCTGCATCCTCACTGCTCTCCAGCGTTGTGTAGCTGTGATCCTGCACCAAACCACTGAGGCAGGGACAAATGAATGAAGGCCCTGCTGCTTTGAGTCTCTCATGGAGCAAGATCACAGTATCACAGCATCACCAAGGTTGGAAGAGACCTCATAGATCATCAAGTCCAACCCTTTACCACAGAGCTCAAGGCCAGACCATGGCACCAAGTGCCACGTCCAATCCTGCCTTGAACAGCTCCAGGGACGGCGACTCCACCACCTCCCCGGGCAGCCCATTCCAGTGTCCAATGACTCTCTCAGGGAAGAACTTTCTCCTCACCTCCAGCCTAAATCTCCCCTGGTGTAGCCTGAGGCTGTGTCCTCTTGTTCTGGTGCTGGCCACCTGAGAGAAGACAGCAACCTCCTCCTGGCCACAACCACCCCTCAGGTAGTTGTAGACAGCAATAAGGTCTCCCCTGAGCCTCCTCTTCTCCAGGCTAACCAATCCCAGCTCCCTCAGCCTCTCCTCGTAGGGCTGTGCTCAAGGCCTCTCCCCAGCCTCGTCGCCCTTCTCTGGACACACTCAAGCATCTCAATGTCCCTCCTAAACTGGGGGGCCCAGAACTGAACACAGTACTCAAGGTGTGGTCTAAGCAGTGCAGAGTACAGGGGCAGAATGACCTCCCTGCTCCTGCTGACCACACCATTCCTGATGCAGGCCAGGATTCCACTGGATTATTGTCACATCTTTCAGAGCCAGGTGGGTACTTCAAATGATCCAGTGCATCTCTAAAGTTATTAAAGATTGGTGTGTGAAAAGTGTTGAGTCCTTGGGTCATATCTAACATATCTATAGACACCTGCAATTAAGTGTGAATCTAGACTGGAATACCTTTCAAGATGTCTAGACTATGACTGATATACACTGACAGACACACAGTGGAGAGAGGGGTATTCCTTGAAAGGCAAGCAGCTCCTCTAAAGACAGAGAATAAAATAATCTCTGGGCATGCATTTTAAGATCTTTGCATCCAGCTGACCAGAATAAAGTGACTGAATAACACTTACACAAGCAAAAAATGGGAAATGATTCCTGGATACACACATAGAACACAAAGGAAATAACATGGAAATTGAGCTCATTGTTGTTATCTAATAAAATCTGACTGCTGACACATAAAATGGAGAGAAGTGGGGATCATTCGCACTGAAAACCCATGACCCTGACAGATGAGCTGCAGATGATGTTGGTACAGGCCAATTCAAATAGCCTAAAGGCTGTGTTTTAGAAACATACCTGCTTGTGCCAAAGCCCAACATCATACACCTGCATTTCCTTCATTTTATTGAAGTATGTTGCCCGTGGATTTACAGAATTTCATTTCCCATGTACTTACAGATATTCATGGAATCATAGAATCAACCAGGTTGGAAGAGACCTCCAAGACCATCCAGTTCATAGAATCATAGAATCATAGAATCAACCAGGTTGGAAGAGACCTCCAAAACCATCCAGTTCATAGAATCATAGAATCATAGAATCAACCAGGTTGGAAGAGACCTCCAAGATCATCCAGGCCAACCTAGCACCCAGCCCTAACCAATCAACTAGACCATGGCACCAAGTGCCTCATCCAGGCTTTTCTTGAACACCTACAGGGATGGTGACTCCACCACCTCCCTGGGCAGCCCATTCCAATGCCAATCACTCTCTCTGCCAACAACTTCCTCCTAACATCCAGCCTAGACCTCCCCCGGCACAACTTGAGACTGTGTGCCCTTGTTCTATTGCTGGTTGCCTGGGAGAAGAGACCAATCCCCACCTGGCTACAGCCTCCCTTCAGGTAGTTGTAGACAGCAATGAGGTCCCCCCTGAGCCTCCTCTTCTTCAGGCTAAACACCCCCAGCTCCCTCAGCCTCTCCTCATAGGGTTTGTGTTCCAGGCCCCTCACCAGCTTTGTTGCCCTTCTCTGGACACCTTCCAGCACCTCAACATCTCTCTTGAATTGAGGAGCCCAGAACTGAACACAGCACTCAAGGTGTGGCCTGACCAGTGCTGAGTACAGGGGCAGAATAACCTCCCTTGTCCTACTGGCCACACTGTTCCTGATGCAGGCCAGGATGCCATTGGCTCTCTTGGCCACCTGGGCACACTGCTGCCTCATCTTCAGCCTACTCTCTACCAGTACCCCCAGGTCTCTTTCTTCCTGGCTGCTCTCAGCCACTCTGTCCCCAGCCTGTAGTGCTTCTTGGGCTTGTTGTGGCCAAAGTGCAGAACCCTGCACTTGGCCTTGTTAAATCTCATCCCCTTGGCCTCTGCCCACCCATCCAGCCTGTCCAGGTCCCTCTGCAGGGCTCTCCTACCTTCCAACAGTTCAACACCATCTCACACAGATCCCACAGTTCTTCCAGAATACAATTAATGTTACGAGGCTTCTACTGTCCAACAGTCAGCAAGGTAGTCTGAGGTGATTGTCTCAGTTTCTAAGGCAGTCAGATTACCTCTGACCACAGATTTATCAAATCGGTTTTGGCACCTAACCTTGGATAGGATGAGCTCATTTCAGGAAATGCTCCTCTCCTCCTGCTGACCATGAGTGTTTCAGACCAGACATCCATTGGGTGACAGATAAAGTCAGACTGTATGAACCATACTCCTCATTGAGAAAGTCTAAGCAGCAGTTGATGTAGCCCTAAACAACAGCCTGCAGCTCCACTTTACATTGCATGAGTTAGGAAATGATAGGTAAAGATAGATTCATAGCAATAAGATTTCCTTTGACATATTTCCAGACTGCATACCCTGGCATGGTGTAGGATCCCAGCCCCATAATTGGAAGATGCTCCTCCACTGAGTTACCTTTCACACTCCAACACCCTGCATAACATCACTACCTCTGCAATCAGATTTATTGCTCAGGCTTAAATTAGCTTCCTTAGTGGCATTGATTTGAAATGAGACTCATGAGGGTGGGAGGAACATGCATCATAATTTTTCAAGACTTTTTGCTAATTAAATTCTGAGTTGCCAAACACTGGGTGGATACTTGTGGATTCTCAAGCAAAATGGAGTCAATACTGTACTGGAACATGGCCCAGGTTCTACCCAACCCCAAACTACTTTTAATACTAGCTTAGATGGTTAATAAAAAAACAAATGCTGCTGTAAAAGAGTCTTTTATGAGCAGCTTGTTGTGATGCATGAAGGCAATTTCTTATGCCCACCTAAGTTGGTGCCATCCTGGTTATAAGACAGTGACACATTAGAAGTTGGGCTCTTCTCAGCTGGCCTCTAGAAGGATATTTGCTCCTGCTCAGAGCTTGCCCCATTGAATGCATCCACAGTCTTCTCTAGAAGAAGAGCTATGACTTGGCCTTGGTGAAGTTGTAGCAGATGCTTCCCTTGTATCAATGGTCTTCACAGTGTCGCTTCTCCATAATCTATGAGAGGGCATGGAGATTGGGATGTATCCCTGGAGACTGGAAGAAGGCTTATGTCACTCCCAATCTGTAAGAAGGGTTCAAAGGAAGAGCCAGGTAATTACACCCATTAGCCTCACTTTGATCCCTTGGAAAGTTTTGGAACAAATCCTCCTGGGAACTGTCACAAGTCAACTAAAGTGTATAACTGGGAAAAAGCCAACAGAGGTTCACCAGGGACAATTTGTGCTTGACAAACCTGATCGCCTTTTATGGCAAAGCAACTCACCTGGCCTATGCAGAACAAGAAGCTGACATTGTCTACCTGGGCTTCTCCAAGGCTTTTGACATGGTCTCTCGGTCTCTCATAACCTCTTCTCAGAGAAACTGACATAGAATCATAGAATCATAGAATGGTTTAGGTTGGAAGGGACCTCAAAGATCATCCAGATCTCCTCAAAGCCTTCTCCAGGTTGGACTTGATGATCTGTGAGGTCTCTTCCAACCTTGGTGATACTGTGATACTGTGATACATAAAGAGTGGCTACTGGGAGGATGGACTCTCCTTTTTTAGGAGTCACATGAAAAATACAAGGGGTAATGAGTACAAGTTACTCCTGAGGAGATTCTGATTGGAATCCAGAAGAAAATTATTTCCCTGTGAGAACAGTTAGACATTGGAATAATGGAATCATCTTCCAAGAGAACTAATGGATTCCTCTATATTGGCCAGGTTTAAGGCTCACCTTGACAGGATGCTGGGCCATCTCATTTAAACTACACTGCCACCTAGAAAGGTTGGTCCAGATGATCCTTGGGATCCCCGTCCAACCTGTCATCCTGTGATTCTTTGATTCTCTCTGAACAAAATTGTCACAACTATTAGTTTTGGAGCATTAAGTTTCCAACTTTGGAAAGAAATGTGCCAGGGGCAGGATCTGGGTTTATCACAGTTCCCAGAGAGAAAAGGAGATGCTAAAAAGGATAGACCCACTGACAGACTCTCTGTAATTTTCTTTGCTCACAAAATGATCTGAGCTATTTTAGCTGAGAGATCACATTCAACGTGCAGAGCCAATGTTTGATTACACAGTTTATCACACCTCTGAGTTTAAATCAGGACTGTCACTCCCTGGTGCTTATCCTGGCCACTGTGCTGCATATAAAAACTCTGAAAGCTTCTCCTCCATGAAGTGAAGTGTGCTAGTTTGAAGCAGGCTAGAATGTTTTGGTGAGAAGAACTAGATTACAGGCTGTGGAAGGAAAACAGTGGTGATGTCTACTTCACTCATAGGCCTGCTGAGAAGCATAGGAGCAAGAAATAAAAACATTAGATAACCACTCTCAATCAGGCTGCTGGCTGAGCTGCATCTCTCTAGCCTCACCCTCCATTTTGGACTAATCCACTTTGCTTCCTAACCCCCTGGCCAAACCTCTGTTCTTCCTTGGGACTGGGGTAAGGTTGAGAGGGGTAGAGGGAAGGTGTAGGGGTGGTTGGGAGCCCCTCCTGGGGACTCAGGTTTCTGGGAGGGCTGTTGTGTTTCTGTATTCCCTTTTCCCTTGTCTATTTCTGTCTATAACTGTATAGACTGTAAATATCTGCTTGTGTATTGAGCTAAGCTGTAAATATAAGCTTCATTCAAATTTCCAGAGCCAACTGAGTCTAGTCTGGGTGATTTCCAAAGTGTGTGTGTGGGGGGGGGGGGGGGGGGGGGGGGGGCAAGGGAACACCCAAACCATCACATGAAGGAAATCTATGCAAACATCAGGTGGCATGCCCAGCTGTGCCACGACACCTAGCTTGTAAATATAATTGTAGCTGTAACAGAGCAATATTATTGTCAAGAGTTGAGGCTGAGCTGGCCTCTAAATGAGTGATAGATGTACTCTGTTAATCCTTCTCCTTTCACAGAAGGAGAAAGGAAAGGGAATAACTGAGAGATTGGAGCAAATGTAAATCAGATTTAGTGAAACAATAGAAAAAAAATATAATATTAAAGTAATAAAATAATTACATCTATATGAATATATACAAAATCAAGATCAACATTCTCCAGAGTACAGGTTGGACTCTGTGGCAGATGGGAACTGGAATCAGGAATTGGATTCAGGAATCACAGATTGGGATTGAAGGCAGAAGAAGGGACATAGTCCTTCTTGGACACTGACCATAGAAGAGAGAGCTTGACTCCTGTGCTTCCTCAGCTTTATACTGAATATGATGTCAATGGAATGGAATAACGTGGTCAGTTTTGGGTAACCTGTCCTGTTTACTCCTCCTTACAAAAGTGACATTTCTATTTACAAGCTTTTCACTTGTGATAATCCAATGTGATACACAAGATTTAGCAGTGACCTTGTGTAGTGGTTTGGGTGTTCCCTGCCTCCCACACACTTTAGAAAATCACCCAGACTAGACTCAGCCAGCTCTGGAAATATGAATGAAGCTTATATTTACAGCTAGCACAATATACAAGCAGATATTTACAGTCTATACAGTTATAGACAGAAATAGACAAGGGAAAAGGGAATACAGAAACACAACAGCCCTCCCAGAAACTTCAGCCCCCAGGAGGGGCTCCCAACTGCCCTTCCACCTTCTCCCACCCCTCTCAACCTTACCCCAGTCCCAAGGAAGAATGGAGGTTGGGCCAGGGGGGTTAGGAAGCAAAGTGGATTAATCAAAGAAATGGCAGAGAGGCTAGAGAGAAAAAAATGCATCTCTGAGCTCCCCAGCAGAAGAAGCAGAAGTGCCTTATCTATATTTGGATTCTTGTTCTTATACATCTCAGCAAGCCTATGAGTGAAGTAGACATGATTCTGTTTCCCTTTCACAGCCTGTAATCTAGTCCTTCTCACCAAAACATTCTAGCTAGCTTCAAACTCACACACCTTGTTTTGCACAGGAGCAAGCATAAGCAAGAGACTTTCTGCTCACCAGTCCTTAGTAGTAACTATATACATCAAATGTTACCACTTTTAGAAGCAGACTCTGTCTGCAAAACCAAGCTGCTAACTTCAGAAAGTGCAGTCACTTAGAAGAGACTTAGCTGAAAAGTAAAATTATGGAATAGAGAATTTGTTCTTTTGTAGTTCAAACTGGGACAATTCCATCTATTGCATTACATGTAAAATGTGTGTAAAATAATGTCTGTTTATAGCTAGAATATAGCTATGAATCATAGACTCATAGAATATATAATACAGCTATGCTGCATATATGGTCTTATCTATGTAAGAAAGAGTGCAAGATATGAGCATATATATAAAAATCATAGTTTAGACTCATTCTTGCATACATAAATACTAAATCAGGTCTTTGTTGCAGAACCCTGATTAGCTTGCCATGGGAAATGTGGTCAAAGCCCTCACAGATGAGTGTGATCAAAGGCAATACCACATGGACTCCAGATGATTCAATGTGAATGATGCCAGAGACCTTTATTGATCATATAATATCATAGCTCTCAATATATTCCTCAGGGCACAAGGCACATGCCTATACATTAGCATAATTAGTCAAGGACAACGACAACCCACTCCATCAGCATAAACCACACCTTGCTTTCCTCATTAATGAGGTGTCTGTTATCTATCCCTCCTGAGATAAGGTAGCCAGCAGCTGCTGGGAACCAAGGTCAGCATCTGCCTGTTACTATCCTTCACTCTGTTCCCACACCC